>NC_090928.1:928596427-928899457 GCF_040938575.1 Ambystoma mexicanum | reverse complement strand
GGGTGTCAGAACTATACATACACAGACATTGAAGCGAATGAGAGATTTTGCTTGCCAGACCATGTACACTATGGAGGAACTATTAATTGAGGCGAGGCGTGTTCAGGCTCGAGATGCTCATGTCCAATGGCCAGAACATGAATTAACTGTGTTTGGAGAATACAGCAAAGTTGCATTGGACCATTGCTACCGTGCGACCGCACCACCACAAGAAGATGATATTGAATGTATTGAAGATAGCTCTGAAGTAGTTGCAGATCAATTCACACAATCTACACCCGCCAAAAAATTGCCACCCAAAAACCTGTCGACAATGTTGTGTTCTCCCATCAATGTTGAAGTAACAGATGTCGAAATGACAGAGAATGAACCAGCCGCAGCATCCATAGACGCATCAGAACCTGATATCAGCGATATTACTTTCCAATGTGTTGAAATCTCCGCAACGTCACAGGCCGAAACAACGTTGACGCAGGATGACAGTCTAATGAAAGAGAGCAAATACAATGTATTCGACAGTTGTTTGATGGAAATTATAAGTATGCTGAAAGGTGTGCATTCCGTTAGAGGGAAAGTATGTGGGAAGCCATTGATTAATGTGACTCGTCAAATAAAAGGCAGTAACGTCAAAATAAATGCTGCCTGTAGATTAAATCATAGGTTCTCATGGTCTGCACAAACAATGCTGGGGAAAATGCCAGCAGGCAATCTACTGTGTGCAGCTGCATCACTTTTTAGTGGCTCCAGTTTTAGAAAGTTGGAGGCTTTCTTTCAGTTTGTGGGACTCCATTTCATTTCTAAATCGCTGTACTACATAGACCAACGTGATTATCTGTTTCCGCCCATTAGTGATTCTTGGAAAATTTAACAATTGTCTCTAGTAAGTACATTCGAAGGGAAACGTTTCAGGCTAGCCGGCAACGGACAGTGCGACAGCCCTGGATTTTCTGCCAAGTACTGCACCTACCACTTTCAGGACATGGATAGTAAGAAAATTGTGAGTTCGTGCAGGTAACACAAGGTACATCCTCAGTGGCCATGGAGAAACTAGGATTTATAAAATCAGTGGAATATCTACAATCAAGGGGAATGCACATCGACCTCATAGCCACGGACAGACACGTTTCAATTGCCAAGACAATGAGAGAGCAGTTCCCGCTTATTAATCATCAATTTCACATATGGCATCTTGCTAAATCAATCAGTAAGAAAATCTCGGCTGCAGCAAAAAAAAAAGGTTTTGAAAGTATTTTGCAGTGGTCCCAGTCTATCACCAACCATCTTTGGTGGAGCTCAAAAACTTGTGAAGGGTCACTGGAAATACTACTTGAAAAATGGCGGTCACTGATGCACCACTGTACCAACGTTCACCGCTGGTCAGAAAACCTACATTTCCACCAATGTGAACATGGCCCTTTGTCCCCAGAGGAGGCAAGGAAGAAGAAGTGGTTGATTCCATCTTCACCGACACACAAAGCCATTGAGAAGATTGTTTTCGATAAAACTCTATCAAGAGATTTGAGAGGACTGACAGAATTCTGTCACACAGGAGATTTGGAGGTGTTCCACAATATGTGCCTAAAGTACAGGCCAAAGCGCTTGCATTTTAGCTTTCGGGGCATGAAACATCGCACTCTACTAGCGGTCTTGGCTCATAACAGCAATGTCGGACGTGAACAATCTAGGGCTAGGGGTAAAGTAAGGATGCCTCGCTACACTAAGGTGTTTTCAAAACGAAGTAAGCAATGGGTGATCAAACCAGTCTATGATGAAATGCAGTTCGACTTTGTGAAAGGCCTTATTGTTGCTGTGTTAGAGAAGCACAGATATGGAATTTTGGACGTTTCTGTGCAGAGCAGTAATCCATTTCCACCGAACATTGCAACTGTGCCATGTCCATTTAAATCCCGGTTTAAATAATTGCAATACGATTGTCTTTTTGTAAATAAATGTTATTGTACAGTGTACCTGTAACCCTAACCCCTACCTTCACCATCATGGGTGGCGAACAAGCTGGGTTTCATCTTTGAATTCTCTCTATTCACCTCATATATGTGTATGTATATATTTTTCTCATGTCTCATCTCATGTAAATGTAAATGCTGCGCACTGTTAACGGAGCGGAGGCTTGCGTATTGCAAATAATAAAACAAACAAACAATAAATCTCACTTTTAACTCAACTCCTGTGGTACTTTATACTTTCCCTGGCCTTCCACCAAAAATTAAATGTCTCCATTTGGGCTGCAAAGCTCGCAGACAACGGGACAAAATTGGGGGCCTTAGAACGCGCCAAGCGGGCCGTGGCATTTGGGAGAGAAGCCAGTTCGCATTTGCACATTGAGGCGCACTACATAGAGGGATTCTAAACTTCAAGTTCTCACAGATGCCTTTACTACGGGATGTTGCAAATAAAGAATGCGAAGGACAGTGGCTTTGATTTTCAGCTCGCGCCCAGAAGAGGCCCACAAGTCGCACTGGAAGTGTAAGGGTCTATTGTTTTTTGACCTTGAGACAGGGACCATGCCGAAAGAACTTCATTTGAAGGGGGTGCGCAATAACGTAAGAGACGATAAGGCAGAAAATTCAGAAACTAGACCGAGTTTCATTTTAGTTCAGTATACGAAAAATCGTTGTCAAGAGCACGGTCCGTTTTACAGACTGCATTACGCAGAGACACAATGGAAATTTCAAATATAATGTGAGTAAATCTTTAGACTCTTTTATACCGGAATGAAGAATTAATGAATGGATGCATGAATAAATGAATGAATGAAGAGCTAGGAAAAGCAAGGAAAACGTGTTCGTAGTGGGCACATGGGCATGCAGGTCCACTGGTCTCACCGATCTCGGTCCTTGGCCCAGCCACTTTTCCCGGACTGTCTCTGTATCCTTTAGGCCCTTTCTCCCGGCATTTACCTTGCACTTGCCACCAGCTGGCCCTATTATTTATCTTGTATTCTACTAACCATGTACAGCACTTTTACCCCCCTCTTCCCTTCCCCATGCGCGATCTGAAAGACACCTGGCCTAGTAGGATCGTTGTCTGTCTGCCCTTGTCCCCCCCTGCCTCGTCGCGTCTTGAAACACTTGTGTATAGGCGCGTTACAAATGCCATATCATATATCATATCATTCCACACGCATGTAGACTAACTGTCGTTTCTCATTGTGTGTTGGCCTCGATTTATTTTGTTACTTTTCGCATTGATTTTAGAGCCGAACATACTCCATTGAACTATCCTTGCAAGCAAATAGTTTCTGATCGGCCGTAATAAATAAAATGAGTAATATTAATGAAGATCGGCTGGCGAGACTAATTATAATTTTTTTGTTTTCATAACAGGTATTTGCCCCCCTTCTGCTACTGTCATCGGTTTGAGACACCGGCAGACGGATTCTTCAATAGACACCTGCAGCTTTGTGTGAACAACTGGAGCATGTTAACCATATTATGGGACGATCGCCAAGGGCCCACATGCCCTTACGCTGTACTAGTGGCTAGAAGCAACATATCAACCTTTACGATGGACTAGTGCCTAGTTGATGGAACAGCCTTGCGGTTCACCGTGCTTCCAAAGTGCTTCTTTTAACGAAAAGCAACACCCTGTGTACCATTGCGGATACTGATAAAAGAAAATAAATGGCTTTCGGAGTTCCTATTGCAATTGCTGAATATTCTCTAAACATTTAATGTCAAATAAATGTACTTTACCAAATGTACCGTGTTGCTGTTTGATTTTAAAGTACAGTTTCATATTCCGAATTGTGGCGCGCTGTGTTGTGAGATGGTCTGTGTTGGTTTCCAGGTTCTGTGTGGAGTCGCGTAGAAGACGACTGGGCGCGTTTGCCTACGCAGCACAGTAACGTCATGGAGAGAGGCGGGGAATATGAATGTTTTGATAATGTCAGGCTCAGGGGCGGGGGAATTGATTTAGTGCCGCAGAAGCAGGTCAGCCAGGGCGATGCGGCAAGTGATAGGATTATCAGAAAATGGCAGCGCCCTGGTGCCTGTTTTTGCGTGCGTTTAATGGACGAAAACTCGGGTAAGGTCCATAGGAAAGTTTTCTAAAATCGAGCCACTTAGGCTTAAAAAAACATGGCCGACCCGTAGGGACAATAAAAATGTTTACTGGACTATGCCTTTAAGGTAGGGAACCGCAAAGGGACCTTGAAGGTAATTACGGTACCGCAATTTGCGTTACCGTAATTGCCACCTTCCCCATTCCCATTGAGCCCTATGGGGCAAAAATGGGACTGGGGAAGGGCCAATGGTAAATGGGGAATTACCGCCCCGCCAACCTTGGAATGGGGCGGTAATTCCCCATTTACCATTGGCGGAATCGGTAAAATACCGGCTGCAACCATGGCGCAACTAGCGCCATGGTTACTGCCTGGGTCGTAATTACCCCTTTTATGTGGAGTGTTTTTCTGATAGAAACACTACTTCCTGTTTAATAAATACAACATGAGACAAAAGAAAATATTGAGTTGTGGCTTTAGTTTGTAGCTTGAAAACGCATAAGTGTAGCAGGCAGGGGAAGCCTTGCTGATGTTTTTCAGGTGTGGCCTCTTGCAGATCTTAAAGAGTAGCGGTGACAGGCTGCACCCTTGATGTACTCCACGGATAATCTTGCTACCTGGTGGGTGATTCTAAAGAGGACATGAAGCCATTTGTTTATTTCAAGAGAAAGGCCATAAACCAGCATTGTTTGGATCCCTCCATTCTGATGTCCAGGGTTCTTTTAAGGAGGGTTTTGTTACTGATTATGCTGCATTTTTTAAAGATATCCAGAGGAATAAATGGTGGTGATTTCACTGACCTCTCCATTCTTACATGTGGGGAAAGCGAACCATTAAGGACTGCCCACTGCTACCTGGTAGGCCTCCCAGAGGGCGAAAGAGGAGGCCCCATCTCAAGGCAACCCTCTATCACTCTGCCTCTTGGGACTTCGATAAACAAAGTGCCATACAAGACATCAGAATGTTCCACAGGCCAGAGAACCCAAGATGTGAGATTCAGAGAACTGCTAGAAGTGAACATGCAGTGTTTGCAATCCCCTGAGAAATGACTTCCCTAGCTTACCTCGAGCCAAGCAGGAACAAGGTGGATCACCAGTCTCACACTCCAGCACATACAACAGCGAGCTCTGGACTTCTGCAGAGAGAGGCCATGGAATGCCTCAGAGCCACAGCTTGTTGGAACAACAATTCCAAGATGGTGTTGTATGCTGCAGATGCCTTGGACACCTTGCGTCCGCTTATTAGCCTAGGAGAAAGCCCTCAGATAATTCACAAATGCAAAACCCCGGCTAATAAAACGATAATGAGGGCAGTTGGGACCAAAGGCAAGAATAACCAATGCACACAAAGCTTGCATGCACTAACGTGGAATAACCTATCCGAAAGGCCTTAGAGAACAGTTCCAAGTCCAGTGAGGATAAAAGCAGCTGGAGTAACGCAGTAAAGAGAATATCTGAGGAGGTAAGTGAAGCGAGGACACGAAGGCCTTCAGTAAGTAAAAAGCCTTTATTAAGCAGGCCCGCCGGAGCCTCAAGACGAACTCTCTCAAGCCACCAGCAACGGTGCCCCTCTGTCTCGCGAGCCCACACATTCCATAACGTAGGAGAGCTCACGGGACAGGCGCAGGACTACGGAGCAAAACATAACAACAGGAAAAGTAGAACCCCACATAGCAACCATGGTAATCATTAAACAGCAACACATGGTAATCATTACAGTAGGCATGCTTACCTGTTCTCCTTTGACACAAGGGAAAGGTGCTGGGGAAAAAAGTATAAACAGAGTCCTGCCTGGGAGAAAGCTTTGGTGGTCTGGAAGACCATTGGATCCCTCAGGCTACAAGTTATGCAGGTCTGGAGACCCTAGAGGAAATAAATACATCTGTCCAGATTGCTTGCAAAATACCTGCCTAACCTTGAAGGAAATGGAAAGCCAAACCCTAATGCTATGAACCCCCAACTCTAACAGAATACGGGTAAGGGCTTCACCCCTGGCAGGAAGGCGACACAATTTCATCCACCTGACAAGAACTGTAATGGGGAGGTGGGGTACTTATTACTGCTGTTGTGACTCACCGGCTGGGGAAGACCTGTTGTGACTGCCGAGCTCCCAGAGTCCAGAAGAGAATGGCGGGACCCTCAGAGAGGTTTGAAGAGCAAAGTGATTATCAGAGAGAATGGGAATAACCTCTCCGGAGGAATCCTTCTGTTTCGTGGTTCAGAATAGTGTTGGAATTTTGAAGATTAGGTTTTGGGAACATTTGCTTTGGGCCACATGCTGGGAGCTTTTTTGTTATCAGTTAAAGGTAGCTTGAAGGCAAAACAATCTGTTAAAATTAGGAGTTAGAACTTTCTGTCGGCCATCCATTCTGAAGACTTTATTTTGTAGACTAGAGTATCTGAAGAAGAGAAGAAACTGCAAGAATAGGTTATGAACTTCGTTGGAACCCGAACTATTGGATGTGTAAAGAAGCCTGTAGGAAAATTAGCTTGAGATGTACCTTCATGTGCACCATTTACCGTTGGGATAATTCGAGCTGATTCTAGTACATCCCCCAGAACCCATTGGCATTTATCAAATCCTCATAAAATGGTAATATCTAATCAAATCATTCTTCAGCGACTCCACAAACTCCCCTGGGTATACCAGCCTCAGCTTTGTTCTCTGATTTGTCCCATATGAACAAGAGCTGACTCCATTCCTTTTGTTGTTCAGAATCTATCTTGTGAATCATGAAAGAAAAAGTTGGTCTATACATAGTTCCAAATTTGTAGGTGAGTGTACGCTAGACAGTTTGCAGTGACGGATTTGTTGAAGGTAGAGCAGTAATCAGCAGGACTGTCAGGTTTGCAGTTTACTTTTAAATAGAGGTCTAATATGTGCAGATGTGAAGGCTTGTGCAATTCTATCTTATTCAGTGAAAGGATTAAGGAGTGATTGAAAGGCAAGGATGAGCCCAGGTTGTTGTGCTAGAACTATGCAAATGTTGAATGGGCCAAGATTTCCCATTTATCCCGCTTGTTACTTGAGTAGTCTGTGCTCAGAAATGTCTGCTTAGAGACATGTCCCAGAATCCCTGGAGGTGCTTTCTTAGGTGTGGTCCCATTTAGCGATTGGGTGTTGGTGTGCTGTCCCTTTTGGCAAGATTGATTTTGTCAATAAAGTGGATGGAAAATGAGTAGCAGAGTTTTGGTGGGGACAGAGTGGGGTTTCAGGCGGATGGGGTCTTAGATTATTTAAGGATTTTGAACATTTTGTTCTTAGGGCATTGTGTACTGTGTAGGGTCAGGGGCCTAACCCTGTCAGGGAGGACGTGGGACCTGATCATATGTTATACCATAACAAACAGAACTGATATTCACAATCTTGTTTGTCAAAGCTTGTTACAATTACGTAGCAGTTGTACCTTACTTACCTATATAGGTCAATTATCAATGCAACGAGAAAGCAGCCAAAAAGTAACGCCCCAATAGCGCACGTGTCCTCATAGTGGTGAACATCCATCAAACATATATATTTTTTTAATGCTCATACTTAATTTGGGGAACAGACTTACATACCTTAATATATAGTTCTGTGTCATACTAGCTGCACACTGTTCAAAACAGATTCTACAAACATAAATCGCTTCTTACTATCTTGTTTGGTAAACACAATTTTTCACTAAAATATGGCCTCTCTCTAAGCCCACTAGGACGCTATTGTTATAAGCCAATTACATTCTTTAGCATGGAACTGGAACAACAGTTGCACATGAAAATCAGCGCACTTCAAATATGACTAATAATGTCCAGACCTCATTTGTAAAAAAAAAAAATGATTCTCAACATAACATTAGACCTTGGGGTTCAAACCTGATTAGCCCTTTTTTATAAAGGTACTTAACAGAATGTTATATAAACATATCATCAGACGTAATGCCTTTTTTCCTACTTAAAGTAAATGCCTAAAAGGAGTCATGCCAGTCTAGTGTCTCCTGATTGGCAGAAAAAGTGTTCAGAGGTTGTGTGGAGCGAGCAGCGACTGGCTAAATGTTCTTTGAATAGTAGGGTCTTTAGGGCATTCCTGAAGTTAATGGTGGTGGGGGCAACCTTAACTGTGCTGGCAATGTCCTACGGTGGCAGGATGCATAGCAGGAAAATCCCTATTATCTTGTTTCCCTTTCATTTCTTAGTTTCCGGTCTGGCGATGTTAAGGCTTCTGGTGGTGTTCTAGCCTCTGGAGATGGAGTTTCACAGCCCAATCGAATGGTGTTGTAGCTGTGACCGTGCAAGAATGAACATGATGCAGACTTGAAGGGGAAGCCCATTGAAGTTCATTGAGGATGGGGGAGATGTGGTTGAATTTTCTTTGTACTACAATTGGGCATGATTCAGCTTGCTGGACGGATTTCAGAGAGGCCACTGTGGCATCTGGGACTTGTGCAAGTAAAGGGTTGTCACCATCCAAGTGGGAAATGACCAGAGCTTGGAAAACTGTTTTGAAACTCAGAGCAGGATTGAAATGTTTGACTTTGCGGGGAAGCACAAGCTGGATACCAAAGACAGAGGGCCTCATTACGAGTCCAGCGGCAACCAGCTGGTTTTTCCGGTTCGGTTACCACTGGACTCGTATTACCATTCCGCCTCTGTGACTCCTGGAATTACCAGATCATTACGACCCTGGTGTCCCGGGAATTCCGGAGGTGGAATTCGTTAAATCCCCATTCCCGTTGAGTCCTATGGGAATCAACGGGAATGGGGAGGTGGAAACACTGGCACTATCTCATGATGGTGCTGGTGTTTCCACGTCCGCCTGCAGGCGGGCGGTGTTAAACCCGCCAGGTCAGACCTGGCGGGAACGCCACCTCCCGCCTGCAGGACTCGAGATCGGGCAGTCCGGAATTACCAGTGGCGGCGGGTTTACCGCCACTGTTATTTCCGGACCGCCCGACCCGTAATGAGGCCCAGACTCTAGTAAAATGGAGGGTTTTGAACTCTGACTTGATTTTACCACCTTTCAGTAGGTGAATGCCCGCCCCATTTTATGAAAATTGTTTTCATATATAGTTTGATTCTATTAATCAAGAGTCAGTACACAGTGCAGATTCATTGTATATCTCTTTTTATGGTATACTAGCAAAAAATACCCGTTCTATGAACGGGTTCTGTAGACAGATATGCTAACACTCTCATCAATTGTTGAAAATCAATGATCCTGTAGGTGGCTGTTCCGATTCTCCTATCGCTTGATGTGCTTTGCACCCTGAAGTAAACTGCACTGAGAATTGGCGCATGTGGCTAGCTGACATACCCCCGAGCAGACACTGGGGGAGGAGGCAAGAGTTGGCGTGCTGCTACATACTGGGACCTTCTGTGCTCTCTCCACACCTGTCACCTCGCCCTGGCGTGGAGCAGTTTGTTGCAGTGCATTGTGGTGCAAATATCTTGGAAACTGTGCATCCTAGGGCCTTGAAATGTGGTTTTCGAGGTTTTGTTCGCCATGTCGAGACCGGTCCTACTACAACCACGTTGATGTGTGAAGATGCTGAAATCCAGGGAAAGGGGTGGAGTGTCCAAATGTCATGTAGCCAGTAATGTCCAGAGGGTCCTAACAGGTAACTATGCAAAATGTGGTGCAGATTGGTGAAACATTGTGGAATTGTATAAGGAACACCGCTTTGCCAAACCCACAAACATTTTTGACTTTTGCTGAAATCTGGGGAAATGGGTGGGGTATCCAAATGTCATGAGGCTAGTAATGTCCAGGGGGTCCTAACCGGAAACTATGCAAAATGTGGTGCAGATTGGTGAAACAGTGTGAAATTGTATAAGAAACAACGGTTCGCCAAGCCACAAATCCACTGCCAAATTTTGACTTTTACTAATATAGATAGATAGATATCGATTTTGACTTGTTTCTTTGTCAAACACTGCATTGTAAATTCATGTCTTGTAATCTGTTATTAGTAATATAGGATGTATTAAGATTAATAAACATTTATTGTTTCAGACCCCTGAAGATTGTTGCCTAACTGAACAGCATGAAACTTGTGTTTGCTTTAATACCGAATAGAGACATCTGTTGTAAATCCAACAAAGGACTATAATTAGCTTTCTCCTTGTATATGTGCCTCACTAATGTTCTCAGAACATAGAATTAGTTTTTGCACACAAACTGGTTGTTTACGAGTTTACCTTATTAAAGTGAAAACGGTTAATATAATGTTTCTATGTATTCATAAAAGTTATTTACAACACCCTTACCTTAAAATGAATTAGTAACCAAGATATTTGTCTGTGTATTTTTTTTATATATGGTTAATACGTATGTACATGTCTTTCCATTATGGCCCCATGATGCATAGGAATGTTCAATCACACCTGTTTTTAGAACTCAATTCTCCATTCAGGTCTTGTATTGAAATCATTGGGATTACTATTGAATACTGACCAATATGGGGTTATTTAGAAAGTCCCAGGGGAAGATAGATACTGTAGACTGTGTAATAACATAGAGAGCCTGGAAACGGAGAACACATGCTGACTGCATGCCCTATGATGGGGCCTATTTAAATTAGACATTTGACCTTCCTGGTACATGACTTAGATTCTATAAAGGACCATGAATTTTGGTTAAGGTGTTTGAATTCGAATTCAAAGTCAACCCAAATTGCACTGAATAGGATATGGTTGGTGGTAAATGAAAAATTGAACGAGGATGAAATTTGAAAAGTAATATCTTTTTATATGGATTTTACTGTTTTTAGAATGATATTTATTTTTTTGTAAATGATTTGTACATTGTATGTAATGGAATATTTTAGGTAATGTATTGAAGGCTTATCCCCAACAATGCACGTATACCTGAGACCAAATAAATAGACACAAATTGCAAGTAAGACACATTGAATGCAAGCAGAACACTCTGCTGCCTGAGAGTGCTCTGCCAAACAATACACGGACAGCACATTAAAAGGACACACATCGTCAGCTATGACATTTCAAATAGGGTGCAAATCTTGGCAGTTGATTGGGGGAAGGCCTATACCATACTCGATCACATAGGGGAGGTCGGATGCTAATTGGATGTCGCTCCCCTTCGCTCTGGCACACGTGGGTCTCCTGGGCTCATCTCTGTGGTTGAAGGTCGGGTCAGTGGAGCGCTACATTTCTATCTATATAAGCTAAGACAACAGGAACTGATGGCATGAGACAAATGGCAAGCCTAAAATTCTAGCATGAATGGGGGACACTTTTAGAACCTATTGGCAGATATATCAGCATTCCAATCCCTGTACCCAGAGGTTCATAAAATACAGTTCCCCAGACCCAAGTGCCTGCCCCGTGGGTTTTGATCTACCTGGCAGACATGTGTTAGGTCTAGGAACGGGTAGACATGTGTTAGGTCTAGGAAGGATATATTGGTGCCCAGGATTAGGACTATGGTGGGTGCCCCCATCTGGTCACCTCAAGGGGACAGATGTCTATCTGTATCAAGGACCAGAGGCCACAACCCACTCAGGGTCACAAGAGTTTTTTTCTTATAAAAATTACACCTGAACTGGGGATGTTGAACTTCCGGTTATATTAGCATTACAGTATCACACACAACAATGATATGATATGATATGATATGATATGATATGATATGATATAGCATTTATAACGCGCCTATGCACAAGTGTTTCAAGGCGCGTTATAGTCATTGTTATTCTTATTCATCAAAACAACGTTTATTGTGATCCCTATGTCTCGCCCTGACCAGGAGAACACCTTGGCCCCTCCAAGGTGTTCTCACCCTTGGTTACGGCAGTGCACCGCCTATCTAACAGGGGATAGAAAATGAGATGCATTAGCCCTAAAGCTACAATGAGAGAGTTAATCAAGGTAAAACAGCTAGATCTGGTAACCAGTCCCAGAAGTAAACTGAGCGGGTCATAGTTGGGAAAAATCAGTTCACGGGGGAATATTCAGAGAGTGGTAATAGCCAGAAATTGTATTAATCCTCCGTGAAGTGTGCTAAGCCTACCTATAAAAACCCATTTCTTAAATAGAAAAGGGAAATAAATTGAAATTCTTTCCGAACATCAGATGTTTATCTACATGCGTACATTGTTTTTCTTTAACTTTAGCAGAATTGAAACCACAATGAGCGTAATTGCGTCAATATACAGACAATGTTTGAAAGACTCAACAAATGTGGTTAAAAGTTCATGTACACTTGTTGTTAGAGACGCCACGACGACTTATCTACGTCAGACATGAAGCAAACGTGCTATCCGCGCACTCTGGACACACACACACTCAACTACACGAAGAACACACGTATACTGCACTATTAGTTAGAGGACAGTGACATATGCATACTGTCTGCACGTTTATTATTTTGCCATTAGGCCTGCTACAGCACTGCAGTAACGCAAGAAGCAAGAAGAGTTTTTGTAAATGCTTGGAAACGCTTATATGCAAATAACCCCATGGTGTGGCAGGAGCACTCAAGAGACCTGACAGCCATAACGTACTAACCTACAGACTATAAGATGTGTACAGTAGAAGCCAGACCATGACTTAGGAAATCTACTGGGCAGCGATCCACTCAGAAAGGGACCCCGAGCATCACAGAATGCTGTGCAAGCAGAACCACTGTGGCAGGAGCGAAGTCGCCTCCAAGGTCGCAATGTTACAAATGACATTCCTCACTCTGAACTGTGGGATGTATTTACCCATGCATCCGAGCCCTACCTCAAAACTGTGCAGTACTGACATGAAAACATCATGATGGCCAGAGCTTCCCAGAAAATGCACAGGGAAATGCAGGAAGAATAGGCTGCCACCCATTTTTGCCGATGTTATGGGCACAGAAGGAAACTGCCTAAAACCATCATTGGACTACCCACACAGTAGTCTGAAACCATTGGGAATGGCAATGCTGATTGCCAAATGCAACCTAGAATTGTTGGGAATTCATTTTCTTAAATCCCAAAAATGGGTGCAGTATCAGTACTCACCACTATCCAAAAGACGGCATTTTAAAACAACACCAGATTTTACTTTTTGCAAAACTGAATAAATTAACCCAAAGCAAGCGAAAGAAAGACTTACTGAGAGGTGGATCCAATGTAAAGTTATATTCTGAAGTGACTTGAAGGTTTATAACAAGACTGGCTGAGCTGTGGATTGCAGCAGTTTACGTTGCACTGGATTTAAAGACACTAAAATCGAAAATGTTTAGATGAAATGAGTGACCTATGTTTGGTGTCACATGCCTTTGTAACTGTTGAAATGCCATAGTTTTGCGCTTAGAATCAGCATTCTAGCTGCATATGTAAAAATGTTTAGTTTTATTTGAATGCAAGAACTGGGGAACAAAAAGTGACATTTTATCTGAAACTGGCTTAAGGAACTGAATTCTGCCTGGCAACTACCCCCATCAGGAGTGAAACTTGAGTCACAGCTGTGTTCCCAGGCCTAGCTGCCCTTTTGCTGCTCACACTAAGGATATGCCATCTATCTGATAATTGAATTACCTGTGCTCTGCAGGAAAGTGAACAAAGCCCTGTCCTGGCTCAGGCAAAGGTTTTATTGGCAGGAGTCGTAAATGGTCGTAAAAAGTGGCTTCCTCCTGAGGAAAGGGGAGGAGCACTGCCTGTGAGAGCAAGCTGGCTTGGCAGAACTGGAAAGACCAGTATTTCTACCTTGTGCTGAGAGGAAACCACACCCCTTTGTAGCCAGAATATTGTTTAGAAAAAGATGAATAACTCATAGAGCGGACATGTGAAAATTTTATAAATGATACCATAATTCTTGTGATTTTTCTGCCCACAGTTTAAGAGGTTTTTCGACCCGGTGGCGTGTTCAGGGGGGTGTTAGCGGAAAAGTGGGGATAACTCTAAATGTATGCATGTTAAAAATCTGAAACTTCATCAGTTAATGTCCGTACTCCCTGCGCACATGTATGTAAAGTTGGGTCAATGTCAGAAATTGCAAAATCAGTTAAAAAGTGAAATATGTGCCATTTCTGAATGCAAGCTCCCAGGAAGAGCAGAGTTTGAACAGGGTATACCTCCTGTAATGCATGATGGGTGCATATGATTTTAAAACAATATGTACCTCCGCAAATATGTATTTGTTTCAAATCTAGATTTGTGTGTAAGTTGACAGGAGGAGTGGACTTTCTGCAGGCTGTAAAATGACATCACTCTGACTCACAGTTCATTCCCCCAATCAAATGATAAATGGAAGTTTGACCAATTAGAAGCTGAGAGAGAGGTAGGGTCAGTGATGCTAGAACACACCCACATTCTAAACACATAAAAGCAGACAGACAGGACAGATAGGGACCTTCAATTCCATCTGCAGCGGGACGCTCTGCCGGAAAAATCCATACTTTACCTCCATCAAACCTCCAGAGAGCCAAACTAGAGACTTCAATCTATCCAGAACTAGAGACCCAGACCAGAGAACCAGAGAGAGCTGACCCAGATCACTGTGAAGTGCAGAGACCAGAGTCCCGTCTAAAACCCTGACCAGATCCGTGATGAGGCCCATTTCACTCAAGAATATAGTGTGAGTACCTAGAAAACTGTGCAGATCCAATCTCCTAGTTAAAATAATATAATTCAACCTATTTAATCTAAGTAGAACTGCCTCCTAACTGTCACCTGTCATTTGTAAAGCTGCACTTGTCTTTTTGAACTTTAAAATTTCAAATCTGAAAAACGACCTTCACAAAATCGCTCATATCTCCGCAACCGTTTGTGCTAGAGACTTGCAATAACTTTTATTTGAAAGCTTAGAATCTTAGCTTTGAATCGCACCTAGAACCGCATTCCTACCCCTTATAGTTTTACCGCAATCGCGGAACACGCATTCGCGAATTTTACCGCGATTTGCACATTTCTTCACATGTAAAAACTGCTGCTGCTTGCCTTCCATTTGCCAGAAATTCGTTTAACCTGCTAACTATCCCTGCCTCATTGCTAGTGTGAGTCTGGACTAATATTAACTAGATACCACTCACCCTGAACCTCTGAAAGGGAATTAAAAAGCATTTCCAGCATATTTTTCATCCATTGCTAGCACATATCAAAGCATTTGGGCCTGTGTTTTCAAAACTCCTATCTGTGTTTTAAACTTCTGTTGTCTAAGCTTGGGGGGGGATTGAACTGATTACATTGATTGCATTTCTGAGAACTGTGTGCTTTCCTCCCATTCCCTTGCATTGCATAAAGAGGGGGGGAGTGAATAGCCAGAGAAAAGTGATTACATTGTTTTGTTGAAATCATATTGAGTATTTTCTATACTGCATTTCATTCATTCAACCTTGCATTTCCTTGAACCCTATAAAGCATTTTGTACCACCTTCTTCTTTTGTTCCTATTTACCAGTGTGCTACCTTATCCATTTCATGTCAACTCATTAGTGATTATAAGAAGTGTGCTAGTGCCGGATTCTCCGTGTTGATCTTCATCATATCAGATTAAGTGTGCTATTCAATTATTAATTTATTATAAAGTGTGATATATATATATTTTAAATTATCAAATAAACCTTTTAAACTTGCAAAACAGAACTACTTCTTGGCTCAGTGGGGTCAGGGGGAGTCCAAGAGAGGGGTGTTATATAGGGGTAGTCATCCAGAACGCATGAACTGGACATAAAGATATATCAATAAGGGTTTCCATTCAGTATCCCAGACTAGGCATTGACTTAGCTGTAGTGTTGAATTGAATCCTCTTACAAATTGGGGGCTCAAGCCGAGACGTTGGGTTAGAATACCACTTGTGCAGCTTAATACAGTGTGCTAACTGACGGGATACATACATCCGGTCGGATCACCACGCTGCATTACGCTGTGAAGCATTCCTCAAAAGGGACACTCCAAGAAAAGTTCTGTTCTGCAAAAATAAAATACTAACTTCTGTAAGTCAGGACAGAGACCAATCTCTAGAATGACGACCTTAGTAGACATGAAAATAGCCAGAGAGCACCTCTTGCATAAGCTATTTGTGAGAGGTGAATGGACCGAACGGGGCCAGGATGCGTGGTTGCAGGCCATCACACAACAGGTCACTGAAACAGGGTCAGATATATATAGAGATCAGGGTCCCTTACATGTGGCCCTGAGTGAGCTATATATGGCTCCTAAAGCCAAAGAGGAACACAATAAGATTGCCAGGATAGCAGCATACCTGTACCTATATATGGGAGACATGCAGGATAGATGTGCTGAAAGCCAAAATCTGGCAAATAGGCAACAGATGGTGTTAGAGAAGGCCCAATCTGACCTGGTCTCTTCTGAGCAGAGGCTGCAGAGGAGCCAGGAGTCAGAAGATGATAGTAGGCAGCACATCATTAAAATAAAGAAGGATATGGATGTGCTGCAACAGGAAAAGGTAGAACAGGATACTAGATTTCTGGCCCTGCAGAAGGAGCACCAAGACAGTTTGGACTCCTTACTGCAGAGCCAGAAAAAGCTGGAGCAACAATTAGACTTTAACAGGGCATGCACGGAGCAGGTAGCCACCCTGCAAAGTCATCTAGATAGAGTGAAGGTAGAGAGCAACAAGCTGATCTTGAAAGACCTGGATACCCAGGCAGAGTTTGATGAGGAGCGCCAAAAAGCTGGTGCCCTTCAACGGCAAAGGGACGACCTGGCGGCACAAATGCAGGCTCTTAGTCAGGAAAGAGACGCCTTAGGCCAGGAAGTCTGCCATTTAAAAAGGAAAATTGAAGAAAATCACCTGGCCCTCCAGGGGCTGGGTGATCTCCAAAAAGAAAACCAGAACTTGGTAGAGCACACCAGAAGGGTGGAAGATGCTCTAGCAAGAAAGGAGCAGGCCAATAGGGACATTGCCCAGGAGGTAAACCTCCTGCAGCAAAGACTGGCCCAGTTCTCCAGGACCAACCAGGAAGCACAGAGGGAGAATGAGGCCCTCTGTCAACACAATGATAGGCTCCAGCAACAGGTAGCGATGCAGGAGAAACTGATAGAGTCGAGTAAGGCCTTAACAGAGGAACTGAAGGCACAAATGCAGGCTCTTGCATTGCAACAGGGAGCAGGGGCGGATAGAGATGAGGTTCGCTGGGAAATGGAAACTCCGGAGCATAACCTCAGGAGCCCTAGTACCAGAGGCCCTCATACCTCTCAGTCCCTGGACTCTGCCACCCCCATGTCCCCTGGTGCACATGAGCACAGGGCCACAGGGATGGCAGATTACTATCCAGCTAAAAGTATGGGGCTCATAGGCCAGTACCACTCAGGAATGGAGGGGTGGGCATCCGGGTATGGGCACCCAAGTACAGTACAGTTCAGTGGGGAACCCCAGGAGAGTAGGCCCATTAAGGGCATCCTGAAAACCTCTGCCCAGTTAGGTCAGTGGAGGGGGTACCCATCAAATCCTGGCAGCAAGGAGGAATCTGAAGACTCCTCTGAACTGCGCAGGACACAGGAGACCAGGTCCCCACATTCTGCCAGCCATTCCCAGGCTCGCAGAATCCGGGAAAACCTGGAAGATCAGACGGGAACCTCTGGGAGCAGTGCCTCTGAGTCCGAGGATGAATGGACAAGGGTTACCCGAACCAAAAAGGCCAATAAGGCAAAAAGGGCCTTGCTTAAGGACCCCTTAAAGCAGATTAAGGCGATCAGGAGCGTCATCACGCCTTACCATAAGAACGCTAAGTATTCTGTTTGGGAGCACTTAGAGTTGTTTGAACAAATGATGGAGACTTTCCATTTGAAGGACAGCCAAAGCTGTATTCAATATGTAAAGTGGACATTCTCCCCGGAATACTCCAGTTTCTTTGCGGGGCTGGAGGACCAAAATCATTTAAGATGGTCCACATATAAGGCGGCCATCCTGAAACATTTTTCTGTTCACAGAAATCCTCAAGAGGCTCGCAAGGCAGCCTACAATTTGCAATGTGGGGAGGATCAGGCCCCACAAGAATTTGTGCAGGAGTTAAAGCGTGCTTTTGCACAGACCACAAGAAGGGTGCGCACAGATAGCAGGGAATTTATTAATACGTTTTTCCATGCCTTGCCCAAATATATCATGACCCAGCTCGTGAGGGATTTTCACGAGAAAAGATCTTTAGACTGGGTCATTGAACAGGCTACCCGGATCTATGAGGTGCAGAAACCGGTAGATAGCAAAAGTAATGCCCAGAAAAACCCCAAAGCCAACACCACCCCTGCTGCTGCCAAGGTGGCAGAGGTAAAGGTCACCCCCGTTTTAGATTTGGAGATGGGGGGGCCTAAAAACCTACCTGCACCTAATAATGCTAGGCCCAGAAGGTTCTCGGGCCAGTCACAGACAGGGAGCCAGGGAGGCAGCCCCACAAATGGGGTCCCTCGCTCTCCTGATTATGTAAGTCCCCGTTACAAGGGAAACAGACCCATCCTGGGTTATGTGTGGACTCCTCCGGCCCAAGGGGGGGGATCCAGCCAAGCACCTAACCCAGGGAACTTCCCTCCTAACTTCCCACCGGAGGGCAGAAACTCTCCAAATCCTGGGCAGAACTTTTTCCCCAGGTATCCACCCAACTTTCAGCCCCAAAACCATCCATCCTTCTTTCCCCAATTCCCTGAGCCCAGACCACTGAATCCGGGAGAGGGGAGGCCAAGGGTGGAGGGGTACCCAAATCTTCCCAACCCGGGGTATTACCAGAGGAGGGATAGCTACCCTTCCCGGGATCAGCCCAGGGGAGAAAACAGGGCCCCGTATCAGCCTGAGCGGGTTTCCCAGTTAGAGCGCCAGGTTCAAAACATGGCGCGGGATATGGGTCATATACTGAGGGCGCAGCAGAACCCTCAGATCAGCATGCCGGCGCAGAACGCACCCAACTCTGGACCTGGTGCTCCAGAACAATGACGGGGGCAGCACCCCGATAACTCACCGGTTCCCAGGGAGGAGGCACAAAGGGAAGGGGGGTGTAGAGCCTTGGAGGAAGCTTCCTTCCTCACTTGTAAACAGCCCCTGGAAACCCAGGAACCGGAAACAAAATCTCTGGCCCCTGAAAGTCTGCCTCCTAAGGAGCAGAGGGGGGGTAGGAGAAACAAAAGACCCAAACAGACTCAGTTTGAGGAGGAGGTACAGATCTTCCAATTTGAGGGAGAGGGATCCTCAGAGGATCCTGGGAAAAGGATCTTCTCCTTCAGAGAGGGGGGAACTCCTCCCAAAGAAAAATGGGTCCCTAGGGATGCAAATCCAGACTGGGGAGATGTGGAGACTGAGCTACCGCCGCCCACCATCTCATCCCAGAACCAACAGCAAGAAAATCCCCTGGTTCAAACCCATACTGGGGACTGCCTCCAAAAAGGGGGGGGCGGCCCAGAACTGGAACCAGGGGAACCCACAATGGCTCTGATCTCCAGTTGCCAAATTTTTCTTTCAGATTCCCAAGACTCTCCACAGAATTCTGCCCAAATCTCTTCGCTAGCAATGTCCAAAACCAGAAAATTAGCCCACCAGTTGTCCAAAAATGTACACTATCTGTGCCCCCTTGAGGAGAAGGAGGGAAGATATTATGCCCCGGTACAAGTACAGGGGCAGGGTACAATCTCGGCACTGGTGGACACTGGATCTCAAGCTACCCTTCTGTCCAGAAGGGCCTTTGATGAACTGAATGCAGGAAGGGGAGAGGATTACCAAATTCCTCTCACCTCTCTTCCTGGACAACTGCAGAACTTTGACGGGAAGGAAATTCCCGTTGAGGGGACTGCAGACTTGGACATTAAGATGGGGCGACACAAGTTGAAACACCCGGTCATAGTTGTGACCCCAGAGGGCACCCCTTGTTTACTAGGGAATGACCTCCTGAGAAGGTTGTCACCCCTAATAGATTGTGTAAACGAGGTCCTCTGGACCCAGACTAGCCGACCAATAAAATTAAAACAGAGTGTCAACCATGTTAGTTTAAACGGCACCTGCCACATGGTTGAACAAAAATCTGACCAAGTAGAATTTCACTTCCAGAACAACCAGATTCCAGACGTGACAGTAATAGCAGTAGGACAACAGACTGGTGATGGGGGGTCCTCTCTATTTCTGAAAATCAACCTTCCTTCCAGTCTAAAGTGGTACTCCACGCTGGAAGGAAACACTCTGAGATTCTATACTAATCCACAATCAGAAACTCCCACTCCTATAGTCCAGAAAGATGTGAAATCAGCTCAGAGCCTGGCTGATATTCAGCAAATTGGAGAGCAGTTGTTCATCCCTGTTCAGTTAAATGATGGGAAGGACTCTGTTCTCGCTCGAGTGTGTGTGAACAACGGTAAGAGCTTCATCAGCGAAGCCATGTTTCGCCAACTTCCAAAAGATCCAGCCATTCCCACCTTCAAACTGATAGACAAATGGGAAATGGACCTGGAAGCACCCAATTCAAAACATCTCCTGCCAAGCAGGTGTATGCTCAAAATCTCCATTGGCAACAAGAGCATAGTCCACAATTGTTGGGTCGTGCGAGACGTCCCTGCCGCCTTTTACTTAGGCAGTGACATTCTCAATCGCTTTGCCATTAGTTTGGACCTAATAAACTTCAAAGCTTGGTCCCGATTAGCGGATAATCCCATGGGCTTTGATGATCCAGAAAAAGCATTTAGGTCAGCTCAATTGCTACCTTATGCAGTTGAAATTCAGGTTAAAGAGGAAGTCACCATCCCAGAAAGGACCCGACAATTCTCCCTGGAAGTGAAAGTTAAAAGGGGACAAGAGTTGAAAAACCCTGATGCTTACATACATCTAAATGCTTCTTTCCAACAGCAAGGGTTGGGGGTAAACCCAACTCCATTAGTCAACATAGAACATGACACCATTCTAATAGAGGTGGATAACAGCGACTTAAAGAGTATTACTCTAGCCGCAGGCACCATTATTGGAATGGCGGTTGATGACCGACATTTCTCCATTGATCTTGTAAATGAACTGTTAGGACCAATCCCCAAGGACTGTGTTGACAGTGACAGTGAGGACAATACAACACCAGACAGGATTTTCACCCGGCATGGGGGGAACTTCCTGGTGTACACTTCCTGCCCCTATGGTAAGGAAGATGTGACGTGTGACTTCAGGAGGGATGAGGTGATTTTCCAGGTACATGAGGGCTGCCTTTCCCACCTGAAGCCTCCTGTCCAAATCAGCACTCTGACCAGGGACTTCTCCACCCAGCTGGAGGAGGCCGCGGAAATAGCCAAACCAGAAGTCTTTCCAGGCTTCAGGCAGATGGTGGAAGAGAGAGTCAACCTAGCTGATGCCTGTGTGACTCTGGAACAAAAGCAAAAGTTGAAACAAGTTTTCTTGGATTTCCAAGATCTCTTTGCGGTAGACTCATATGACTGTGGTCGCACTGACATCCACACAACAACAATCCCCACGGACCCTGGCATGACTCCTGTGTTTGTGAAGCAATATCGCTTGCCTCTCGCATCAATGGAGTCCCTTACTGAAATAATTAAGAACCTTGAGTCCCGGGGAATAATCCGTCCCGTCCACAGCACCTTCAATAATCCGGTGCTGGGAATATTGAAGCCAAACGGCCAGTGGAGACTCTGCGCCGACCTTAGGGAGCTCAACAAACGGGTCCATACTTCCCGATGGCCTCTGCCCTACATTGACCAAGGGCTGGCCCAGATTCAGGGGTCACAGGTATTCACTGCAATAGACCTGACCAATGGATACTGGACCGTGCCTGTCAGCAGGGAGGACCAATACAAGCTGGCTTTTACCTTTGGGGGCCAGCAGTACACATGGACCCGGACTCCCTTCGGATACCTCAACTCCGGCAATGAATTCAACATTTTTCTACACAAGGCCATGCCCGACTTGGGTGCAAGGGGTAACCTGGCTTATGTAGATGATGTCCTCATCAAAAGCTCAACTGTTGAGGAACACATAGCGGAGATCCGTTATGTTCTGACACAGTTGAGGGCCGCCGGAGCAAAACTTTCCTTTCAGAAAGCACAGTGGTGTAAAACCCGTGTTAACTTCTTGGGGCATGAGATTACTCCTCAGGGTCTTTGTCCCCAGGAAAAGAAAGTGGAAGCACTTCAGAAACTGAAAGACCCCACAACTCTGCGGGAACTAAGGAGCCTCCTTGGACTGACTAATTACAGCAGAAAGTTCATTGAGGGCTACGCAGAGATCACCAGACCCCTGATTCATCTCCTGAAGGGGGGGGTCAAGTGGGAATGGGGTCCAGAACAAGCCGAGGCAGTAAAACAACTCAAAAGAAGCCTCTCACAAGCGCCTTGCCTAGCTTACCCTGTCAGAAACAAGGAGTTCTTCCTGGAGACGGGGTTCTCTGATACGTGCTTGACGGCAGTATTATACCAAAAGCATGACAAGGTCAATAAAGTAATCTCCTATGCGAGCAAAACTTTATCCTCTGTGGAGGAAAAATTCAACGATTGTGAGAAGGCACTCCTGGCAACGGTGTGGGCATTGAAGAATTACCGCCCGTTTATCCAGGGGGAACACATCATAGTGGAGACTCCACACCAGCCTCTGCAATATCTCCAAAGTGACAGAATCCGGGCCGGAAATGTGAGTAATTCCCGAATTACTTCCTGGATTCTGTCAATGCAAGGCTTTCCTGTGGAGGTCCGATATGGCCAAAACAAGAAGAGTCCCCTCGCGCAAGGTCTGGCTGACTTGCATGATTGTGCCAGAAAAAACTGTCTCGAGGACGAAAGTCTAAAAATCAAGAACAACACGGAGGCATACCTTAATTCCCCACACAAAGTCTTTGAAGAGGACAAGTGTGAGGGAATGCCCACTGTCTATGTGGATGGATGCTCTTACCATGTTGACAACGACGGGGAGAAAGAACTGGTGGCTGGCGTAGGGAATGCATGGGTGAATGAGTCCCCAGAACCCTCCGCTGGATACAAAATTGGTCCCCGAAGTAGTCAGGTGGCAGAATTGATGGCTGTGCATCAGGCCATCCTCACTGCTGTCCAGCATCAACTCCACGAACTGGTCATAATCACAGATTCGGATTATGTACGGAACGGGTTCGTGGAGCACCTGGTTAATTGGAAAACCAGAGGCATGTTGTGTGCTAACAACAAACCCTTGAAACATGGGAAGTTGATCCAAAACATTGATGATCTGGTCACATCGAATGAGATGACCATCTATTGGAAAAAGATCAAGGGTCATTCCAAAGTAGAGGGACCAGACAAAACTGGAAATGACTTAGCTGATCAGTTGGCCAAAACCGGGGCCATCCAAGGGGATCTAATTGAGATTGAGTCCCTGTTGGGGGAAATCCAGGTCACTGCTATCACTAGGTCCCAGACAAATGCTCACAACAACCTTTCAATTGCACAATGGAGTAAGGAGACCCCTGATGCTGATTTGATTACAGCTCAGAAGGGGGATCCAGTTATTGGTAAATTTTACCAGCACCTTGAGGACCCTGAGAACTTTCCCCTGACGGATACCGATTACATTGGGAAAGAGGACCTAAGAGTGTTGATGAAATGTCCAAAAATGTTCCGGATCCAAGACGGTTTGCTGGTAAGGAAATCCAAAGCTGGCCACGATCAGTGGGTGGTTCCTACCTCATTCCGAAGCCTGATGTTAAGTCACGCCCATGATGCGGCCACCGCCGGTCATAGGGGGTTTCACACAACATTGGAAATCTTAAGAGAGGTTGCATACTGGCCACACATGGGGCAGGACCTCGACCAATATTTGAAGGGTTGTCTTGTGTGTGCACAATTTCAGCCGACATCCCTCACACACCGGGCGCCTTTACAAAAGAGGGGAATGACACTGCCATGGTCAGATTTACAAATCGACTTTGTAGGCCCTGTGATTCGCTCGGCTAGGGGGAATAAGTACATGTTGACTGTGACATGCTTGTTTACCAAGTGGGTGGAATGTCTCCCAGCCCCAAACTGCAAGGCAGAAACGGCAGCTGCCTTGATGATTAACCACATCTTTTCCCGTTTTGGTCTACCTCAAAGGATTGAGTCAGACAGAGGTAGCCACTTCACCAGTGAAGTAATGACAAAGATGTGGGAGATACTGGGGGTCAAGAGAAAGCTGCATATTGCTTATAGACCAGCATCTTCTGGGGCAGTAGAGAGATATAACCGGACAATTGTGAGCATATTAAAGAAGTTTGTGGCAGATTCTGGGCCAAGTTGGGATATCCGATTACCTCTGGTCCTAATGGCTATCAGATCTACCCCTTCATCTGCAACCAAAATGTCACCATTTGAGTTGATGACTGGGCGCAAGATGGTGCTTCCTCAGCATTTGCTCTACAGGACCCAAGAGCAGACACTGATAAATGCCTCCACAACTCATGAGTATGTAGAGAATTTAAGGAAACACCTCCAACATGCTTTTGCGTATGCTCAGCGGAATCTAGAAAGATCAGCTGATAGCATGAAGACCCATTATGACCTGAAAACTTCCAGGAAGGAATATCAGGTGGGGGACCGGGTCTATCTATACAACTTCCAAAGGAACCAGGCCAAGCAGCGCAAATTTTTGCCTACATGGAAGGGACCCTTTGAGATCATCGACAAGATCTCCCCTGTGGCCTACAAAATCCACATCCCCAAAGGTCCTTTGGCAGCGGGGGAAGACAAGTGGGTCCACATAAACCAGTTGAAATGTTGCCATCCCAGGCACACTCTGCAACAACTGGAGGAATCCTCTGGAATCCTAGCGGGTACTGTATCAGACTAATTCAGTTCCAATCATAAAACATACCACATCTAGTCTCTAACATACTGTGATTTGTATGAAACTGTCTCTTAGTTATACTGTTTTTTTTTTCAAAATAAGAATGTAATGTTTCGTGATGATGAAATGCATATGCTGCCCCACTATCTCAACGGTGGTGGAAAAACGTCTATGAATAGGTATTGCCGCTCTTCCTTTGTCATCCTAGGAGAAAGAAAACCTTGAGACGGGCCAAGGAGGACGATCCGGAGACCGGGAGCTGAGACGCAATGGGCTCGGGGTACCGCCCAATATTCCCATCAGGACCGGCGAGGAGAACCGATCGATCCGACCGGATGGAGGAAAAGATGCTGAACTGTGCCATCTATTGGAAGAAGATGAGGAAACATCCCAGATCTTGCGAGTCCCATCAGTGAAACCGAATGGCCATCGCAAGAGGGGGGCTTGTGGGATGTATTTACCCATGCATCCGAGCCCTACCTCAAAACTGTGCAGTACTGACATGAAAACATCATGATGGCCAGAGCTTCCCAGAAAATGCACAGGGAAATGCAGGAAGAATAGGCTGCCACCCATTTTTGCCGATGTTATGGGCACAGAAGGAAACTGCCTAAAACCATCATTGGACTACCCACACAGTAGTCTGAAACCATTGGGAATGGCAATGCTGATTGCCAAATGCAACCTAGAATTGTTGGGAATTCATTTTCTTAAATCCCAAAAATGGGTGCAGTACCAGTACTCACCACTATCCAAAAGCCGGCATTTTAAAACAACACCAGATTTTACTTTTTGCAAAACTGAATAAATTAACCCAAAGCAAGCGAAAGAAAGACTTACTGAGAGGTGGATCCAATGTAAAGTTATATTCTGAAGTGACTTGAAGGTTTATAACAAGACTGGCTGAGCTGTGGATTGCAGCAGTTTAAGTTGCACTGGATTTAAAGACACTAAAATCGAAAATGTTTAGATGAAATGAGTGACCTATGTTTGGTGTCACATGCCTTTGTAACTGTTGAAATGCCATAGTTTTGCGCTTAGAATCAGCATTCTAGCTGCATATGTAAAAATGTTTAGTTTTATTTGAATGCAAGAACTGGGGAACAAAAAGTGACATTTTATCTGAAACTGGCTTAAGGAACTGAATTCTGCCTGGCAACTACCCCCATCAGGAGTGAAACTTGAGTCACAGCTGTGTTCCCAGGCCTAGCTGCCCTTTTGCTGCTCACACTAAGGATATGCCATCTATCTGATAATTGAATTACCTGTGCTCTGCAGGAAAGTGAACAAAGCCCTGTCCTGGCTCAGGCAAAGGTTTTATTGGCAGGAGTCGTAAATGGTCGTAAAAAGTGGCTTCCTCCTGAGGAAAGGGGAGGAGCACTGCCTGTGAGAGCAAGCTGGCTTGGCAGAACTGGAAAGACCAGTATTTCTACCTTGTGCTGAGAGGAAACCACACCCCTTTGTAGCCAGAATATTGTTTAGAAAAAGATGAATAACTCATAGAGCGGACATGTGAAAATTTTATAAATGATACCATAATTCTTGTGATTTTTCTGCCCACAGTTTAAGAGGTTTTTCGACCCGGTGGCGTGTTCAGGGGGGTGTTAGCGGAAAAGTGGGGATAACTCTAAATGTATGCATGTTAAAAATCTGAAACTTCATCAGTTAATGTCCGTACTCCCTGCGCACATGTATGTAAAGTTGGGTCAATGTCAGAAATTGCAAAATCAGTTAAAAAGTGAAATATGTGCCATTTCTGAATGCAAGCTCCCAGGAAGAGCAGAGTTTGAACAGGGTATACCTCCTGTAATGCATGATGGGTGCATATGATTTTAAAACAATATGTACCTCCGCAAATATGTATTTGTTTCAAATCTAGATTTGTGTGTAAGTTGACAGGAGGAGTGGACTTTCTGCAGGCTGTAAAATGACATCACTCTGACTCACAGTTCATTCCCCCAATCAAATGATAAATGGAAGTTTGACCAATTAGAAGCTGAGAGAGAGGTAGGGTCAGTGATGCTAGAACACACCCACATTCTAAACACATAAAAGCAGACAGACAGGACAGATAGGGACCTTCAATTCCATCTGCAGCGGGACGCTCTGCCGGAAAAATCCATACTTTACCTCCATCAAACCTCCAGAGAGCCAAACTAGAGACTTCAATCTATCCAGAACTAGAGACCCAGACCAGAGAACCAGAGAGAGCTGACCCAGATCACTGTGAAGTGCAGAGACCAGAGTCCCGTCTAAAACCCTGACCAGATCCGTGATGAGGCCCATTTCACTCAAGAATATAGTGTGAGTACCTAGAAAACTGTGCAGATCCAATCTCCTAGTTAAAATAATATAATTCAACCTATTTAATCTAAGTAGAACTGCCTCCTAACTGTCACCTGTCATTTGTAAAGCTGCACTTGTCTTTTTGAACTTTAAAATTTCAAATCTGAAAAACGACCTTCACAAAATCGCTCATATCTCCGCAACCGTTTGTGCTAGAGACTTGCAATAACTTTTATTTGAAAGCTTAGAATCTTAGCTTTGAATCGCACCTAGAACCGGATTCCTACCCCTTATAGTTTTACCGCAATCGCGGAACACGCATTCGCGAATTTTACCGCGATTTGCAAATTTCTTCACATGTAAAAACTGCTGCTGCTTGCCTTCCATTTGCCAGAAATTCGTTTAACCTGCTAACTATCCCTGCCTCATTGCTAGTGTGAGCCTGGACTAATATTAACTAGATACCACTCACCCTGAACCTCTGAAAGGGAATTAAAAAGCATTTCCAGCATATTTCTCATCCATTGCTAGCACATATCAAAGCATTTGGGCCTGTGTTTTCAAAACTCCTATCTGTGTTTTAAACTTCTGTTGTCTAAGCTTGGGGGGGGATTGAACTGATTACATTGATTGCATTTCTGAGAACTGTGTGCTTTCCTCCCATTCCCTTGCATTGCATAAAGAGGGGGGGAGTGAATAGCCAGAGAAAAGTGATTACATTGTTTTGTTGAAATCATATTGAGTATTTTCTATACTGCATTTCATTCATTCAACCTTGCATTTCCTTGAACCCTATAAAGCATTTTGTACCACCTTCTTCTTTTGTTCCTATTTACCAGTGTGCTACCTTATCCATTTCATGTCAACTCATTAGTGATTATAAGAAGTGTGCTAGTGCCGGATTCTCCGTGTTGATCTTCATCATATCAGATTAAGTGTGCTATTCAATTATTAATTTATTATAAAGTGTGATATATATATATTTTAAATTATCAAATAAACCTTTTAAACTTGCAAAACAGAACTACTTCTTGGCTCAGTGGGGTCAGGGGGAGTCCAAGAGAGGGGTGTTATATAGGGGTAGTCATCCAGAACGCATGAACTGGACATAAAGATATATCAATAAGGGTTTCCATTCAGTATCCCAGACTAGGCATTGACTTAGCTGTAGTGTTGAATTGAATCCTCTTACAGAACCAAAGTAACACCGGTTGCAGGAGAGTTGCGCTCTCCGACAAAATACAGAATAATTTACAAGATCCTTGGCTCACAAAGCAAGTGATCTGGCCGAGCTGAGGAGCTGCCAAGATTGGTGTCTGAGAAGAGCAACCTGTTCTGCCGTCCAGACAATAGCTACAACAAGGTTGTTACATCCACGCTACAGTTCTGCGTTGGGAACCGGAGCGCGCTCATTGCAGCTATGGGCTACACACAGTTATGATGCTGACACATAGTTGCACCTTGCAGATACACAATTGCACAAAGTACTATTCACAGGTATTTCGCAAGCTGAGATCAGAGTTTGTCCCAGGCTTGGAGGCTCATGGCTCATCCAATCATAACCAAGTACCCCAGGGGAGGACAATGGGGGTCACCAACCATTTACAGAGCTTGCTCATTGTAACAAATTCCAAGTAACAACTTTTTGGGAATGGCCAAGCATACCACCTGACACTACCTCGTCCAATAACACTACACATCTATAGGCTCCTATATGGGTCTTACTACTCAACAACCTATCCCGGGTGTAGGTTTTTGAGACGATTCCCGAGAATTACGCCAATTGTGGCATCAGATGTTATCAAAACTGGCCTGCGAGCCAGTGTTCGCTGAGAGATGTGTGGGCGTCTTTCCATGTATGTGATCCCTGTAGTGTTTTGGCTGTAATAAACCACAGTAATTCCTTGCCTCTGGTGTGGACCTGGTTTTCATTATTGGGCAGAGGGAAGGAGCTAGGCCTTCCAAAAGTTCGCACCTGCGGGCTCCCAGAGCGGGTCGGCCAGACCGGGGTCCACCCTGTCTATGAGAAGGTGCCCACCCGGGAGGGTCTACAACCACGTTTTAGCTCACTGTACCTTGGACAGAGGAGAAATATCCATTTGAATATCAGTCTTTGTCCCATCCACAAGGGAAGTCCTGCACCGCAATTTTTCTCTGAACAAGAGTACCAACAGCAACCCCAGACACGTGTCTCCGCCTAGTCGGGCCTTATCAGTGAGCTGAGGCTGTGCCTCTCTAAGCACAGTGAGCAAGGGGTCAATGTCTGGTATACTTTAGGCACAGTACTCTAAATCCTATTGCTTTATTGATAAGATAACCTGAGTGTATAAACATGTGCGGCAGCAAATTAAAGTGATGGATTCTTCTTTCCTAATACTGTACGCTACAACCACGCTTATCCAAAATTAACCACCATGCCTTGAATGATAGTGACATGTATGATGATGCCAGATTGAAGTTGCAGATGATGCCAGATTAAGGTTGCCAGATGGCTCCATGTCACCAGGCATACCAGGATCTGCTTCTGAATATTCATGCTCAATCAGTTGCATTCTAGGAGTTGTAGTTTTAGATCACTTCAATTGAATGAAATGGACTAAAGTAAATGCAAAGACCAGGGCTGGGATAGTGTGTTCCCAGTGACATGTATGAATCTGTGAATCAGAGTCTGGGTACTTGGTGTCCAATTGTTTGAGACATACTACTTATTTTGGAGCATGTGCACATTCACAACTATGTGCTAGTCTACCTTTACTATGATTGCCTCTTCGCTAGGTCTATAAATGGTCCCAAATTAGGTATACTTCGTACACAGTATTGAAGGCAACACTTTATTTAGCACTTACTCTGGTCTAGGTATAAAAACAGCTTTCTCGGTTGTTTTATCTTGTTGTGAAGGGGAGGACCTGGTTAACAAAACGTTCTTCCATATTATGCTGAGACCTTAACTGGCTGCAAAGGGCTCAGGTATCTTATGCAAAGGCCATAACTGGCTGTAAAGGGCCCGGGTATCTTATGCCGCGACCTTAACTGGCTCCCAAGGGCCAGGGTGTTTTATGCTGAGACCTTAACTGGCTGAAAATGACCCAAATATCTTATGTCGAGACCTAAACTGGCTTGAAGGGCCTGGGTATTTTATGCCGAGACATTTACTGGCTGCCACGGGCCCGGGTGTCTTACGCCGGGACCTTAACTGGCTGCGAAGAGCCCAGGTATCTTATGCAGAAACCTTTACTGGCTACCATGGGTACATAGCCTGCAATAGGACTCAATCTAGGACTGTATCTTCATGGGCGTAATTTTAGGGGGGGAAGGGGTGTTTGTCCCCCCAACTTTCATGGCACATGATTTTGTCCCTATTCATTTGGCTGAGGCACCTTCTCTTCAGATGTCATGTCCTCCCCCCCCAACATTTTCAGCAAAGTTATTCCCCTGTGTATCTTGATTGATTGTGGTGAGAGTAATCTTGCAAAGCTTATCCAAAGAAGTAAAAACTTGCAGGCTGACGTAGCTAAGATAAAAATCGTTTTCAATTCATGTAATTATATTCTGGGAATTCGTTTTAGGATGTTGTTTTAAGTTGCTTTTTTGGGTGCTTCTCTCCCTTACTGATGCTGTTGTTATCTCCGGTTATGTCTTTTTAGCGCTTTGTTAATTGTTCGGGTCGTTCTGCGTTAGATAAATAAAGTTTTCTAGATTTTTGAAAGAGGGCAATTCACTTTTTCCCAACCCTTTCCTCGGCAAACTGGTTTGCTCAGTTTTATGGTTTGTCAGGCAGTTTTACATATCATGTAACTTTATCTACCAAGTAAACAATTGTCTTCCTAACACACTATTGATTCAGGCCACGATTAGCCCACGGGGCTCCTGGCACCACCATTTTAAGAGTTTATAATAGTATGGTATTACAAAATGAAACCTTAGCCTGCAATTGTTTTTTCACCCAGATCCAGCACACCCTTCACCATAGTCGTGGTGCTCAACCGCAACCACATGCTACATACTCTCAGCTAAGTTTAAAGTTTAAGCACGCTTTATAGACACACAGCCATGTTTTTGCACGTCTTGCCCCTTTCTCTGAATATTCTAAAAACACTCTAGAGAGCTGCTCAAAGAATTCGGTTGCTCACACCCTATCCTGAAGTCACTCTGCTTGCGTGCCAGCGCGTGAACACATACACACACACTCTATATGCACGGCACTTTCTCCACCAGGCTGTGCAGTGCTTTTGCACTCTGTGCATTCCATCTGTTATTCGCTGTATTCCGTCCAACATTCTCTGCATTCCCTCTGCCATGCATTGCATAACCTCAGCCACAATCTAGCCACAATGATAAACAAAACATTACAGAACTTGCAATGTGTGAGATGTGGTGGGTTATAGTGGGAGGACCCGGGCCTCACACCACAGGTATTGATGAATAGTGTTCTCATCCTTAAAAAGGATAAAAGAAGGTTCTCGGGGGCGGGGGGAGCATTTCGGGGATATCACGAGGAAAACAAGCATTGGCAATGCCAACAGTTTGGGTTTTTTCTGCAGGCATGGGAAGCATTTGCCAGGAATTGCCATAGTGGTATTAACTCGCCATCGATGGTAGCAGCTGCAAAATGGTGCGAATACCTGGACATGTAATACCAGTAACTAGCAAATGTCGAATACTTATGCACAAGCCAAAACTGCTGGCTTTGACAACGCTTGTTTTTAACTGGACTTCATTGAAGGACGCGCATAGCGCTTATAAATAGAGTGGCTGAAGGCAGACCTGGTTCAGACATTTGTATTGCACCAGTTCATTGTTTATAGCGCTTTGTTAATTTTTAAATGTTAAAGCCGGCGGCCAAAAAAGGCCCCGTTTGCCCCTGGCCTGGCACACTTGCACCACGAAGCTGAGAGGGCAGGAGCCCCGTCTATCTTCCTGCTGCTGCACCACGAGGCCGTAGCCTCCTTCACCCCTTTAGCGCGATCGCAGCATACTGCAACAACAGCTGATCCACGCCTGCAAGGATCATCTGGGCCAGCGCTGCCATCTGTTGGGGGCTGCTCCGGGGACACCGAGAAGCCCCATGCTCGTGTCGGGGAACACCCGACGACACACTGTTGCAGCGTTCACGCGGCATACACAAAGGTGGGGGTCACCTCACCCTGCTCCGGGAACACCGGAGCTCCGCACACGTGGCCAGGTCCACCTGGCCACCTCGGCACCGGCTCTGGGGGCACCCAGGCCGGGGTCGCATCCCCAACCCGCCTCACATGGTTGGGGGACCCACTGGGACGGCGTTGCCCGGCAGGGGCACCGTCCGGACGGCGTTGCCCGGCAGGGGCACCGTCCTCAAGCTGGGCCCCGTCCTTGGGCCCAGCACACGTGGCGAGGCGCCATCCTGGCGCCAGCACAACACACACACGCGGAGTCAGGTTCACTCGTGACTGACGAGCCGGAAGCGGCTCGTTCACTTCATTAGCTTGGTCACGTGGTTCCCCATGTGACCACATCAGCACACTTGGGCGATACCATGCCTCCCAACTGGGGAGACACGTAACATTCCTCCTTTTTCATAACAATAAAACAAAACCCCAAAGTCCCAACCTACCCCCCACTACTACTACTTGAGCCACTCTACTTCTTTACACACCCTTTAATAACCTGGGTGAGTGGCTCTCACGTCACTAAAAGGCACCACTGAAGGCTACTGGCACAACAGAAAGCATTTTATATGTGCAGATGTATATCACATGATATTGTCCGCCCGCTGGGCCATTTTGCCCCAGCCCACCTCTGCAGGCCCGGAGTGTGTATTGAGGACATGGGCGACGACCTCCATCTTCCGCACTTTCGTGCCTGGAAACCGTCTGTGTCCTCACTCACGCTCACCAGAGTCACAAAAAGGGCCGGCAAAGCCGCACCTGGGGAGGCCCAGGGGCCACATCGGCTCGGTCCATCTGTATGGGGGCAACACCCCTCAGTGCGCCTCCTCTCCTGTGTCCTTGCGAGCCCAGCTGGTGTTGGACCCACTGCCTTTGCTCCCTTTCTCTTTTCCATTGCAGGCCCAGTTTGTGGTGGGCCCGCATCCACTCCCCTCTTTTTGCCTCGTGGGCCCGGATTGGGATGGGCCCGGCTTCTGTTGGGGTAATGGCAGGCGGTTCCCCTCCGTGTCACGGTTGAGGGAGGGGCAGCGCCTCCCTCGTTCCAGTCGAGGCTGCGGGCATTCCTCCCCCAGATGGGCGAGGGGGCAGCTTCAGGCGGTCAACTTCGCCAACCCAGTGCGGCCGACGCCGCCGGCAATCCCCCTCCTCATGGGTGGGGCAGAGGCTCCTCCATTTTGCCCATTGCGGGCCCAGTTGGATTTGGGCCTGCATCCTTGTTGTGGGCCCTTTCGAACTCGGGCCCGCCCCTTGTACCTTCTTGCGGGACCCGTTGAAATAGAGCCCGCCACTTCCTGTCTTTCCGTTGCGGCTGAGGCCGCAGAGCAGTCTCCCTCAGATGGAAGAGGGGGGCATCCGCTCGCGCAGCCAACGCCGCCGATCCTCCTCCACACCGGTGGGGAGCGGCTCCTTATTGCCTTGCGGGATGGGGGGGAGGGGCAGCACATCCCCCTCTCGCGGCCGACGCCGCAAGGCAATCTCCTCGGGGCCGTCTCAGTTGTTCGGCGGCCCCTCGTTTCACTCCTCCTCTGCGGTGGGCGCCGCCAAAACGCCTCGCGGCCCGGTCGCGGGGAGGGGCAGCCCACCCCACCATTGCGGCGGATGCCGCTCCTCTCCCCACGGAGGGGCCGCAGGGAAGCCGCCTGGCACCGTATTGCGGTTCCGACCGCCGACCGCCAGAGTTTCTTTGTGGGGGACATTCCCCTCGCGGGGAGGACCCTCCTCCTCTGCTTCTGCGGGCCCAGCTGGTGTTGGGCCTGCCTCCTTCCCTTTTTCCGCGGCGATGTCAGCCGCACCTCCCCTCCGCGGGTCGCGGATGGGCCAGCACCTCCGCATTGCGGCCACCGCCACGGGCGCTTTGCTCTCCCTGGGGAGGGGAACCGGCATCCTCCCTCCTGTTGGCGGTGGTGGGGGCAGGCCACCCTCCACATGCCGGCCGACGCCGCAGACTCCTTCCGTCCCCCTCAGGGGACGGGTATGCAGCACGCCACCGATGTACTCGTCTCGCGTGGGCCCAGCTGGTTTTTGGGCCCGCCACGCCATTTCTCCTGCGCGGGCCCAGATGTGGATGGGCCCGCCACACCAAACTCTTCCAGGGCACGCAGGGCCCGGTCCTCGTCGCCATTGTTGGGGGCTGCTCCGGGGACACCGAGCAGCCCCATGCTCGTGTCGGGGAACACCCGACGACACACTGTCGCAGCGTTCACGCGGCATACACAAAGGTGGGGGTCACCTCACCCTGCTCCGGGAACACCGGAGCTCCGCACACGTGACCAGGTCCTCCTCACATAGGGGACCCACTGGGACGGCGTTGCCCGGCAGGGGCACCGTCCGGACGGCGTTGCCCGGCAGGGGCACCGTCCTCAAGCTGGGCCCCGTCCTTGGGCCCAGCACACGTGGCGAGGCGCCATCCTGGCGCCAGCACAACACACACACGCGGACTCAGGTTCACTCGTGACTGACGAGCCGGAAGCGGCTCGTTCACTTTATTAGCTTGGTCACGTGGTTCCCCACGTGACCACATCAGCACACTTGGGCGATACCATGCCTCCCAACAGGGGAGACACGTAACACCATCTGCGTATTATTATTGCCCATCCTGCGCCACTACCTGCATCAGGAGCCCACTGGGACCACAGCACGTGTTTTCTGAAGCCCTGCACCTCCACAACCTAAAACAAAACGTTGGGCGCTTCTCAGCACCAAGCGAGGCTTGGTTGCCTTTACGTTGCTAAGCAACGCGTCCCCTTATCAGGACTCCTCCCCTGCCGGCGGCCAATGAAGGCCAAAAAAGGCCCTGTTTGCCCCTGACCTGGCAAACTTGCACCACAAGGCTGAGAGGGCTGGAGCCCCGTCTATCTCCCTGCTGCTGCACCACGAGGCCGTAGCCTCCATCACCCCTTTAGCGCGATCGCAGCATGCTGCAACAACAGCTGATCCACGCCTACAAGGATCATCTGCGTCAGCGCTGCCATCTGCGTATATCCACGACCTAAAACAAATTATTGGGCGCTTCCCGGCACCAAAGCGAGGCTTGGTTGCCAACGCATCCCCTTATCAGGACTCCTTCTCTGCTGGCAGGCAGAAGGCCAAAAAAGGCCCTGTTTGCCCCTGTTCGCGTCTGGACGCATCAATACCCATTTACTCGGTCGCCCACGCACCTGCTTACCATACTGCCTATTATCTCCCGCATCGAGGTATTCAGTAGTCTCACGGCCGCCCTGCTCCAACAGTGACTGAGCCCACACACCTAAGGAGTAACCTTCATGATGATCACTGTGAACAAAACGGTGTGCCCAGGCTCTAATCACGCATTAAAACATGTAATACTGTATATTATATAAAACTGCTAAGCTTCCTCAACATATATACCATCTATTTAGCAACATGTATGCATTGCTTGACCTAGCGATATGCTAATTGTAAAATAATAAAATCAGTAACACTTTGTACTAGTATACTTGTTGCCTTACCCGTATTCCAGCCATATGCAAATATTAATTGTTATAGGCCGTGTGCTCACAAGCACACTACTATAGTTTGTTGCCCACCCGGATTCAGTCTCAACATAACTGCTCATGTGCGCACCCTGAATCCAGCCCACCACTACAAATTGTGTGCCTATTGAACTAGCCTACCACTACAAATTGTGTGCCTATTGAACTAGCCTACTACTACAAATTGTGTGCCTATTGAACTAGCCTACCACTACAAATTGTGTGCCTACTGAATTAGCCTATACCACTTTACTCAAACTTGATCCAGTACCTCCTTATAGCATGGACTCGCTTAAACACGTGATGCTCACTATGGCCACTATCCTCCCACTATTCCATAATATAGCACCCTCCAACCTCCCTACTAACACTTAGAACAACTTACTACCCACCCCAACTCTAGGTTCGACCAAACCCTATCAACCACTGCTATCACCGAGAGAATGGATCGCCAAATTTGCCTCCCCTCCAACACCTCTTGTATCCAACCCCACATACTTGAGAAACATTAAATTGGGTTCCCGCACAACCCCACCCAACATCCTGAATCTCAACATGGCCTGGCCCCTGCACTCAAGAAACTCCTAACTAAGCTTGCGTATCTGCGCTAAACGGATGCTAGCCAGAAGAACCATTGTGTCACAACGAATGGAAAGCAAACTCCCCCACTTGGGCAAACGTAACAACCCCACAACACACAGAACCGCCTGAGTTATTAGCAGACCCGGCTGCCACCACTATCAAAGGAGCCTTTATCAACGCACGTTCCCTAGTCGCCCACTCACTCGACATTTCAGATGCGATCATATCGAACAAGCTAGACTTCCTTGCAGTAACTGAAACTTGGCTACACCCCTCTGCTGGAGCCTCTCTCGCTATTACTGTACCCGAAAACTACACTATTATCAGATCAGACAGAGCGACAGGGACAGGGGGAGGATTAGCCATCATTGCTAAAACGAACTTAAATGTCAGAGAGGTTAAAAACATAGACATATCATCTGCTGAACTACTCTCGTTCACACTCCCACTATTCAGTTCCCAAACAATATCTTTCATTTGATCTACGGACCACCAGGGGCTATTACCTCCTTTGAGGAGGACATCTCCCACCTACTAACAACCAACACAAAACCTGGCTCGCAAATCACATTACTAGACGATTTTAACCTTGGTCTACAGGGCCCTAATGATGCAAACGCATCATCAATCAGCGATACTATTACACAACACATTAACAAACCTACACATACCAAAGGCAGAACATTAGACTGGCTCGCCGAAGCTAACTGCAACATCTCGGTTACCAACATCACACCATGTGCCTGGTTAGACCACCACCTTATCACCTTTACTATACCTAAAACCACACAAAGAAAGGAACACACAACTGAGGGTCCGAAAACCCTAGCCAGAAACAAACGTAATATCACCATCGCGAATCTGAGACCTTTGATAAAGCCTATTACCTCAGAAACCGGTACCTCCTCCAACACTAACCCCACAACATTAGTCAAACTTTACAATAATACACTGTAACAAGCCCTGAATCTAATAGCACCTTGCAAATTGAGAAAGCCCAAACCCAGCGCGCATGTGAACAAATGGTTCTCGGCAGAACTTAAGGCACTGCGCAACCTCAAGAGAACAGCTGAACCCAGCTGGAGAAAAGTACCATTGATCACTTCCAAGCAAAAATTCACCCTATCAGCAGCCACATATAAAGCCGCTATTATGAATGCCAAAAAAGAGATTTTTAACACAAGAATTCACAATGTTAAATCTGGTACTAAAAAGCTCTTCTCTATTTTACGAGAACTGGAATCTTCCGTACCCTCCACTGAGGACTGCATCGAGGACAAAACCTGGTGCAATAATATCCAACAAGCGCTCTCAAATAAAATAGCCCTCTTGCAGGCTAAAATAGAATCCAAAAAAGCCAGTCTCACACCTAAGGACCACCCTGACAGCCGGCATAGCCATCTGCCCCCTGACTGCCCTCTATTCTACTTCTCTCCTATTACGGAGGACAAAGTAATAAACATAATTGCTAGGTTAAAACCTTCTAATTGTCTTGGCGACCTATGTCCTGCCTCAGTTATTAAGGACGCAGCCAGAAACCTGGCCCCCTTCATCACCTCAATGATTAATGCCTCGTTCAAAAACTTGGCAGTCCCCAACAACCTCAAAGAGGCTTGGGTCCTACCCCTCCTCAAATAACCTAACCTAGACCCCAACACTCCCACTAATTATAGGCCCATCACTACGGTCCCATTCCTCCTAAAAATACTAGACAGAGTAGCATACCTCCAAATCCAAAAACATTTGGAAGACAACAACCTTCTAGGACTGCGACAATCCGGCTTTAGACCCAGGCACGGGACAGAAACAGCCCTCCTGGATCTAAAAATCCAATGGACGAAGCCAAAGACAAGGGCAAGCTGGCCATTCTGCTCTTGTTGGATCTGTCTGCAGCCTTCATCTAGTCGACCACCCAATTCCCCTGAACACCTCTCCTCGGCTACCGCATTCTCCCAGGATGCCACCAATTGGTTTTGGTCTTTCCTATCGGAATGAATAACTAGGGTCTTTGGCCCCTTCAGGTGGCATCGCTGCAGACCCTGTCCCAATCCAATGTGGAGTCTCCCAAGGGTCTTGTATCTCCACACACTTTAAAACATCTTCACCAAGCTCCTCTTCGACCGCCTTGATGACCTGGGCATCACATACACCAACTATGCTGACGACACCCAGGTCCTCATCGCCCTCACGGGGAATTATGACAAGGATGTTGCTAAACTGAACGAGATCCACCTATAAATACAAGCATGGATGGCCACCCACAGCCTCTGCAGGAACTGCTTATTGTTGGCTCACAATCCCGTCTCAACAAACTGGACCCCAGGTACCATTCCTTCACCATCGACGGTAATGTCATAAGGGTATCGAAGGAAGTCAAAACACTCGGGGTACACCTTGACTACACACTCTCCCTTAAAAAGCAAATCAGTGCCACCATTTCAGCAACAGCTTATACCAATAAACTTATAAATGCCTCAGACCATTTCTATCCACCAACAGCTGCCTCACTTTAGCTAGAGCCCTCATATTATCCAAATTAGATTATTGCAACACTCTTTCCTCGGCTCTACTAACGACGACCTGAACAGACTGCAGATACTGCAAAACAATGCCCTATGCTGCGCTCTCAATCTTCCTCGGAAGGCCCACATCACCACGCTCAGAAAGGAAGCCCACTGGATCCCCATCCGCGATAGAATTATAGTCTGGGCACTAGTCATCACACACAAATGCCTATACTTGAAAGCCCCATGGTACCTTTCAGACAAATTCACAAGACAGCACTCTATCAGACCAACCAGATCACCCTACCTTCACCAACTCACCATACCGAAGTTCAACCTGAAAACTGCTGGGGGAGCAAGCTTTCCGGTATTGGCAGCTAAATACTGGAACCCACTTCCTATGACGATTAGAGCAGACACCTCATTTTCGTTGTTTAGGGCCAAAGTCAAGAAACTGCTCTTCACCCAACAATAGAATGAATAAATGTCATAACGGTGGCATCCAAACTGTCTCTTGGTCACGTTACGACTCACTGTACCTTACCTTGGACCATTCTGTAACAAGGTCCATTGTACCATTCACTGCATTTTTTAAAAAATATTCTTGTTTGTGCAACTATATGTAACCACTGTTGATCTGAAAGATTTTTTTGCGCCCAGTTACCAGAGGGTTTGGCTGCACTTTACAAATAAACAAACTAACTAAATAAGCTCAAAATAAGTAATTCACTCTCAGAAGACTAGTTTGAAAAAACATTGGCGGGCACTTTGAGTGCAAAGTTTGATGGTAAAGCTTAATTATAGCTCAACGAGTTCAATTGAGGAGGTGTTTTGGGCAGGGAGGGGTAGGAACTAGGTGAGAATGGCCATAAGGCCATGGCCATGGACAGTCAATGGGTGGGCAAATATCCAAACAACACCTTCACATCTTGTGTCTGTCGTCATATGCTATGTCTCCCTACCTGTACACCAGTATCCTATTTACAGCTCCAGTTAAGTCTTTAACTCTCAGAAGACTGCTTTGAAAAAAGATACTGGGAGTGGCAGGCACTTCCAGCACAAAGTTTGATGTTAAGTCTTAATAAGGTTAGCTCAAAGAGATCCCAGGAGGATGTGTTATGGGCATGGAGGGGCAAGAAGTGGGTGGGAATTGCCATAGGGATTAGCGTGGCCATAGTCAATGGGTGAGTAAATAAACAAACAACACCTACAAACTTTGTGTCCCTCCTCATACGCCATTCCTCCCTAGCTGTACTGTAATTCAATACTTTTGGCTTATAGGTGGCGAAAACGCAAAAACTAAATGTTACATTGCTGCTCGGAACCGGTGACTGGGTGGCTGTAGATCACATGCTACATGCTAATTGTCACTTAGTACATCTTTCCCTGCACACACATATGATCTTGGGGCGCTGTATAGATTGCTGAGGTCACGCCGCTACTGCCCTAACATACAGGAAAGGCAGGAGACTGTTGGGCATTTCACTGAGAGACTGTAATAACCCCAACCTGTAATTAATGGGACTCCAGGATTAATACTGGCTTTGAATGCTGGAGCACATTCGCTGGAGCCTGTTGCATGTTGATTCAAATACTTTTAAAACGTTCTTTCTTATTGCATAATATTGTTCCCCGATGGACCCAGTTTATTTGCCCTCTATCTGCACTTCGCAGAATTGTGATTTACTGCTTAAGTGTATCTGTAACGCCCTATTATGAACTTTTAAGTGGTTGGTTTGTTCACTTTTGTCCTGTTTATATCTTTCAGTTGGCTCTTCGTGTGACCTATTCAATATTGATTTACAATTGAAATAGTTTAATATTATACCCATGGTCATTGTGCAACATGATTTCCTGTTCTAATAGACCGATCTCGATGCTAATATGGCTATGGTGAAGATATTGGTAACAAATATTTACGCATAACAAATAGATGTGATTTGAGTCATTAAAAATAATGTTTAGTTCTAAGCTATTGAATATAGTTGATATGCTTCAACACGTTGCCTTTCTTCATGTGCAGTAGCAATTTGTTAACCCCTACCAAAGTTGGTTAAACTTCACACAAATCCCATATTGAAAATCTATTTTCTATTTTCTTGAGAATTTGTTGCAGATTTTTGGAAATATTCCAGACCATTTTTTAACAAAGTTGATAATTCCTAACTGTTCATATGTTATAGATTGAGTTCAAGCCAAAAAACAGCGGTTGAACATTCCTGTCATTCTTAGTAATTGGCATCTGTGCATGTGAGCTTTCTGGGTGTTCTTTTTGTTTCCTGATGGGAGTCGTCCAGTGTTTGTGTTGTTTGGTGTCTGAGGTTATGGAGTCTGTAAATTGGTTAGAAAGCAATGTGTGGTTTCCATGTTTTTCTGGGTCGTTCACTAGCCCAACTACATCTGGGGGTGTGCAAAAGAAAAGGGAATGGTTAGTGGGTTTTGGGTGGTCTCTGGTTATTGTGCAGCTTAGTTATAGTTTCTTTGAGGGCATTAGTTTCGGGTCACTGTTTGTGAATGAGGTCTGGGCATTGTATGCGGTTGGGGTGGTCTGGTCATGAGGGTCACCATGACGACTGTATGCCTCCGGACAACAATTTCATCGGGCAAGGGGGAATTTCTTGGTGTACTCTTCCTGCCCTTATCGGGGGGGAAGAGGTAACCTATGACATCATGAAGGATGAGGTGGTATTTCAAATCAAGTAACTGCCTCCCCTCCTTGAAACCTTCTGTCCAGGCCAAAACAATAACAAGAGATCTCTCCACTCAGCTGGAGGATACCGCAGAAATTGCTAAACCTGAGGTAATTCCAGGCTCCAGGCAGAAGGTTGAGGAATGGATCAACCTTGCTGATGCCTGTGAGACGGAGGAGCAAAAGCCGAAGCTGAAACAGGTGTTTTCGGATTGTCAAGAGGTCTTTGCCATGAATACTCCCAGTCATTCTCCTTCCCATCCCTTTCATTACTGGTTCCCGCACTCCCAATCTGCTCAGACAAAACGCTACCATTCCCACAATTCCACTTCATCATTTCATTATAATAAGCCCGGTCATTCCCGTTTATTTCACAAACCCTACCAATCTCGTCCTTCTGAATTTACCAAACCCACTAGGACGAAGAATATCATTCCTCATGTCACCCCTTCTTTTCCGACACAAACACTTTCTCCCGACATGAAAGACAACGGACTAACACTAAAGCCATTTACCTGACATGTCCCAACCAAAGGGACATGCAAAGTCAGGCATTTGACCAGAACCATTCACACCTGACAGCCCTTTCCTTTCCCCACAGAGATTCAAGGTGGAGCATGAGAGCACATGACGAGCAAGGTTGACCGCACGAAGATAGTGCTATCCAAGCACGGCAGTTCAAGAGGAGGAGAACGGCAGTGAGAACCAAAGGGGTGACAAGGAGAGAAGAAACCTTGCCCTTTCCGATCCAGGCCCGTGAAACCTCCAGAGAAGGAATCGTAAGACCGCGAACGATAGCCAACATGTGTTGCAGCAGAGTTCAACAGTACACGGGCCATCCTCCGTTGATAACCAAGCCGGGGAGAGACGCTTGCCACCATGGTATCGTCATTGACTCCAGATCCAAGGAAAGCCAAGAGGTTCATTACAGCTGTTGAGTCGAAGGGAGAACCGATAAGAAACCGAACTGTGTTGAATGAAAGTTGCAAAAGACAAGTTAAGGAAAGTTCAAAGAACTGCTAACTCATCAAGGGGAAACCAGCTACAGAGGGTCCAGCACCACGTGGGTGCCCGCTCAAGAGACTCTGGTAAATTCCTCTTACTGTTGAAACTACTGACTGTAGGTGAGCCGGAAGAGAAAGGTCAAAGTGGTCATACAGAGCTCTTGCAAAATCCTCTGTACAGTCGAAAGTCTTTGACCGGCAAACTGTTAGAAACGAAGGGAAGCCAATCCCGCATAGTGAGAAAGTAAAAGGAACTGTAAGGTTGGCCAGAGTGAACCCAATGGAGGGATGTACAGTGTGTTGACAAAAGTTAACTCGACAGAGGGATGAACTGTTTAAAAAGACACTGAGATTTGTGAATCTCATAAGTGAAGTTGATTTGAGGAAAGTCATAGTGAACCCGACAGAGGGAGGCTAAAATTTGAGAAGATTCTGAGCCCGGAAGAGGGGGATCCAGGGGTGAAAAGCCATCACCCACCGAAAAAGGCTGTAGTGAACCTGACATGAACCCAACAGACGGGAGGCAAACATTTGAAAAGGTTCTGAGCCCGGTAGAGGGGGGATTCAATGGTGAAAAACAAACACCCCCCCAAGATATGAATGCATTGGATGAGTTCTTTTCAATACAAGCCAGAGTGAACCCGACGGAAGAAGGCTATTATTCGAGAGGGGTCTGAGCCAGGAGCAGGGGGACCAAGGAGTGAAGAATCCTCATCCAAGTGCAATCAGAAAATAACTTTTGGTTATGGTTTTTGTAGAAAGGAACTGTTTGTGGAACTGACCCTGGAAGAGGGGGATCCAGGGATGATAAGGCATTACCCAACGTACAAGCAGGAAGGAACTTGTGTTTATTATTTCAGAGGCCAGAGACTTTTTATAGAAAGGATTCTTAACCACCGATGGTCCTGATAGCTGAGAAGCGCAACTGTCGTCTCGTGCTGGGGAAGTTCGAGAGTGTGCTGTGCTCACAAGTCCCGCCTTGTCCCGTGCTCAAAATGGGAGACCCCCGGCTACCACATCCTGAGTTACCATTTGTGAACACTTCCTCCTTTCTTGTGAATCCTATCCCACACTGTTTTGGATTTAGTTGTAAGGATTGGCAATACATTTTTCATAGTATAAGCCCTTTTTTTCTGACAAGACGCCAATAGGGCTGCCTTAGTATTATTTGATGGTTGTATCTTGCTCCCATCTTAGATTAGGCATTTCTCCAACCTACCTATACCGTTTAATAAACACTCTTCAACTGTGATCACTTGGGTCTGTCTATTCCTGATACCATGTCTTCCTTACTGTAGCACCATCAAGAGGAAAGACTCTCAGGGAAAGGGCTAATGGGCGAAATTGGTTTACTCCATCCCTGACCAGTCGTAAGCAAGAAAACAGAAGAGTGGAAAGAAATCAGGAAAAGAGCAGTCAGAAGAAAGCACAAATGTCTCTAAATCTATTTAAAAGCTATATTGTAAAGATATTATACAGTTAAAAAAATGTATTTCATAATGAAATAACTAATGCTAAGAATGATTAAAAAAACTTTTGGCCTTCAGAAACCCAAAGCACTATCTAACACATTTGCTCCCCAGGTTAAGGATTGTGAAGCTATCCAGCAGGCTTTTTCATGGAAAATTAAGATAGTCCAGGCTAATATTAAAAATGAATTACGTAATCTAGTTTATGTAGCACCAATAGAAAGCATGGAACAAATAAATCAGAAAGAGAAATCTATGTTCTCCTTTGAGCATGTTTCACAGGACAATATGATAGCCACTCTTAAGAATATGAGGCCTACTATATGTTTCTATGAAATATTGCCATTGTAAATAATTTTGGATAATAAGGAACTGTTTGGCCCCTTCCTGATACGCTTTGTTAATGCCGTTCACTAAGAATGAGGTACCGGATACATATAAAAAATAAAAAAGAATGTCACAGCTACACCATTGACAAAAAAACTGGTCTGAATGCACATACTAATTACAGGCTCATAACAAATATACTGTTCCTCTAAGATTGTAGATACATTTTCCACCCTGCAATTGCAGAAACATCTGGAAATGACAAATACCCTAATACCCTACATTATAGGCAATCAGGGTTTAGATCATCCCATGGCACCGAAAGTGCATTAGTGGATCTTCAGACTGAAATGCTTAAAATCACAGATCGGAGCAAATCGGGGCTGCTGGACTTGTAAGCAGCTTTCGATCTCGTGGATCATGGGAAGCTCTAGGAAAGACTAAGTAAGGTTGGCAATTGCTCGGAGAAGGCGATCTGTTGATTGAGATCTTTTCTGTGCAACAGGAAGTCCAGGATTGTTTGGGGAAATGCTTTCTCGAGCTTGGAATTGCTGGAATGTGGAGTGCCTCAGAGGGCCTGCATTTCTCCAGCACTGTTCAATATATTTTGCTGCCCTTTATACAATCTATTAGACACTTTTGGGGTCAGCTTTGCTAATTATCCAGATGACAGTCAGCTACTTATGGAGCTGAGTAGTGACTATGAAAAAGGTGCGGGAAAAATGTCAACAATATATGGAGCTATTCAGAACTGGATGGCAATCAATGGAATGTGCCTGAATGGTGATAAAACTGAGATTTTGATCTTTGCTTCCCCTTAAGCCTGTGCAAAGCTCCAATCTAAGTATGCCGGCTTTGACATCGAGAAGCACTATATCAAAGTAGTCGAGAAAGTGAAAACATTGGGGATAGTTTTGGAACCCTCACTGAACCCTCATTGGATATGTCAGCTCATATAAATAGTATTACAAGTAAAACTCAATACCACCTTAGAATGCTGAGGCTGAGATTGGTGAAACCTTATGTCTCGGAAACAAACTGCTCTACGCTGGCCTGTGCTATCATAATGCCCAGTATTGATTACTGTAGTGCATTATTGATTGGGGCAAGCAAGGGTTGTCTTAAAAAATTACAAGTCCTATAAAATGATCCTGTCAGGATTATAAAATATATTCCTAGGCATATGAAAATCTCGGCATATAGAAGGGAGCTGCATTGGCTTCCCGTGGAACCCACAGTACACTTTAAAGTTCTCATAAAAGTTCATAAATACCTTTTTTATGGACAAGCTCCTCGATACAATAAAGAATGTATCACTGTACAAAACCTGGCAGGAAATAGACGGTCTGTGGATACCATGAGACTGGTCTGCCGCAAGAGTAAGCGAGTTAAAGGGAATGGTCGCTCATTTTTGGTGCTTGTGGCCAAAGAGTGGAATAATCTTCCGGTCACACTGTGCACCACCAAAGAGCCAGTGCTCTTCCAGAAACTATTGAAAACAGTCTTGTTTGAATAACCACCTCTGGCCTTTTAGTGCATTGCCTGTGGGCTCAGGTGCTATATAAATAAATAAATAAAGAAAAGAAAAGAAAGAAAGAAAGGCCAATGTATCATTTGATCCCCGTTTCTGCCATCCTATTCCACTAATTTCCTCAACATTCAAGGTCTTATTAAACATTTCTACAAGGCCATTGGTCTGTGGGTGATATACTGCGGTTCTTAAAGTGGTAATATGTAACAGTTGTTTTACTTCCCTCATAAGTTTGCTCATAAATGTAGAGCCCTGATCTGTCAAGATTTCTCTGGGAAACCCTACTCATGAAAAGAAAGGGAGTAGGTGTTTCAAGATCTGTTGGGTGGTACTGGCACTCAGGGGAAAGGCTTTGGGATAGCGAGTGGCATAATCCACTATTACCAAACTGTACTTGTTCCCTAATTTTGATGTTTTCAGGGGTCCTACAATGTCCATACCAATCCTTGAGAATGGAATTTCAATGGTTGGGAGTGGATGTAAGGGGACTTGTGGTGGTATATGGGTACTGGTCTTTTGCCAGATTGCACAAGACTGGATAAAGTTGTTAATGTCGGCATGAATTCCTGGCCAGTCAAATGTATTGAGGATTTTTCTCTGTCGTAGATGACCTCCTGTCAGATGGGAATGTGCTATTTCCAGGACTACTTGCTTATGACTTTTAGGGATAACTTGTTGGGTTTCTACTAAACCCTCTGAAGTAGTGTCTCCCTGATACATTAGCACATGTCTCAAAAAGAAAAAAGGTCCTCCTCCCTCTTGCTCAAGTGTAATTTACAAAATGGCTTCAGCCAACAATAGGTCATTCCTTTGGGCAGAGGCTAGGTCAACAAGAGTTTCTGTTTCTTCTTCCATGACCCTTTGGGCAGAGGCTAGGTCAAAAAGAGTTTCTGTTTCTTCTTCCATGACCCTTCTGGGTTTTGGGTCTTGCAGAACATCGGGTGTATCATCAACCTCCCCAAAACCTCAGGTACCTCAATCTGTTACCTCCTTTCCGGCCTCTTCTTTTATCCTAGGCAAAACTGTTCTCTCGAGCACCCCTTGTACAATTGTTTCCCCCTGTTCCCCCTGATGGATTTGGAAGTGATCTTTTCCACGATTCTGTAATAACACTTTGATGTCACCTCTGAAGTCTGAATCTATATTCCCAGCTAGTACATCAATTCCAAAATTCTGTAGAGAAGCACCTCAACGCTCACACCAGAAAAAATACAACCCACTAGGGGAAAAGTCCCAGCACATCTCTTGCAAGGAGAACAAAGTTTTTAATCCCAAAAAAGACAAAGATGTGCCAGCAAAGAACTCTGTTGCCATGGAGCGCTCTGACACAATACACACGGTTTATGCATTGTAAAGGTGAAATCATCACAGCTGACATACTTTGCATAGGTTACAGATCCACTTAGCTGGTTGGTGTGACCCTATACATAGACGGCCTGCTCCATATAGGTTGCCAGGTAATTGGTCTCAGCCTCTCCTGTCCATCTTCTTCCACGTGGGGTTCTTTATTGTGCGTCATCTGGCTCAGAGATCCTAATTGGCATTTAAAAGCATAACAACATTACATTCTCCATCTATAGCCTAAGGTGCACCTAGTACTTCAGACATGGGCGCAAAGGATACCTTTGAGGTCACTGTAACTTACAAACCCGAGCTTGATCCCAGATGCATGGGCGTCATTCCAAATCTCCCCACCCTGGTTTTAGGTTTGTTGCGTTTCCCCTCCCGGCACCTCGCAGCACAAATCACATGACCTAACGGTGTGGGTAGCCTGCCCCCAGCTCTCTGATCTCCTCTGATCAATTGGCGATCTAACAGTGTTATGGTCAATAGTCTGTGGCAGGCTGGTACCTTGGAATGCTGAGGTCTTGGGGCTGGGATGCTATAACTTAGAGTTGGGACTGGGGAAGCCTGGAGGCTCGTGCCCCCCTTCTCTTGCAATAACCTTTGAAAGGAGCTCTAAGTACCCACGTGGCCTTGCATGGCACATTCCTTCTGAGATATGAATGCTGGCAGTATGAGACAATGAAAGCTTTATGAATCTCTTGCGGCTATGGTTTTTCCTCACTGCTGCCCAAGTTGCAACCCACTCCCACATGCACACACTTATTCCACGTTCATGCCTTGGGCCTACTGCTCTGGCTGCAGCACAGCATTAGGCCTTGAAATCAATATGGTTGTTAATGTCTAAGATGGTGTTTCACTCTCTGTGGAATCTATATCCAAGCATGCACTAACCTGCCCACAGAATGTGGCATATATGAACACCCCCAACCCCTATCACCTCCCTAGGCACCTACAACACCCTTCTAGGCCTCTGTCTCATCCAAAACTGATTGTGCGCCTGGGGCAATTGTCCCCTACTTCCCAACATTCCCCCCTTTTGTTAACCCTACATTAACAAACTCCCATGTAAGCTTTTCCCTTTCCTCCTTTTCATTTTTCGCCCTTTCCAACCTTTCAGCTTCCAGATATGGGAGTGTTCCATCCTTGGGCACCCATGCTCTGGACACAGAACATAATCTTTCTCCTGCTTGCGAATACTGCTCCTGGATAGATGTCATATATATATATACACCTCCCGTCCCTGCTAGGTAGACCCAGTGTTCCTCATAGTTCTTGGGGTCTGGTGGGGGGGTAATGATAGTGCCTGGGAGGTGAAGGTGATGCTCTTTTGGACCACAAGGTGCACCCTACACCCCAATTGAAACCATCATCATTGCAGAGCTAGGCATTGCTTTGGCACAGCATCGAATTCCCAGTTGGCAGGTGCAGAAGATCACCAACAGGAACACTATCACTGGTATCAATATTTTCATGATTGTCCCCATCCATGATGGTGCCCAAGAGAACAGGTCATCAAACCAGTCTCTTCTTTGGATGCCAGCCTCTGTTTGCATGTGTGTGCCAAGAGTGTGCAGGGCTCCTATTATTTGCGTCAGGGTCCCAATGTCTGTGTCATTTGGAGGGGTGTATGTACATCAGGAATTGGCAATTTTGGGGGAAACTCCTCCCTCCATTGCAGTAAGTAATTCCAGCACAAAGCGGTTCTGCAGGGTCATTAGCTTGATTGCCCGCATTTCAGCCTTGATAGCATTGAGGTCCTGCTCCTTATTATAATTTGCCAGCTGTATCACCTCCCAGCGGACAATCTGGAGCCACTTGGCATTAGCAGCTGCTTGTATTCCTGGCTATCACAATGATGCAAAGAATGGCTCTTCTTTACTATACAGTCCGTATTGGTCTGGTATGTCTTTAAGCAATTGTGATGAATCCAGGGACTGGTAGTTGGACTTCCACCTTCTCTGCATTTTTTCTCTCTTCTCCTTTTCGGGCAGGATACAGAATGTGGGCTGCTGTGGAGGAATAGTGGTGGGGGCAGCCCGGGTGGACAGTCCTCCTGGTCCCACTATTAGATGCTCTTCAGTGACCACCGGGAGAGCTGAGTGAAGGGAGGCCAGCAAGCAAGTGCCCTTCCATAGTGGTGGGAGTTGCAGAAAAACATCCGGGCCGCAGACTCAATAGTTGTCCACCAATGCGGCTGTCCCTTTTTTAAAATCTGGGATGTATAATGTCTTTTTGCACTTATTGTTGCCCCACACAAAGATGTTTCCCTCATTGTAGAAGCACAGTTCATATGCTCCTTCTTTTTGTACCTTGGCTGGTTTCTCCATCGCCACGATCCATGTAAGCTTCACCACATGTGCATTTCAGTATTCTTGGCACACTTCATTCAGCTTTTGGATAACTTCTTCCCCAAATCCCAGGAGGCCTCCTGCCACGCAGCTCTTTGTAGTTTCTTGCCATCTGTTTGCCACAAACTGTGCACCTTCCAGCTTCAGGTATGGTCTTTGTAAACACTGCGTGCTTCTCGGATTGCAGGCACACTGCAGTTTGTCCAGGTCCATCATCACGATTTGTATACTCCTTGCCTATAAAGTGCTTTGCAACCTGCATAATGTTAGATGGACCAAACATTGAGACTCCAAAAGCAGTGTTTCCTGTGGCACTAATACCTTGAGGGCTCCCGACGCATGTGGTATCAACAAAGAAATATAAGAGCTCCATTAACCATCTTTTTCCCCACTGAGCTCGTGTCTGTGTACCAACTGTTACTTAATTCTGGGTGATGCACATCTTCTATTACATCCAAACCTAACCCCCTATACTCATTGTACTTAGCTCTTTTTAACTGTTTAGATGTGATATCATATGACCAATCTGAATTTGTATTTGTAAAGTTAAGAAACACATTAGGTAATAACAATGACATAGCCAGGTTTGCTAACTTCCCCATTTGCTCCTGGGTATCATTTGTGTTAACAACAGTTTGGTTAGCTTTCATAACAGCTCTGTTGACAATTTCATGTATTAAAAAAAATTGGCAGTAGTGTTATGTGATGAGAAAATGCTAGTTATATGCAATTTACACTGTTCCCCCTTTTATATTACCACGCCATGTAAAACAACATCCTAAATATATCCAGAATCCAAACATAGATAGGGCAAACAGTCCGGCGACACAATCCATAAAACATGTATAGGTAGAGAAGAACGTGAAAACCTCAGGATGTGTAGGTGAATGTACATATTGCTATTTTCCAAATAAGTTTGTATGCGGCTTCATTATTACAATAGGTGGATGTGAGAGGGAGAGAGAGAGAGAGTAAGAAACATAACAACGTGAATAAAAACCAAAGTGCAAATGATGCTTTGTAGCAGCAATATTATCAATTTTAAAATAATGAGGAGTTCCAATTTGTTATTATATATAGGCTTATGGACATCAATAGATGCAATTGAATCAGTCAGTGTAATAGTTCTTGCGTATATATCATTTATTCAACCTGTGTGGGGGTTGCGGAATCGGGTGCCCTTTGTACTTACGAAAGATGTATCCAATACCGCAGCTCCCTTGATTTAACCGCTAGAGGGGTGGCGTAGACAACAGTGAAGGGCCCATGGTATCTAGGCTCGCTCCATCTGCGGATGACATTTCTGACATAGATCAAGTCCCCTGGTGAGAGCTGGAGTGGTTGTGACGTCACTGAGGTACATGCAGCACTGGTTGGGTCCTCAAACCAGGGTGGTGCAATCTGTTGAGAAATACATTTTATTGCTTTTGTTAAGGTGGAAATGTAATCATGGAACTCATCCCCTACAACAGACGCAGCCCTGCGAGCATCTGGAGCTCTTCTGACAGGAGACGGGGCGTGTGCATTCGACGTCCCGTTACCACCTCATGGGGCGATAAATGGTCATCCTTACAGGAGAGAAGGGAGGGGGATACCCTGTTGGTTGTGGCGCTGAACTTGAGGTATCTTGACCAGTTATGGTAGTACCTAAGGTCAGAGTAAAGGATGAGTCTCACTACTTAGGTTGAGATGCAGTGATGATGTATTGCCAAAAGGTTGCACCACCCATATAGCACTTGTGGTGCCATTCACATGAGGAGTGCCGACACGTGTTTCAACGAAGGGGTCTTTCTCAAGGCTGTTATGTTGTGGCGTGGTGAGTTTGCCATTTGGATGAGGTGGTGAGTGGCAGAAGGCAGTGCAGAGCAGAGTGAGTTATGCAGTAGCACATTGCATGTGACATATATACATACATGTAACAGTGATCAGTATTGTGTTGTTAGATGAGAGCAAAGGTGACAATTTAATGCAACGGGCAATTAGAATATTTATATTTTGCAGTTAACAAGTAGATTAGGTCCATGTAAATTAGAACATTTGTACATTTAGGTTAACAAGTAGGTAGCGTCCAAGGTGTGGCTTTGTGCACATGCTAATCAAGGAAAGGGGCAAGCAGTGCATCCTGTTTTTTTTTAACGTGGTGCATAGTTTAAACAACTTGTTCTTTAGTAGGCTGTTGATGCTCTCTATGATCCTATTGCCCTGGGGGTGGTAAATTGTGCACATGTGTTGCTTGATGCCCAATAATGCTGTAATTTCCTTGAACAGCTAATTAAAGAAGTGTGTGCCATTGTCAGATCTTAATACATCTCACACTCCCCAGCAAGGAAAAACCTCTCTCACCAAACACTTTGCTGCATATTTGGCATCTGGATGTGCACAAGGACCTTCCTCAACCTTTCGAGAGAAAGGACACACAATTATGATCAAATAGCGGCACCTATTACATCTTTCACCCATGTCCGCATAGTCGATGTGCAACCCATGGAATTGTCCAGTGGGCGGGGCAGAGTACCTCGAATAGAGTGACCAGTGCTGTAAGATTGACAGGTGGTACAGTTAGTCACCATTTTAGTTAATAGTTGCTTCGAAGCGTGGTATGGTTGATGTAGCTGGTCGAAGGCGACCAGCTGCAACTCATGTGGCATTACTGCTTTGCGTGTCATTTCCTGCCACCACAGTAAGTCTGTCAGGGACTGCTTACATCCTCTTTTTTGCCACAGATCTTTCACCTCTTTGGTCCACAACCCTGTAACTCAATGATCTGGGCATTCGGTAACAAGTTTTAGGATTCCAGCAATTGCTCTCATCCCTCTGCTAGCACTGGGTATTCTGGGACAGTAGGCATGGGGAGATACACTGCCACTTTGTTCGCTGCATCCGCGGTGGCCTTACCAAGTGAGACCTTGTCAGTGTCGTTTGTGTAGGCAGTTCATTTCACCACCACCATCATGGAGGGCTGGGAGAGTGCCTCTAATAGTCGATCTAACAAAGCTTCATGTTGTCCTGGAGACCCATCTGGTCTTCTAAACCCTCTCCGTTTTCCACCATGCCAGCCCAGAATGCACTGTTGTGGTGACATAGATGGAGTCAGACTAGATAGTAACGCAACATCTTTCGGATGCTAGAAGTGCTTCAATCAGTGCTATGAGTTCTGCTGCCTGGGCCGAATAGTGCAGGGGTAACCTTTTTTGCACAATCACTTCATACTCCTCATCTACCAGGTGGAAAACTGCTGCTCCAGTATGCCTGAGGCCAATCCTCTCGAGCGGGTGGTCCTTTGTGTTGGGTATGTCCTCCTTCTCCCACTCAAATGTCAAACAGTCATGTCTCACCAGGTCTTCGTCAGTTCACATTTCTGTAAGGAAGGTGGCAGGGTTTACAGTTTTACAGCACACTATGTGTATGTGTGGGCTGGACAAAATGACCTCATTTTCAGATGCCCTCTGTGCAGTGAGCATGAATTTAGATCGCTCAAGAATGGAAAATACTGCAAGCTTCACTTACAGAGGTACTGAACAGCCCATGACAATTGTGCTGCTGTTTTCAATTGCATATGCACCCCCAGAGAGCGCCTCTTTGTACGGAAATTGACCCTGCATAGCTGAATCTAGCACTCCACTATAGTAGGTCAATGGTTTGTGGCCCATAGTGTTTTTCTGCTTGAGCACCGCAGTTATCATTTTACCGTTAGAAATTGAGAAAAAGTAAAATTCCTGAGTGTAGTCGGGAGTTGGTAGCACTGGAGCAGTAGAAATTACACCTTTTATTCATTGAAGCTAGTAAACCTGTCCTCTGTCCACACAATTTTACTGTCCATCTTTTGCGCCTCTTTAAGGCCTTGCAACAGGGGCCTGGTATAAGCAGCGCAGTCTAGGATCCAGGCTCTGCACCAGTTACACAACCCAAGGAACATTTGCATTTCCTTTACAGTTTTGGCCTGGGGGCACTGCACACTGACGCTGCACACTCTGGTATGATTTTCTGCCCATGGACAGATATCAGTTGTCCCAAAGAGAACTTCCTGAAGACAGTATTGCAACTTTTCTTTGTCTACTTTGTACCCTTTGTATGCTAGCAACTGCAGCAGTGTGACAGAGTCCTTTCGAAAATGTTGTTCATTGTCACTGCACACCAACACATCATCCATGTATTAGTTAATAGTACTGGACACCTGAATGTTTCCCAAATTGACATGCAGTGTTCTGTTAAAGATACTAGGTGATTCATAGTACCCTTGTGGTAATTTTATGGGTTCAAACCGCATTCCTCCATGCGTAAACACTGTGAGGTATTACGAGTCCGGATGCAGGGGTATGGAGAAGAAGGCATTCTTCATGTCCACCAAGGTGAAATGTGTTGCCTGTTTGGGGATGCTACACAAAACGGTTGCAGGGTTAGGAAACTACAGGAAATTATGCCTGCACAATGTCATTTAGGGGACAGAGATCCTCAATCATTCTCCAACTCCCCCCTTTTGCCTTTTTATCGGATATATAGCCATGTTGCATGGGGAGGTGGAAGGAACAATTATTCCTTGGTTTCAAAGCGCAGTAATAGTGTCTCGTATTCCCTCCTTAGCTTCTTTGGATAGAGGGTATTGTTTTGCTCAGGGTAGTACTGCTCCTGGCTTGAGTGTAATTTGCATCGGGGCCACTCCCTGTTAGAGCCCTACATTGTGGGCACTGGTTGTCCATAACCCCTCTGGGACCTGTTCTAGATCTTTCTCAGTAAAGGAGGGAGGAGTGGCAAGGTCCATCAAAGAACATTGCACCTACTGATACTGCACCGCCATCTCATAGGGGATGCAGATAGCCAACACAATTTCTCCGCATCAACCAACTCTTCAAACAAATCTGCATCTGTCACTTCCTTTAGGGGCACAGTTGGCTCAATACACAATACTGTGCACCATTCACCTCCATCTGAATCGGTTCCTACTACAACAATCCTTTTTGCAGACACCACCAACCCTTGCAGAACCAATGATAGAATTGTCCCTGCCACAAAATCTGGGGACCCAATGGGCCTAAAAATTAAATCAGATGGTACACGCCAGCATGCCTTACCAATCTGGGGCACTGCATCGAGCAGAACTGTTATTCCGTACACAAACGGTATCAGGTAATAATGTCCCTATATATATGGTCCCCGTACATAATGTCACCATGAAAGGTTTGTGGTGACATTATATAGGTGACCATATATAAAGGGACAGGGGCAGCAGGGGTTGTGGGGGTGTGAGGTAATAATGTAATAATATCTCTGCAAAAAACAGCAATATTTCCACAAATTCTTTGCATGGCGACATTTTTGCAGGGACATTATCGCATGGAACCAAACAAACATATAAGGATCAACAGGAATTCGGCGAACCACCACCTCTCTCCCCATTGGATGTATTATCACCATTGCCCTCACGGTACACATCCCCATGCTAGCACATACTATTCCTTGAAAAGTGAAGAAAATGGTCATATTCAATTTGCTGAGGAGGTCACGGCCCAGCAAATTAACTGGGGAGGTTTCCGAGTATAGTAAGGTTGTACGAACCACTTTTCATCCTATCTTGATAGCTACCTCTTCCGTATATGGAACCATTGCTACAGCCCCAGAGAAGCCCTGTGTGTCGAGAGTTTTACCTGATAATAGAAAATTGAGTTCACTAATGCATGTTTTAGTGGCACCTGTGTTGACCATAAAGATTATCTGTTTTATTACCTATCTCAGTACCCAGCAGGGGTTCCTCATCAGGGTGGGTAGTCATGGACAGAATCTGGCATGCAAGAGTCTCTGTGGGCTGTCCTGATCAGGATATGTGTTTGTGCCCAGAGAACGTGAAAGGATTACCTCCCAACATGCTCACTCCCCGATAAGGTACCACTGTCCCATTTGGGACAGCACTGCTTCCAGACACAGGGGCGCAGTATGGTTGGTTCAGCAGTGCGGTCTGGTTTGGTGTGCCCGACGGGGTTGGTGGTTGCATTTGTGGAGGTCATGGTGGTAACTGCGTGTATGCCTGTTGAATTTCGGATTTTATTGATGTGGCCAGCGGGGGCGCAGGGAAGTGTTGCTATGACACCATTTCCTGCATGCCCAACACTGGATTGGCCCCGCTTCCACTCTTGGTCCCATCCCTCCAAATCTGCCTGTGCCCCCTCTGCCCCGATTGAACCCTCCTCTCCCATGTTGCTGACCTCCTTGATACCATTCAGAGTACTGTGACTGCGGTCCACTGTTCCACTGCCCTTGTCCTCCGCCTAACCACAGCGCTGATATTCTTGCATCTGGCCGTACCACTGTCTGCTCCGCTGGTTCTGTTTGAGTGATAGTCGTCACCGCCCCTTCAACTGCTATTTTTGCCAGTTTTTCTTTACCAGTTTTGTTTCCTCTGCCTTCAATCTCTGTGCCGTTTCTTTTTCTCTCTCTTTTATTCGCTTATAGTGGTGTATAATTTTAGTCTGTATCTCGGCCCACCCCTTCGCTTCAATACCCTCTATCTTCTCAAGTGCCTTCTGCAACTCTTTGGACAATCCCTTTTTAATAACAAAATAGAAAAGAGGAACAGATCGGTTCCACTGGTCTCCCGTCTCCACTCTCCACATCTCCTGCACTTTCAAAATATACTGCGTATTCATCCCCCATAGTATACTGCATTATGGACTGCAAGTCTGCTATGTCAGGATATGCCTGCTGCAGCGTGTCCCACCGCTATGCTCTGATATTGTTGATGGGTGCCCCATCGTGTGCATCATCATCTAACTTAATGCCTGGATACCCCACCTAAACCCACTAGTCCCCAGCCTTATCTCCCTCTCTTGCGACAAGCAGACTTTTAATTTCTACCACAGCACAAGGAATCCCAGAAGTCTGTTTCTCAAATGCATATATCTATTTCCCCGCCCCTGCAGTAAGGGGAGGGAGTGCTTTGATCAAGTTGTTCTTATCCATCTGTGCCCAGGGGACATATTGCGGCCTTCATGCAACAATGGCACCTGTGTGCCAATTCCCTGCTTCGCTTTCACAACAAACTAAAATACCAAACTCAAACACCAAGCACTTCTTCGTCTCATTCCCCCACCAGGAAATATTGGGCAGAGGAATCTGAGCTCTCTAATTATACGGAGCCCCTACTTGTTATATCCTGCTATCACAAAACGAAAATAAATATAGTGCCAGCTTCTCTCCTAGCTCGGAAAGGATCCCACACTTCTGTTTCTCTTCTCGTATGCTTACATCAATAATAACACTAAAATACAAAGCCTCCATGTGTTGTTTTACACACCCTTCCACTCAATCACACGCCAGTTCCCCATGTATTCTCACTCTCCCTTCTATAACACACACACCGTTGTTCTCCTTCCCTCTTAACGACAACCACTCGTTGTTGTTGCTTGCAAGAGGTGTACTTACATCTTCACCCAAGCTCCTCTGTCATGGGGTCCCAATAATGGCCTGCATCTTCCTAGGAGCTGTGCCACGCTCCAAAGAGCAGACAGGAATTCTGTGAAAATGGCTCCTGTACACCAGTATGGGTTGCGCGCTTGGGACTGGTCACTGCAAGTGGCCACAGCCCCTCCAGAATTGCAGTCTGGAATCCTCCGTCTCTGCAAAAAACATGGGGCCATGTTGGGGTCACCAAAAATGTAGAGAAGCCCCTCAACGCACACACCAGAAAACAAACAACCCGCTAGGGAAAAAGGCTCAGCACACGTCTTGCAAGGAGAGCAAAGCTTTAATACCAAAAAAGAAAAAGATGCACCAGCAAAAGACTCTGCTGCCACAGAGTGCTCTGACGAAATAAACATGGACAATACATTATAAAGGTGAAAGGCGTCACAGCTGATGTACGTTGCATAGGTTACATATCCACGTCGCTGGTTGGTGTGACCATATCCATAGGTGGACGACTCCATATGGGATGCCAGGTCATTGATCCCAGCCTCTCCTGTCCATCGTCTTCCATGTGGGGTTCTTTGTTGTGCATCATCAGGCTCACAGTTCCTAATTGGCAACTAAAAGCATAAAAGCATAAAAACATTCCATTCAACAGCCTAAGGTGCACCTGGTACTGTAGACATGGGCGCAGAGGATAGTTTCCAGGTCCCTATAACTTATAAACCATACCTTGATCCCAAATGCATCTGCACTATGCCAAATCTCTCCACCCTGGTTTTAGGTGTGTTCCTTTTCCCCTCTTGGCACCATGTCACACAAATCACATAACCTAATGGTGTGGGCCGCCTGCCCCCAGCTCTCTGATCTCCTCTGATCAATTGGCGATCTAAAATTTTTATGGTCGGTGGTCTGGGGCTAGCTGGTACCTTGGAATGCTCAAGTCTTGGGGCTGGGACATCTGGGTGCTATAACTTAGAGTTAGGACTAGGGAAGGTCAGAGGCTTGTACCCTCTTTCTCGTGGGATAACTTTTTCAGGGAGCTCTGAGCCCCCTCATGCCCTTGCAGAGCACCTTCCTTCTGGGATACAAACGCTGAAAGTATGAGACAATGAAAGGTTCATGAATCTCGTATAGCTTTGGTCTTTCTCATGGCTGCCCATGTTGCAACACACTCCAGCATGCACACACTTATTTCCAAGTTCATTGCCTGGGCCTACTGCCCCGGCTGCAGCGCAGCTTTAGCCCTTGAATTGACTAACCTGCACACATAATGTGACATCTATGAACACCCTCCTGCCCCATATCATCTCCCCAGACCCTTACAAAATGCTTTTAGGTTTCTGCCTCATCTGAAACCACATGGGGGCCTGTGAAGATCATTCTCACTTACCAACACCTCCATGCTAGTCCTGATTTGGGAGCCAGTATGATGTAAGTATCTGCGAGTGGAATCAGAATCAAATCACTGGGTATTAGTCTTCTTTTGCCTGGGGGAATGATCTTGTCCCTATTGATGTATATAACAGGGGTCTGATGCTCTATGACATACTTTTCAAATGTTAGGGCTCCCCAACTTGTATCGGTTGAGCCACATCCCACTACTGACACCATTTGTGGACAACAGATTCAAAACTGGTACTCAAAGGCTTTATTAACTTAAAAGGCAGGATGGAGTAAGGACTAACTTGCCCTATGCTAAGGTGGGATTTCCCTACCTAAAGAAAACTAAGGCTAGTCTGTGTCAGGAAGTGTTCTGACTTGCTGGTCGTGCAGATATCTGGAACCTCCGTCCCCAAGTACCACACAAGCAGAAGTAAAACCACTGCTCATGCAATCTTTGAGGCCACAGGTGTAGAGTGTCATCAGCCAGGAACTGGGAATGCCGGAAAAACCCCTGGAGCACTGCAAGGCAAGTATTGGATCAGGTTATACACACTAACTACGGTTAAATGCACAACATAACTTAGTATAACCAACAGGCTTACCTAACACAGATGGAATGTGGGGCAGTCTGAGTGAAAGGGGAAGCACAGCTTTTTATGGGGTGGCGACAGCAGCAGGCTGTTAGATGTGATACACTCTGGGACACCAGTAACGAAGTATCAATAGTGAGCAGATCCTTAAAGCAGTCCGGTAACAAAACAAGGTCCAGAAGTCAAACAGTGGCGTCAGAACAGAGGGGATCCAATCACAATCCGAGGAGAGATGCAAGAGGTCGATTACCAGTGAATCAATGTTGTGGAGGTATCCGAGGGAAAAAGCAAAGAGTTCCATGAACACGTTCTGAGGTCAAAGAGTCTTGAAGATCCAAATGCACAATAACGCCGAACAGCAGTTCAAGAGAAACAGCTGTGAAGCGTTTCTTCTACATTCTTGTGCTCCCTTTAAGGAAGGGCCAAGTCACATGACGCGGAGCAGGGAACTGTGCGTAGAGCGTCACATGACTTGTGATATGGCCAGAGTCCGCTTCCTGGTCACGTGACGCGGGGAACATCGCACGCCCAGGCCATGGCGGTAACCATGGAGAAGAAGCCACGGCAATGCCAATGCCGAAAAAGGGCGCAACGAACCAGGTCTGCCAGCCAAAATAACGCCTCCTCTGGCGAGCCGCCACCACCACAGGGTATGAGTACGAGAATAGGCGAGGTTGGGAGGGTGCCGGGAGGGTGATGTGTGTGTATGTGTATGGGAATGGGTGAGGTTGGGAGGATGTCGGGAAGGTGATGTGTGAGTGTTCATGACAGGAAGTCCAAATCAAATGTCTATCTGTGTCCAAAACCTATACCTATACACAACTAACTGTAAACAATGTGTTTGGATGTCCGCAACAAAATGAATAGTGTTCAAAATAAAGTTCATAGCTTCTTCCAGCTCTTGGCTTATAATCAGCTTCCCCTTCCCCAAGTTAAAAACAGTTCACAAGATATCTGGGTTCCCTTCCCCAAGAATTCAAATCCTCCAGCTTTCAAAAACAACTCAGTTCCTTGAGACATTTCCCAGCTCTTTGATATCAGTACTTTTCACCACTTCACATAGGCAGTTCTGTTTCCTGACTTTAAAACCACATACAAGGTTGTTGCAAAACACAAGCTTCTTTATGTATACTTTCATTATCTTTTCCATACAGGGCGGCAATTGTCGGGCCACACAGTCCATCCAATACAGCTCACGCAACCGATACCCTTTCTTGAGTGCTTTCCATCACATATTGGCCACTGTTTTCCTTTGACCATGAAGCCTGGTTCTTTCATCAGTGTCACACTCTTCAAACCTTAGACCGTGACTTGGTTGGCCACCATGTACTCTGCTACATTTTTCTGTATTCCCCTGACTCTTGCCAACATAGGTTTCTTTTCACCTGCAGATCCTGGACACCTTTTAGCTTTTGGACAATACCTGGTTTCTCATATCATAGTCTTCTTGTTATTCTCTTGGCTTTGCAAACAATTGTGGCTCAGCCAATGCATTCCATGATATCTGTTAAATGCACCAGCTTTCTTCCACTCCATTTACAAGTGCTCAAAACTTGCCTTTACGTTGTGCGGCGTTAAAAAGTGCTTATAATGTCTCTCAGTTTGTTCGGTATTCAAAAGTACTTGTTTCAAGTTCCTGGAGTGCGCTGATATGACAGTTTCCCTTGTTTCCACTCGCCGGTTGCACATAACAGCTCCCTTCTGTTGGTTGTCCTGAGCGATGGGGCTCTGAATGCTCCTCCTTCTGCTTTCCAGCTTCTGCAAGCTTTGGCTTTCCTTTGCGGCAGCCAGAGAGAGGAGCGGTAGCTCTCCTGGTTTCCTACTGCGGCTGGGATTCTTGGTCGTACCACAGCTCCTGCTGCATGCACCCATTGATGAGGGCAGCAGGCCTTACAGACCCTCGTATGGCCGATATCAGCCCGGCATCTCTCTCTCCTGCTTGACACGGCTCCCAGCACCTGTGTGTCCAGCTCCATTTTCTCCATCCCATTCCTCCTTGCGCGGTGCAGCAAGGAATTTTGTATCCATTAATAGTGTTAAATGACCTCAGGTGTAGGTCGTTAAGTCCAATTGCCTGCCTAAGGAGAAAAGCATTATGTGGACGTGCCTGGTTGTTCCACCTGTATAACTCCATGGCCTTCTTCTTCGTCTCATTAGCAGAGTGGTGTTTGGGGATGTTTGAATTAATAAAGGAAGTGTGTATAATACAGTGTTGTCTATTCCGCGTCTGACTGATGTGTGCCTGTATTAACAATATAAGGCTGATGGATGTTTGTCTCAACCAAATAAGGATGTGTCTTCTTAGTTGGTCCCTTTATCATCCCAGTGGTGAGGTAGTGTTTCTGGGGGACAGTTTGGAGGGAAGAAAAGGGAGAGGGCTGACAGAAGCCTACAACAGCTTGAGGGATAGAGGGTTTATTCTGGAAAGAGACTGGGGGATACCATGTCTCACCTAAGGACGTCCTCTCCCCACTTCCCAAGTTCCCTCCCCCCAGGTGATCCTCCCACGCATATCCATCCCCAGGATCAGGATCCAAAGCGATGGCCTTTCTTTGGCCACCTGAGAGGAGGATCCAGGGGGAAATGAAGTGAGGGCACCCTCAGGTTCCTCACAACTCTTATATGGGAAATCAATATGAAACAGAGGTACTGCTTTGGAAAACATGTTCCTGTAGAATATAGCCCAAAAATACTCCTTCAAAAACAATGTCACGCCAGATGAGACAACTGGCAAATGTTCAGTCTCAATGTGTGAAGGAAGTCTACTAAAACTTAGGAAACCCTGTCGAATTCATCATATGATGTTATCATTTAAATCTCCACAACTTAGAGAACTTTTTTACATGGCCCTACTACAACTTTTCAAACCTTGGAGAAAAGCAGAAGAATTATTAGGTGACCATGACTCATTATAAGATGCATTCAATGCAAATGAAAGTTGTATAACAAATAATTTAAAACAATACACACAAATGTTGGAAAATGAATGCCACCAAGAAGAAGAAATGTAACTTTTACTAGATAAAGACACTCCTGAAGGCAGCCAACCTTCTCTTACAGGAAGCCAAGAACCACTTGGAGAACCACTCATTCTAAATGAAGCATAAATAGCCATGAATAAGGTTGAAAATACCATGTGTCAATCTATACAAGGTGAAAAATCTTGCAAGTGCTCGAATCACAGCTAAATGATGAACAACTCACCATTTATCTAGAGGTCAGTGAAGAAAGTGAACATGATTTTAAACATGAAACTAAAACCTGTAGCTGTAAAAATTATAAACCTCTGCTCCTGTGTAAGTGGTGAAGCTGGTTCTGGCAAAACACTCTTAATTTAAATAATAAGCATATTTCTACAAGGCTTAACAAACAAAAACCTTTCAGATGTTGTAACAGCTCCCACAGGTCTAGCTGCCTACAAAATAGGTGGTGTAACTTTACACCGACTACTGCTCCTCCCAGTAGAACACCAAAATAAATTAGAATACTACAAAATATCAGCAGAAGCCACTACTGAAGAATGCAGAATTCTGGAATAAATGAAAGTCCTCCTGATTGATGAAGTAAGCATGGTTTCCAACCTCATGCTGGCTTTAATTCATCTCAGAATGTAAGAAGGCCTAAAAACTGACTACAAAAAACTGTTTTGGAAAAAACATGTTATTGTTTTCAGAGGTTATGACACACACATAATACTCTTGGCAGCATTGCAAATGTAAATCCCTGGCAACATTTTTGCTACATAGAAATAACTCAAAACATGCGTCAGTCTTTAGATCTCACCTATGCTAACATTTTAAAAAGCATTAGAACTGGTCTGCTTAATAAAGATGCAAAATCCATCTTAAAAACAAGACTAATCCAAGAGCTATATGGGCAAAAGACATCTGCCCCTGATGTCCTGGAACAATTAACTCAACAAAATATAAAATGCATGTTCTTAATGTCAAACCTTGCAAGCTGTAGTCAATTCAATGATGCAATGTTGAACAAATAAATGCAACCCATAGTGCATATCAGCTCCACAGACAAACTAGAAGTGCACAACATGACACTCCCCATGTGTCAACAAACAACAGCACAACAAAATAGCTTAGAAAAATGTATCTGCAACACAACTGGATTACAAAAACGATTAACTCTGTGTCTAAACTGCAGAATAATTGTAAAATGTAACCATGATATAGAGCAATGTTTAGTCAAAAGAGAAATTGGTACAGTTGATGGATTCCAAAATATATCCACATGACAACAACATTCAGTTTGTCAACATCCACTTTGACAAACTTGCAGAAGTTAAAAGAATAGGCCGCACAATAGCACATTTCCTTCTTTTCAAAGACATGTACATACGCAAAGAACAATTCTCTTTATCTCTTGCATATGCTGTCACTATTCACGCAATCATTGACATTAGCAGCACAGTCTTCAAAGAAGGTATGAGTTATGTAGCAGTTTCATGTCTCCATTGATGCAAACAAAGTCAATGCAGACATTGCTTGCATTCTGGTATACAACAGGTTATGTGCACTGTACACCACCCATTTAGATATATACCCTGTACATCAAAAAGAAAGCCTTTAAAAAGAAAACTAATACAAACAGAAACTATACCAGATCTCCCTGCAATACCACTAAAACAACAAAGAACAAATGCTGCTTAATCAAATAATAAAACCACAAAACCCTCTAGTCCAAAAGCAACTACATGTCCATCAGAAGACAAAGAGACAAACCTTTCTTCTCAAAAAACTACAGCGGGCCCATCAAAGGATACAGAGGCACAACTCTCTGGTCCATTCAGCAACACAACTGGAGTAAATGTCTATGCAAATGTAGCAATCAATCTTCTCTTGCAATTGCCACCAATTGTTCAAAACATTTACATAAACACTCAGACCAGTTGTGTTTGCAAATGCTCAGCCTTCATAAAAATGTTACAAATAATCCTGACAGCACTTACAGTGTCTCAGATAGAAGGCAAGAATTGGACAACTGTATGGGAATGGTAAAATTCACCATAAACAGATAGGAAGATCGACAAGAACTCCTAATATACTTACTTAAAGTACTAGAAACCAAAAACATCCCTATAAAAGAAGTCTTCCAGATTGCATACACGTGGAAACACATATGCACTCTCTGCAACCATGTTTCACAAGAGCACATCCCTCGTGAACATTTGTCCATGTACCCATACCAAATTATGAATCCATTCCATTTCACCAGCTTCTGCAGAATGCAAATCATGGCATATTATGCCCTTTTTGCAATTCAGACAATCGTTCCAGCATACAAAGAAACTCACATTTCCAATATGTCATACGAATGCTTGTAAGGTTCAATGCAGATGGTCCCAAAAATAACTGTAAGCACAATAGCTTTACACACGCCCAAGTATCTCTTGGCAAGAAAACATTCGCAACAGTAGGTATAATCTACCACACTGGTGTCACAACCACTTCAGGCCACTATACTGCATATGTCAACAAAATAAGTGGTTGGTTTGATTGTAATGACACTTCTGTTAATCCAAAATTTAGGTTACTAGCAAATCTAACAAATGCATACTTAATACTTAATATTCCTTCAACCAAAATGTACTCACTTAAGTGCTACAATACACAGTTAGAATATGCCAACAGTTATCAAACTATTTTAAACCTACCCTGCATTATAATACACTTCAAATATGCCATCACAGTTATACTTGCATAATACATGCATAATGCTACAATGGTACTTTTAAAATCCAAGACAACGAGTATCCAACTACTTTAAAAATGCCCTTTATAAAAATACACTTCAAATATGCCATCGCAATTATTCTTGCACTACACATCCATACTACTACAATACTACTTATAAAATGCAATAAAGTCAGACTACGCCAACGGGTGCTAACTACTTTAAACATACCCTTAATTACAACACATTTCAAACAAACATCCTATCACACTTACACTCACAGAATATATCCATGCGACCACACACATGTATTCTGTATCATGTATATTCTTTAAAGTCATGTAAATGCCAAAAACTGTATCTAAATACAGTAGATTTTTAAATCCACTATGGATTTATTTTTACAATGACCCAATGATTATTTCATGTTAATACAGCAACAGTGTACCACGCACATACAATGTACTATTTGTGAGGGTCAAAATATCAAAATAATAAATCTATATGTACAGTTGTATGCAAGTAAAGGTTTTAAACTATTTTGCTTAACAAATTATATGGTTTTTTTCACAGAAAAAGAACCAGAGATGCCAGCCTTATTACCATATGTAACTAAGTATCCATACCGAGTATTATACTTTTTTTCTTCACAAAGAAACAACTACAGGTTCCATAAACAGTATCCTCAATTGTACTACGATCATAAATACCATATACGCTTCAATGATATCATTCCACCATATTACAAATACTGTATACTCCCCCTACTACCTATAATTACTGTACACATATTACTATGGCCGTGGCCAGTGGCCAGATTCATGGGGGCATGGCCACAACCACAATAGAATTAAACCATATAATACGTATGTGCAATACACCTTCAAATTACAAGACTCATCCAGAATTCTCCCAATCGCATTGACGTCTGTGGACATATGTTCGTGTCTGTGAACATGAAAATTGACGGCGTACGCGGTGGCACATGCACAGCTTTTTTTCACCTATAAAAACAGCTCCATCTAAACTTTTTTTCACTCCCTCACTTTCCCAGTCACTCTTTTAGCCACAAAATAACCCCAAATGTATTTTCCACACCCTTTCCTCACTGTGCTGTCCTTTGACAATGGCTGTGGGCCGCGGACCCAATATGGTGACCATTTAAAAAATGATGACACACCTCATGTTTTTCAACATCCAATCAGCGTGCATGTTTGATGTCCGCAGACATCAAGTCACCTCCTGATTGGCCCGGAGGTGCCGAATCAGGAATCAGGAAATGAGTCAGCGGACCGGATGCAGATATCACACATTTTTTTTAACCTACTTTTTGGCAATTTATTTAAAAACTACAGGATGGATTTACACCAAATTTGTAAATACCTGCTTCCAGGACCTATCTGCCGCTCCTTGCGTAACTTTGGTGAAAATCCATCCAGTGGTTTGAGCTGTAGGCGTGAGCTACATTTTTTTCCATTATGTCTATGAGAATTTCAAAGGTTTAGGGACACCCCTATAACTTTGCCCCCCCCCACCAGACGAACCCCCACTAAACTTCACAAACTAATTCTGGGACATATACTTTTTCTGCAAAGTTTGGTGCGGATTCGTCGAACAGCGCCAAAGTTATAAGCCACCAAAAAAGTGCTCTTTCTATGAGATGAGTTGAGCAACTTAACAATAACTACATGGCTGTGGGTGAAAGATTACTGGCCACAGTAACACAATAGGCATCCGGGACTTCCATCCAGGCAGTAACCAGAACTGACCCTGCTTGGTTTCAAAGCAACATAGTGGCTGGCACTCTCAGGTCATTTTGCCTAACAAACAAGCACAAGTTAAAATACCACTTAGAGCAACGTGGCTTAAGGGGGCAGCACCTTCCTCACTTGAAACTAAGCATGGTTGTTCCAGGTTACTGCATGGATAGGAAACAGTCCACAGTTCTGGATGCTGTGTGTTTTCTTTGTTTTAAATATCTCAAAACACGCTAAGAAAACACACAGCATCCACATTATTATTATTTTTAAACGTGCTAATGTCAGTCCTTGAAACGTTTTGCCCTAAGAAACCATTCTTTTGCCTTTGCTGAATTGCATCCTGGTATTTGTAGTTTCCCAGTAAATATGTGGGGTAATAATTCCACAATTGTTCTCTTTTTTTTCCTAACATAGTTTCGATAATGATTTATATAGGTGAGTAGCAATATGGTATGTGTAGTTTTCAAGTTATCTTTACAAAGCTGAGTATTTTTTGAAAGCCAGCCATGTGGTGAGGAGGGGAAATGAGAGGGCAAGTAAGTCATGAGAATTTGACCATGATATTTCAAGAGAGTTTGCAATCCTGGACACTGGTGCAGTTATTTTCCCCTGATTGTGGCTGATTTTAAGGGCCAAGTAAATGGCACACATGGGTGGATAGCGTAACTTCTTTTCAGAGGATGGACACAATGCCTTGTTTTATTTTTAGTTTGGCAAGCTTGCTCAAGTATTTGGCTACCAGGATTTTACCCAGGTTGTCAGGTTCGCAGTGCAGATGCTTGCCCACAAGACCACATGCACTTGTTTTATATTGGGATTTTGTTTTCAAGGGAAAGTTTCAGGACAGATTGCTGGGTTTAAAAGGTGAGTACCTTTAATACTTTGCCAGCATATTTATTGGAACATTTCCTCTCTCTGGTTATTTTTCTGGTGTCCATTACTTTTTTTAAAGTCCAATGCTATTTTGTCTTGCACACTTTCTTCTAAGGGGAAGGTCAATTGAGCTACATTTGTATATTTCACTTTAAGATATATGTTCACTTACTCAGCATAGATTCATGGGGGCCAGCTTTTGATTTTTGCTATTGGGGCAAAAGTACCTGGGCATATTTTATTCAAGCAGCCAGTCATGTTTTTCCCTTTTCCGTGCTGCTCCAATGTGGTTAGTTGGGGTTGTGCAATGTATCACACCATTCACCAAGAGAATGGCCAGAAAACAAGGGGCCTGTAGTACTCTGCTTAACCAAAGTGTGTAATCCTTGGCAAATAATTTAATTGCACAGCACATTAACTAAAAACACTGTGAGTTCTCTTAGCCTGCAATCATTTAAACAACAGTACCACTGTCAAAACTGGTCAAAATCAGTGCGTGATTGATTAATGTCTTTGTGCAGTGGGTTGCAAGTGTTTTACAATATAGAGTAACAGAAGGCCATGGCTAGTGATCTGGTAGTGTTCGAAAAATCTATCGTATAACAAACCCCTTGAAACTCAAGGAACATTTTTTAGTTGCAGGGATGTTAATGTGAGAACTTAATGCAATGAAACCCCTGAAATTCAGCTAAAACCATTTTAACGTTGCACCCCCTGTTGCGCAGCCTATGACCACAATGATGACATAACTAATGACATCACTGGTGACATCACTAAAGACATCATCTATGATAGCACTGATGGAATCACAGATGGCATTACTGATGACATCGCTAATAGCATCATAAATGACATCAATGATTATTTAACTAATGTCATCAGACATAAGATCACTCTACGTGTTTGCCCATATTTAGATTACCCTTATGTTTTAACAAATGGGATGTTAGCATTTTAGAATAGTTCATAACAATGAGTACATAGATTAAAACAGTAATCAGCTACACATGCAACATCACTACTTAACGTACTATAAAGGAAAGCTTTACAAGTATTACACTGCTTAGAATGTTTCTGTTTGTGCAAAATATAAACATGTTCACCTTAATATAATCTGTTTATATATTTACAAAAATAAGTGTAGAAATAAAAAGAAAGCGACACATGTTGAACCCTATTTTTTTATGTTTTAAAATAAATATGCGTAAATACTCAATAGTTTTATTGTAAGAAAAATGTGCACACGCATTATTTTCCAAATGACATGAGAAGTGCTTAAAAACAAGGAACAACTAAGTATTAGGATATATTTAAAAAATGTTCATACATACATGGGTATTGAAAAAAAGGATTATATGCATATATGTATAGAAAATAAATGAAGTTTTCAATTTCAACATTTGCTTGAAAACATATGCATAGATGTACATTTCTTTTTTTTCTTTTTATTCATTATTTAAAGTTAAATTATTAACTTTTATACATTACTAAAAACAAAAAACAAAGGAAAACATCTTTCTGTCAGAGGGCGGCTTAGTATCATTCCGTCAGGTACAAGGAAAACAGACAGAATTATGCACTGAGTAGCCAGTACCCCACAATGGCATCAAAAAGTGTACATTCACTAAAAGTGTAGGATCTCAGTAATCTTTCCCCACCGGTGGCTTAAGTAAATTATGCAGCCAGCGCTGCAACCATTCATAAAGGTTTCCCATAGGAGTTCCCACGAAGTGAAGGAATCAAGGCCGGTGGCTCTTTTGGATAATGCACGCAAATCAGCAGTAGCCGAACAGATGTCGAGCCGTTTCAAGTGTCAACTCTCTGCAGAGGAGTCAAAACCGGAGATGCCTAGGGATTTTGGCCCATCCTCCGATCACCTCGAGAGTTTTAAATGCATTCAATTTCAGGCGCATATAATCTCATACAAGGTGAGTGCCTATTAAACTTCGAAGGTAGAAAGGAATGAGTGGTCCGTGGATGACATAGGAGATAAATTCTTCAGAATTGGAGTTAGCAGCAAGATTGACAATAAGGTGTTCCCGAACAACAGACTGCATTGTTGTCTTCAGCTTCTTTATATGGGTGATAAGATTTGTTGAGGACAGGTCACTCTGGAATCTCCCCAACCAAGTTTCAGCCATTCCTTTGATTACTCCAAATGTGCTCGATTGCATGTGTTCAATTTTGGTGTTGCAGACTTAAAAAAAAATCCCCATCAAAATGTCACTCGTAGCAAAAGCCATCCTCCACTAGGTCATGGAGCAGTGGAGCATTATGCACTCTCTAATGGGAAAGATGTCAAGCTCCAAATAGAGTGTTTCTGGTGAGGCATAGGAGGGCAATCTGAATAATCTTTTCAAAGTGGATGTTTCAAGTCTGCTGATTATATCCAGGGAGCCTGTGGCCCAAGTTTCTGACGCATAAGTCAGCATTGGAAGAATTTTGCCAGTATATAATTTAGCCAGTGATCCGACTGAGAACCCTCCACCCTTTTGGGCAAATGACAAAATGCAGCCCATTGTTTGGGCCGTACACAACTCACGAATGTGCAGATGATAGTTGCTTGTAAGCTTTGAGTTGAAAGTAATCCCAAGATATCTATACTCCCTGACCACTTCTATGGGTATACCAAGCAAGTTCCAGCTGAAACACGCTGCCCTTTTGCACAAAGGGGTCGAAAACCATGATCATGGTTTTAGAAATGTTCACTTTTAATGAGTTGGCCGACGAATAGATGACGAGATTGTCAAGAGTGGTTTGAAGACCTCCTGGAGTGAGCTCAAGCAGGACAGTGTAGTCGGCATAACCCATCCATTGCAGCATGATAGTCCCCAATTTGGGTGCAATACATTTGGGGACAGGCAGTGCCTCCCCATATCAGCGTGTTAAAGATTGTCCAGTGTTGAGGCTAGGATGCAGCCCTGCTTAAGCCCAATGTGTGTGTTGATCCAACTCAACGTGCTCCCGTTAGTTTCTAATCGAACTTTAACCCTCATTTTGTCATGGAGCATAATTACCATCCTTACTAGCTCTGATGGAATCCCCCAGCTAATCAACTTTTGTCACAATCTGACACGGTCCGTTGTGCCAAAGACTGCGCTGTAGTCTCTAAAGGCAAGGTAGAGAGGTCTCTTGCGAATTAGCCCATGCTGTTGAATGATGGTGGTGAGTGCAAGGGCATTTATGGTGGTGCTGCAGCCCTTTCTGTAGCCAGTTTGGTTCCAGGGAATATTATGTGTAGCATCAGTCCAGTTGGTCAGGTCGTCTAGAAGAACACGAGCAAACACCTTGGCTGGAACGTCCAGCATAGATAAAAGGCGGTAATTACAAGGGTCTGTATGGGAGCCTTTTTTTGCATGGGGACTAGAATACTGTCGTGCCAGGAGCTTGGCAGTGTTTGTGTGACTGTTATACATGTAAACAAGTGGTGGAGAGCCTCAGTCCACAGAGGGGGGCATTCTCTTTTAATAGCAGATCGCACAGCCCATCAGGACCGTGAGCACGTGATGATGTACTGGAGCTGATCAATTTGCCAACTCCTTCCTTTCCTTCCTTTCCTTGGTCTTAGTAAATTCCCAGCAATCTAGCAGGGGAAAAAGAGGTTCCCAGCTGGTGCCTCCCAGGGTTTGTGATATGTGGTCAACCCATACACTCTCTAAAACACCATTAATGTCTGAACACGTATAGTAATTTCCTTTAATTATTGACCAAAAAGAACAAATGTCACGGGATTGAGAGGCAAGAACCACATTCTTTCACCGTGCACACTCTTTTAATCATTGGTGCCTGCAAAGCCACTTGGTATACTTTGCCCTCACCAACCTGTGACCCAATGCAAATTACACTGGGTTGGGGGCACAGAGAGTGAGCATACGCAGTTATTTATGTGTCTCTCTCTTTTTGCCCCTAATGACTTTCTCAAAGCCATTTGTGATGACGGTGAGAGGCCGACTCGCTTTGCGATTTTTTAGTGTTAGCAGGGAAAATGCTCACGTCCATAATGGCTGCACATCCTTCATATTTCTCAGTTTCTTCTGATCCTTGTTGCAAGTCATGGATGGCACTAGCAGAAGAGGCATGAGAAATAAAATCTCTAAGTAACCTATTGCAACTATGTACATTTCTTTCTGTGGGTCTTTTGTAAGTGATTAACATGTTAACATTTTTATTAAACACATAGGGCCTCATTATAACTGTGCAGTTCCTGAAACGAAGGTGCCGGTAAGCTTACAGGCACTGTTGCCTCCGGACCGGCACACTACAACTCTGCGGGTGGGTGCCGTCCCGCCCGCCAGGGTCAGTCTTCCCAGGCTGCACGGCACCCGCTCGCAGAGTTTTCACAGGAGCACCGGCACCATCAGCATGGAAATGGGGACTAACAAAATTGCCTGACTTCCCAGCTGCCTGACTTGGAATAGCCCGGTGGCACCGGGAAGTCAGGTGCAGTAATTTTTTACAGGTCCGGCGTCAATCCGCCCGTAGCATCAGCAGGGTTACCGCTGCACCCATAATGACGCCCATACTGTACAAAGTAAAAGTAACCTGTAAATAGTATGCAATTTTGTTTTACATTGACTTGTGTGTATGTCATAGATGATGTCATTAGTGATGTCATTAGTGATGTCATCATTGTGGTCATACACTGCGCAACAGGAAGCACAAAGTTAAGGTGGCTTTAGCTGAATTTCAGAGGTTTTGTTGCGTTATGTTCTCACCTTAACGTCCCTGCAACTAAACTTTTTTCCTTGAATTTCAATGGTTTTATAACAATGCATTGCTCACCTTAACGTCGCTGCAACTAAAGGTTTTTCCGTCAAAATATATAATTAACAAAGATTTTGTCTAGTTTGCCTCACACGTACAAGCTGAATTTACAATTCTCCATGTATTAGCAGCTCATTACCTAGAGATAGCTGCTCTTTTCATGTGGGCCTCATGGCAGCATGAAATTTGGAGTGCATTAGGGCTGACAGTAGCATGGTTTAAAAAAAAAGAATGTGGATGCCAGGTGTTTTCTTAATGTGCTATGAGATATTTAAATCTAAGAAAAGACACAGGGACTGTGAACTGTCTCCCATCCATGCAGTAACCTGGGCCGACACTTCTTAGCTTCAAAGTGAGGAGGGGGCCGGGCCCCTCAGTCCCGGTTACTGCATGGATGGGAGTACCGGATGCCTGTTTTGTATTTTATTTTAAGTTTCGACATTTGTATTCAGAACATTTTTCTAATTCATACAAACAAGTTGATCATCAAAATAGGCATGAAATATTGCATACAAAAATATGACAGAACAGTGAGTTATTTACCTTTTTCACTGAACAACAATATTAATTAATTAATTAAACAACAAATACAGCATAACAGCAACAGATCGAATCACCCAAACTCCAATTGCATCACAATTGTACCACACCCATGCCGTACCCTACCAGACCTAGGAGACAATATACGATTAATGTAGCCTCTGAGGGCAACAGCTTGGATTTCAATGGAGAGCAGAACCTATCCCCATCTTCCCCTCCACCCCGCCTGCCTCCCTGGGGGTGACGCCCAGGGACCCCGACCTGGCCCTGTAGGATGGGATCTTTTGAAATTTGAATCGAGAGAGGCGTGACACCCCCCCGATGGCTTCCCCCGGCACAGATTTATGACTTTGTCCCGCCCTGGGTGGTCCAGTGATGGTAGGCGATTAGCTGGTTTCCATGTCAGTTCCTGCCTGATCCATTTGAGATGCCTTCAGATACCCCTCCAAGTCAATAGGATCATCAAAGAACTTGGTGAGCCCAGCTGCGTTTGAGATCTGCATCCTCGCTGGAGGGTATAGTCCGAATCTGAGAACCTGCCTTCGCAGCTGCAGCCAAAAGTTCAAAAACACCCTTCTTTTCACCATTGTGTGTCTGGAAAAGTCCTGCCCTATGGAAACGGGCTGGTTCTGCACATGAAACTTCCCTCATGCCTGTTTTACTTTGTCTAGAATCTGCACGACCTGACAGTGGCAAAGAAGACATGCAATAATGGGTCTCGGGCCGTCCCGTGTTTGGTGTTCTCTGGGACGCACTCTGTGGGCCCTTTTTATCTCCAGGGCTGGTAAAAAGTTAATGTTGAGAAAGGCGGGTAACCACTTCTCCATCCACTTACCCACATCCACCTTCTCCATACCTTCAGGGATGCCAAACACCCTTATGTTGTTTCTGCAATATCGGTCCTCCAACTTGTTGAAACTTTCCTACAGCTCGGATACCCTCCCCTGCAGGTGTTCAAGGCCTTCCATTCGATCTTCCAGCATGGAAATCCAGTCCTGCTTCTCCTGTAAGCGACCTGCACATTGGCCCACCTCCATCCGCAGGGATTTCATTTCACCTTGCATTTCCAGTGTCCTCTTGTCCACCGCCACCATCGTCAGCTTAATGTTAGCCAGCTCGCCCAGTATCAGCGCAAGGTCTCCCTGCTGGGTGTCCACGCTCTGGTTGACACCTTTTGCAAAGATGCCTGTGTGGCTATGGCCTTTCCCCCATTCGTATGGGAGGTCTTCATCGAAATCATATCCCTGTCGCTCACGGTAGAGAGGAAAGTAAGTCTCTGTAGGAAAAGTTGCACTGCCAGTGCTCTGTAATAAAAATATGACCCCCCTTCACCTGCCACCAAAGTCCTCCCTGGTATTCACTACATACCCTTGAAAGACCCCCTTTGCGCTGTGGCTCAGATAATATCCTATAGGCCCGACTCCTTTCCAAAAGGGCCATTGAGGTTGCGCTGGCTTCAGAATAGGCAACACAAATGAGGGCCTCCTCACAGTGGTGCTCTGGCCCACTATTCAATCAGCAGGCCGCTTCACGTCAGAAGCCCTGCTGTCTCCTCCGATTGCTGCTGCAGAGATGTAGCCTGGACATGACTTGCTTTGCCTGTTGGTCCGCGGCCCACGGCGGGGGAAACTCTCCTGCCCGCTCAGCAGACGCAGCACCCACTCATGCTGCCTTACGCCATCCAACTCTTCGCTCCCGGACTTCAGTCATCAAGCCACCAGAGTCAGTCACAGAGTGCTTGTCGGACCCAAATCAGCATCAATGCACCCCCGCAGAGTTCAGCGGACCTTGGCAGGGGGGAGTCACACATTTATATGCGTGAGTGCTGCATTGTTAGAAAAGTTAGTGGTGCGGGGTCCGCAGCCCCAGGGGCTTGCAGCCATTTTCTGGACTGCCAAGTCACACCGCCCCAATCACCAGGATGCTTGTTTTAGTATCGATTACAGATAGCCGCACCTCTGTAGTTTTATAGCTCCGAATATCAGAAAAAAGGCAACAACAAAAAATGCTTGTTTGCCCCTCCCCCCAGGACCTCACCATGTGCCACCCTCATCTGTGCCAGCTCCCCCCACTCCTGTGAAGGCCTCCTCACCTCCCCTGACCTCTTCCATTCCCCCCCCACAACACTCTGTGTTTCTGTGATGCAGTTTTCTTTGAGATATCTCCTTTTCACAGCTATACCCCAGGTTATAGCCGAGGGTATGGGAAAAATGTTTGAGCCTCATGTTGCAAACTTGATCCCTCGTGTTAAGGAGAATTCTAATTTCTGTGCTAATTTCCTTCAACCTTACAGACCCCCAGCTCTTTTGCTGGACTTGAGGACTTTTTAATTTTAACCCTGGAGTGAGTGAGTCCCTTTTCTCACTCTCTCATGTGTTTTGACATGATTTGGGTTATGTGTTTTCTTTGTTTTTGGAGTCTGACAAACTCCATAGGCACCTACTTTTTGTATGGTGACACACAGCACCTTCAATGCTGTGTCACAGAGAAATCCTTTACATTTCTCATAAGGTCTAAATACATTTTCTTGTGTGAACTACTGTTCACAAGAATAGTAAAGTGAAATTGACTTTATATAACTTTTCTCTTTGTAGGGCCAGCACACACCGTCTTATGTGGAGTGCTGGGGGGCTACCTAGCAGCCCTTTATCCTACATACTCATCTAACATGTTACAAAAAAAGGTAGCAGGCGCCCCTCTCTACTCATCACTTTTGGCTCACTGTACTTTCCACAAAGCAAGAATATCCATTTGCATATCAGTCTTTGTCCTGCACACAAGGGCAGTCCAGCACCGAAATGGCAGGCAAACCTCCTTTGAACAAGAGTACCAACAGCAACCTCATACACAGGTTTCAGCTTTGTTGGACCTCATCATTGAGGTGGAGCTGTGCCTCTCTGAGTACAGTGACCAAAGGGGTCCACGTCTGGGTTCCCCCAGGTAACTTAGGGTGACCAACCCCAAGTTCCTTTCAAAAATACAAAAATGTTACCCTCACTACTTTAAATGGCTGGTGGCAGTGATTTAATTTTCCTACCATTGTGATTTTCTACTAAGCTTGCTGCATCCTCCTGGAGCTTTGGATTGCTGGGTGAAGTCCTGCTGCTGTGCTGAAGCTCCTTTTTCAGATCGATAAGAGAAGCTCCGGAAGGGACAACTTCTTCGCTTGGGTTAGTGGGACCAACTAACCCTGAGGCGAACTCCACTGGACCATCTTCCCCATCTGGTTGCACGTCTTTGCTGCTGCATGAACTGAGTGCCAGGGGTCGAGAAATCTGTAGTCGAGTGAAACATCTGCGATCCTGCCAGAAGCTCCAGGAGTCTCATAAGGACCCTCGAGAAGAAGGAAGACCAGAGCTTCAGTCCCCTAACCAGAGTGCAGGATTCAAGGAGTGAAGGAAGCCCAACCGTTGTCCAAGATCTGCGGTGTTGCTACTTACCGCGTGCTGAAACCGCAAAGTGCCATTGATCCGAAAACAGCCCGTAGCTGCTTCCAGCCTCTAAATTGCTGCCACAGGAGTCCTCCAGACGTTCTCCCTCTTGTCCCCACAATTGAGGCTCAGGAACCCAGGATCTGCATCACTGCAACCAGATAGAAGCCAGCTGGACCACTCTTCTTCTAACCACAGGTACTGTTTAGACTTGGGGTACTTACCTCAGTGTCTTTAGCTTTGCTCTTCTCATTTGAGACTTGCAGTAGCTATTTTTTGTTGGAGTTTATTTCAACTCTGCTTTCCACAAGTGTAACAGCCTGTGGCCGTACAGTGATTTTCTACAAAAACTCTCTAACTTTGCGCAAGACCTTTTATCTAAGAAGTGCCTCAGCTCCATAGACTGGGCTCCAATTGACTTTGGCTGTCCTGGCTCCCTGCAAGCTCTTCTAGTTCATTGACTTTGATATTTTCTGTCCCTCAGAGGTGATAACTTGTGTTTTAGACTGTTATTGCTGGGAAAGGTTTTGTCTGGACTTCATTGAAAGATTTAAGTATACTCCCACGCCCTGTGAACCTATTCAACCTTTTTCCTTCTGTGAACTTTTCCTTTCTGCAAACCTCAGAATCTGCAAAGTGTACTAGTGATATATAAATGCCAGTAAGTGTGTAAAAAGCACCTCTAAACAGTATTTACTAGCTTTGTGCTGATTCTGGAAAGGTGTTTTATGTATATTTGATTGCTACATATATTGCCCTTTTTAAAGAATGCTTATTTAAAAACTGATGTTAAATAAATAAATAAATATTTATAACTGAAACCTTGAGTATAAGTGTTACTTGGCTACTTGTATTTGTGAATTTCATTGCTACAGCTCTACAGCTCACAATACCCCTCTTGAGACAAGCCTGGTTGCTGAGTTACACTACCAATGTGTGTAGTACAGGCCTATACCAAAAGGTGGGTTACCTATTACCAAGGACAAGTGTTGTGTAATCTCCCACAAGGTTACTACATCAATTCTTGCCTAACACCTAGCCCTCCTACAACTCCCAAATTTCACCTGTCCTCTTGCCTCCCCGCGCCCACCTCTAGCATGATGACAGTTGCATACTTTTTGACTAGCAGAAGCCTTTTTCAGTGTTTCATTTTCCGAAACCCTCGCTATAACCAGGGGTATAACCGCGGCTATCTCTCACGTTGAGAACAAATAAAGATGGTGGCTGCTTCATTTATAAACACCTGGATTCTTCTCAATTTACCCTGAGATATAGCTATTTATTTTGGAGAAGGGGGCACCCCCTTCTATGTCAAATATTCAAAAACATACTGGATGGAATAACCCCAAACGGATCGCGAGTCAACGCTTCGTGCCGAAGACATGGTCCAAATCCATCCAGCGGTTTTGGCTGTGCGGTCCGGAAAACGTTTACCTTTTTTGTCTATGGGAAAATTGGGAGTAGGCCAAAACTGTGTTTTTTTTTGTTTTCTTAATAACTTTTGCTATTTTTCGAAGACTCTTTCTGAAACGTTCTAGTCTGGGGGAGGGGGGGGCGTCCGTGACAAACTTTGTTTTGTGCAACATTTCAGCAAAATCCATCGCATGAGTCAAAGGTTATTAGCAATTCATTTTTTTCGATTTCCTATGTAACTCTGTTTTACTTTGACTGATATATATGTAAAAGGTGTCATTTTAGCTATAAAATGGGCAATTTTACCTGATAAGTCACACATGCCGTAGCACCATTTAATAGTAAACAATGGCCGTTTACCTCCAATTATGAGCCACTGAGTAATGCATTGTGGGTATGGAAATTATCTGAAAAGCATGCAATTTAGCTTGAGAAAAATCTTTTTAGGGCAGCACTGTTTTATATATAGCTCTTTCAACCTAAGACAGACCACTCTCATGGGTGCAGACCCCAATGCTCCAGTCGCAAGAAAGTCAATCAAATTGTTCAACACTGACTCCTAAAACACGAAGGAGGTTGTCTGTATAATTGACCATAGTCTCTCTTGGATTGATAAAGCTATATTTAATTATGTGTTTGTTTCAATATTTTTTGAGAGCCACACACCAGAAGGCCTCAGAGCGCTAAGTATATAAAATATTGGTGCCCTAAAAAGTAAAGGCATTTTTTTCTGGAGCAAAAAATCGTGCTTGCGGGCTAATTTGCATACCCACAATTCTTTGGGTAGTGGTTCAAAACAATATTGACTGTGATTTAACTTGTATAAATATTTAAACACATATTAATTGCACTCTCAATTGAGTACTGCACATGTACTGTCATCTTCATGGATATAATAGGAACAATTGAACAGCATTGATGATTGTAGAACGCTTAAATGTTTGAGACAAAAAGAAGGATAACGACATTTGTCATACAAACTAAGGTCTGCTTGCTGTTCCATAAATGTGTGCTTGTGTATTATTTATGCATGTGCATCGGCGCATTTAATAGCTAACCACTGAAGTATTCAGAGGAAGCTTAGTCAACATGCAAAGTGTCATAGATTGAATTGTATACAAAGTTCCAAGTGCTTCAAATACCAAAGTGTCATGTGACAACTAGATAAGACTGTCACGATTCTACTCATATTATCAGCGCAGGCAGTCAAACTGACCCTTGGATCTGGGTGTTGGCTAGTTTCGATGATCGTGTCGTCTTCTTCAGGGATGGACTAAAATGACACTATAAAAGCATGTGCTGTGTGGGAACACAGGGGTTCCCCAGAGTTGGTTCACCCACAACAAAGATGTCAGGCTGTACCACACCAATGATCCCTAATGAGCGTGAAACACACATGTTGTTGTCTGCATCCTCTTGAGCTTTCAATTGTGGGTTCATGATGATATTTGTAAAATATAGCTGCTCTATATGACAGACAATTTCCTAGAGCAAAATGATATGCATTTCATTTCATTTCATTGGAATTCGTATAGTTCAGTGCTAAGTGAATTCAAACTGGGGGAGCATATTCTGAGATGCTGCTGTGGCTTGTCTGGTGTCTTCACTCAAATGGCCTATTGTAATCGCACAGATCAGGTAGAAGGATGTTCATGCATTTTTGTTTAACCTGCCATAACATTGATGATGTCTGCCCCCCATCTTCTCTCTTTCTCCCTCTCCATCTGGCATTGCACAATAATAGCTGGACTGTGAAAAATCATTGAGGATGAAGAAAATGCTGAGACTGGAGGAGCTAATGCTGCATCATTTTTGTGTTGCCTTGAGTTACAGTATCTGTCATGATCTGAGGAAGGACAGCAGCATGATGGAGAAGACTACATTTGAACAAAACAGCCTATCTTTCTTAACAGAAAAGCGCGCCCGACAGATCAAATAAAAAAATTGGATCCGAGAGCACAAGCTCTTGAGGACAATTAACGACGCTGAAAAAATGTTGAGCTGTTTGTTAGGGTCTAAAATGTTCTTCCTGTGGTGGCATTAAGGCATGAACTGGGTTTGATACCTGCTGGCTGTCTGGTTGAATGGAAAACGCTACAAACGTATGCGTTAATTTTAGCTCCCCCCTATGCATCTCTATACACAACATTGAGTCAAGAACTCAACCAAGCAATCTGTAAACCACTAGTGGCCTGGGGGGTTAATTGTAAACTGATTCTAACAAGGATTGATTCCTCTTCTGTTGAACTTGTCAGCAACCCTACCAATGTGAAAAAAAAACTTTATACTAGTGAATGGCTGAAGAATAGGACGATTGTGATGAACTACCAATGCTTCAACGATCATTTTCAATACATCATAAAAAGCTTTAATAAATTGGGCCTCATTATAAGTTTGCCGGTGTGGTAACAACGGTCCCATTAAGCTTGCCGGTAGCGTTGTTACCGGACCGGCAAACTACGAGTTCTGCTCGCGGGTGCCTTCTCGCCCACCAGGGTCTGAATGGTGCCGGTGCATCCGACCTCCCCATTCCCATTGAGCCCTAAGGGGTTCAATGGGAATGGGGAGCATTTTTTTCCGGCGCCCGCGAATGGGCAATTACCGGGTCCGGCAGGCCGTAATGACCCAGTAATTGTCCATTCGCGGGTGCCGGATAAAATTGCAAGTTTGGCGGCAGCCTGCCGGTCTTACCGACAAGGCTACCGCCAAACTTGTAATGAAGCCATTGTCTGTCTATTTGAGAAAGCATCCGTCTATGGACTACCGAATGAAGGCCATGAGATTAAGATTTATACTTAAGAAAGGAGGTACAAGGTACACGAGAAGGCCTGTCACCCAGTTTGATGTATAATTTGATTAATTGAAGTTTTTCACTGTGAAAGGTTTGCATTTTTCTTTACCAAATGCACACTCAAAAAAATTGAATTGAATTAAGCGGCTTTGGATCAGCATCATTATGGTGTTAAGAAAATGGTAATTACTCTCATGTTTGTCAGCGACACTGTTTAAACGAATGTGAATACATTTTTAATAACATGAATGGGATTGTGCCACTGAAAATTAAAATAGAGTAAATGTAGCTGAAATAGTGTCCATTGACCTTTTGCATTCATTGCTTTCTAAAAATAATTTGTGTAAGCCTTGTTTTTAGTTTTAATGGAGGCTGAACCTAGAAATCGTGGAAATCATATGTATTATCAATCCCTTGACTCATGCCACAATCACAAGGTACAAGGTAGGGGTTCCCATAATGTGTTCTTTAACAGTTGTTCTGTTTAAAGAGTGTTCCACGTTCATGAACTTTTTATACCTGGAGAGAGGCTGCCAAAAGACTGGGCATGCGATGCTGTACTATAGAAACATACACTTTAGCCCCGTTTTAGGTGCTTTTAACAGAAATACATGTCTTTGTGAAATGCAACCTGAAACCCAACCTTTCTGTCTTCAGTAAGTGAAGAAACAAACTTTGCATTGCTTGTAAAGGTAGCAGACTGAAACCAGTGCAGTTCAAAAATTATATTGTTGTGACTGTATTTACATATATTTGTGATGGGGTACATACCATTACTAGTAGCAAATTCTGTGTTGGCTACACTTAAGTTACATTTATGTTGTCATTTCTGCCTGCAAAAACAGTTGTCTGGTAGGTAATGGGTTATTTAATCTATACAGCTATTCCTTACCTAGAATCCTAGCACATGAGGGCAGCACCTGTATGAAATGGTTTGGCTTAGTTGCAGCTTTCAAGTAGAGTTTACTGTCAAACAACCAATTGGCCTACTGTGCTTCGGCCAACTGTGCCCTGTGACCGTGTGTCTAAGCAATACAGGGTCCCAGGGTACACTTCTGAATGAAAGTACTTCTCTTGGCAATTTTTTGTTTTCCTGCATTTGGTGGTGCTAGCTCCACCTATGTTTCCAGACCTTTTTGTAAATTTTTAGGAACTTTGGGTTTCACCCTAAATTACTGAGGGTAATCCAGACACGGGCCCTTGCTCACTGTGATTAGAGAGGCACAACTTCACCTCACTGATGAGGCCCGACTAGACCGAAATACATGTCTGGGGTTGCTGTTGGTACTATTGTTCAGAGGAGAATTACCTAGTATTTAGGTGCTGGCCTGCCCTTGTGGGTGGGACAAAGACTGGTATGCAAATGGATACATTTCTCCAGTCCTCTGTGAAAGGTACAGTGAGCTAAAACATTCATGGTTGTAGACCTGAAGTGGGAGCAAGATGGCACTTCAGTAACTTTCAAAAGGGGTAGAAAGACATAGGTTATAGGAATCAAAATACAATTACTTTGAGAGTCAGGGCAAATAGTTTCAGTTCACTACAAGGGGCAGTTCAATTCAATAGGCCTGGGCCAAAGTCAATGGTTCAGTGTCTTGGATAGGATAGCAGGGTTCTGGTAGGAAACAGTTAAGTCTTTGCCAATGTTCTTAGAAGTATTTTGCCAGAAAAAAAGTTATATGTCGGATTAGGAGCGAACAAGACTCCAAAGTTGGGAAAGTTTCACAAACTTTCACCACAACAGAAAGGATTTCGAAACCGCATGTGCACAGTACCTTATGGATGAAGAAAAGCTGTAGCTGAGGCAGTTGTTCCTGGCAGTTTCTGCAGATCTGGCTGTTCCTGAGCTTCAGTCGTGTGGACAAGAAGGAGGACGTTGGGAGGTTCCTGCACTGCCCAGGGAAGAAGGCGCAAGCTTGGCTAAACGTCGGTTTTAAGGTGTGAGTGCCTTAAAGTCCACAAACTGGTATCTTTCTCACTGGCTATCCGGTTTTCAACAGTACTTCGACCAGTATGGAGACGGTTTACAGGTGGCTTGCGAGTTGGTTGTTCCCACCAGCTCAAGGGAAGAAGTTGTCCTTGAAGGGGCTTCTCTGTCGAGGGAGTTTCAGGCAATTCAGAACTGCAGCAGGGCTTCACCGGGCAAACCAACGGTCCAGGAGTTGCAGCAGTCGTCTTCCTTCAGCTCGTCTTCGGTTCTTTCATTCCAGTGGTCGACTCTGCCTTCAAAGTCCCAGAGGCCTGCTTTTAAACAGTTTTCTCCCATTCATTCCAGCCTACCTGTCACTCACCCAGCAGGGTGGCTGTCCTTGCCAGACAGTCAGCCAGCCAATCACGCCAGAGTGCATTCAGGTCTCCTAGGAGACTAAACACAGGGAGTTTCAGGCACCTCCCTCACATCCTGTCCACCCCAGACACTCAGGCGCCAGAGGAGGGTTTCAGCACTGAAGCCTGCCAAAGGCCAACAAACAAAGGGTCCAAACCTGGTTGGGAACACTAGAAGGACCGTTCCTAAAAGAAACGGCAAAAAAAGATGCCCGGAGTCTTTTTTTAGAGAGGGGTCTTGGGCACCATATTGAAAAACATGGCTGACCCGATTTTTAGCTACCAGTGTTTGCGGTCGGGAAAAATCAGGATAGTTTGTTCTAAAACCACTGCCACCAGCCATTTCAAGAGGAAAGGGTAACCTTTAACTATTTTACATGAGTGTTTAGACATAGGGGATGCTAGGCAACCCCTCCAGCACTCTATAGGAAGATAGTTTGTGCTGGGTCTATGAATTTAAAAAGACTAGCAAAGTCAATTTAACTTTATATGCACTGGAAGACAGTAGTCAGTCCCAGAGAAGGTAGTTAAACCTTGGGCAGTGTTGTGATGTAGAAGGCAGTGAGCCATCCCATCTTAAGGAGAGAACCACCTTAAGGGACGAGGAGGGAGGCAAGGACAAAGGGAGGGGGGAGGAGGAGGAAGGGCTAGCAGAGCCCAGGAGGGAGAAGCGATGTAGAGGGCAATAAAGGAGGTTTCTCTATACATTGGCTCCCGTGTATCTTTGTACACCATGCCATGTGGGCGCATGGGTGAAGGCTGACACTGTGGTCCAAATAAGGGCCATAACAGGAAGTCTGAAAGACGTCCCTGTGCCACTGCACTGAAGGTGCTGTGTGACACACAAGAAAAAGATGATGCCTATGGAGTTTGGATGTCTAAAACTCCATATCCAAAGAAACAAACACAGAAAATACATTGAAAATGAAAAGTTCAAAGTCCCAAAATATACCAAAAGAGCTGGAGGACTCTAAGGTGGAGGGAATTTAGCACTCGTGTCCCAGCGGCACCCAGAAATTGGTGGCATGCCTTATACCTCTCTGGCCTGAATGAATAGAGACACTGATGGAAAGTGTTCTCCTCGTTTGACCAGGCTGGCATGGGGCAGAACGTCTTCTGTACCTAATCCTGGCATCTCACTGAATCGGAGGGTTTTGTGCACCAGTCTCTGGGTCCCAGAAGCTCCATCCCTGGAGAGGAATGGCAAAGATAGGGAACCCTGCTCTAATGATGCCCAACTCTTATTTGAATCTCGCAATGTAGGGCTCTGTTGAGGATTGGGATAACTTTGGGGCCGGGCTGATGCATGGAAACAACACACCATGCCCATTTGAGGCATTCAAATGGCCACATGAAAAGTTTGTTGCATCCCAAATCAGCAGCCACTACTGAATGCAGCAATCGCATGTATTGTAAAAGGCCCAAAGGGTTGCACTCAACCAGAAAATGCATGGACACATTGTAAAGACTGGAGGGGGGTATATGTATTTCTGCCCCCTATATGGTAGAGACACACAGCACCCAGCCAAGGTTCTCTATATGGTAGCTATGGACGAGCAACCAAGGCTTATGCTCTCACAGGGGTGATGCAGGTTGGATCTTAAGTACAGTGAGTCCCCAAGCCCCCCACAAAGGAATGTCCACACACTATGGTATTTGCTAACACAGTTCTTTATGTAAAGGTAAGGTTCAGCGATATATACACAATTCAATAACACACTTGGTACTCTGGTAATTCTATTATGAAACATCCATACAATTCTATGTGGTACCACCCTTAAACTTTAGATTCCTTTAAAATGCATCAACTGCTGGAAGTTATGAGCATACAAATTACAAATCATTCAGTAACGTGTATCAGCATAGATAATAAGGAAGGAAGGCAGGTTAAGATTAAGCAATGGCAGAATGCTTTCTTTGGATATAGATGCACAATTCTGAATGTTGACCCCCCCACTTGGGCAAACTGTAATAACAGAATTAACAAGCCCAGTCCAAAAACACTCAATAAGCCTTACTTCTTGATTAAAAAGTTCAACCACCCCAATGAACCTTAAGTGGAACAGTTGTTTTGACGGTTCATCGATGGGACCATTCGAGGGTGTACTCCCTTTCAAGCAGGAGCCACTGGGCGTCGAGAACCTCGAGGAATAGTGGAACACTGGTGCCAATACAGCAGCTTCGACCTTCATGGTGCTCTTCGATGATCGTTTTCTCCATGGTGGAAGTCCTGCGAAGGGGAGGCATGCAGTAGACCTCGATGCAAAGTGTTTGGTGCTGCAAGGAAGACCCTGTGGACTTGAAAGAACTTTTGCTGTAATGGATGCAGGTGGTCTGGATCAGCGTCCTCTTGCCTGTCAGTGCAGCAGCCGCAGCATGTACCTCGCGATAGCTTTGGCAATCAGGACTCGACCATGGGCTGTACCTCGGATCTTCACTCTGTCATTGTCCTCAGGATGTCTTTGTCAGCTTCTGGTGGTGGGAAACCAACCAGCGGATTTTGCTCGGTAGCCAGCGACCTCGACTTTCTCTGGCGGGACAAAGTGGTCAATGGTGATGGCAAGGGAGCCCTCTGTCAAATGTTCTTAGGCAAACTGGAGCTTTTTTCGGCTCCGGACATTGAGCAGCAGAGCGTCAAGGTGTCCCCGCTTCTGGGTTACACAATTTGACTGGCTTCCAGCGTTCACTGAAATCTTCCCAACCCCGGTCGATGCCATTGGACTTCGACGATCCTTGATGTCCAGACGCTTTCTTCAGGATTCTTGGGAGACACCTTCTCCGGACATCAGACTCAAAGAACTAGCTTCCAGTGTGTCTCGATGAAGAACAGCAGTTTTTGTACGATGGTCCCTCGTAGCTTGGGGAGAGGTCTCCTAGCCAGGTCCTCTCTTGGATCAGTCCTCGACAGACTGACACATCTCTTGGATTACATCAAAGGAAATGCAGCAGCAATCTTCTCCACCGGGGCTCCAAGGATGAACTTCAAGTTTCGACTTCAGCTTCTGAACAAATTAATAAGTGAGAGGTCCCCAGATATACACATCTGTCCCTCATTCACTCTGGATGAGCCAGGCTCAGTCAGCCAATCACACAGAATGTCATTCATGCAGGCAGGCAGCCAATCAGGCTCACAGGCGTTTACTTCCACCCAGACATCCATAACAAGGAATGTGGATTGGGCCAAGCACCCAGCCTTTCAGCACACCACACTGCATTCATGTCAGTTTCAGGCAGAGCTGTCTCATTCATTGTGTCACACACACAGACACCAGACACCCATAACATAGAATGCATATTGGTCACGCACTCTATTCACCCAGGTCCCACTACACGGGTGTACCCACAACATACAGTCACTGGCAAGGCTCCAGCCCGTCTGGCCTGGACTTCCCCATAATACCATATATGGTTCTTCCACCCAACAGTCAGTCAGTTCTATGGCAGGGCCTGGGTATCCAAAAATGGAGGATACTCAGAGCTCCTGTCACATCAGCATGAAGCTGCCAACAGCCCATACCCTGCTCTGTGGGCAACACACAGGTGCCCAAAAATATACATTAGGTGTGCAGGGTTGTACCCCCACCCATGGGTGCCATAGGGGTATCCCAAGGGTCTTGCTTCACCACAACCAAAACGAGGGAGAGCTGCACTGCCAGGGGTCCCAAGTGGACCTTTCCCTCTCCCTCCAATGCATTTCCAGCATCACACACATTTCCAAGGCAAGAGATGGAGAGAATAATCCTCATTGGGATGTCTCGAAAACCGATGAAAGGTAAACAGTGACATGTTTTGTGAACAGCATGTTGGCTGCTGAGTTCTTGGAGGGGTGTGGAATACAGAGGGCTCAACTCTTTCACCAAGAAAGATGCACACCCCACACCTAGTGCAGACAAAGTGGCAGATTAATATGATATGATAGGTTATTTATAACGCGCTAATACCCAGAGGTTTCTAAGCGCGGACTGGGGATCGAACCTTTGTTGCTCCGTGTCGTCTTGCTTCCAAGGTGAGCACATTGCCCCTGAGCTATCCTCCCGAGTCTCTGCCAAGTTCATGGGTACCTTTGGCCTCTGGGCAGGGTACTGGTAGGTCAGTCTAACTGATGAAGGAAAGGAGAGGTCTGCATTTTCCACTTAAAAAGGTCACTATCGGTTCACTGTTAGGCCCTTTGAGTTAAAAAATGCCCCTGCTCCCTTGCAAAGAATGGCAAACCAGGTACTGACATGACTAGCGGACTTCCGCATTGCTTAGATGACGTTGCACTGTTCAGTCAGGCCTGTGAAGACCATCTATTCCATCTGAAACAGATGCTTCAAGCCATGCAGAAGGCTGTCTTGACTATCAAGGCATCCAAATACCAGATAGTGCAGTGAACTGTGACTTACTTAGGACATCACCTGGGTGGTGGTAAGAACCAGCGGCCCCAGGCCGAAAACCACACCATGATGGATTGGGTTATCCCCACTACCCAAACTCAAGTCAGAGCATTCCTGGACCTCAAGGGTACTACAGGTCTTTTATCATGGGGTATCTGGCACGTGCCCTTCCACTTAACAATTTCACATCTAATCGTTGCCAAAGAATGTAACCTTGAAGATATCCTTCCAGCGCTTGAAGGACTGCCTATGCAAGGCCCCAGTTCTAAAGATTAACGATTATGGGCAGGAATTCATCATTCAGACAGACGCCTGTGAATTTTGAATTGGTGCAGTGCTAGCACAACTGAACTCCAAGGAGGTAGAGCAAACTTGTACTTAACTCAGCAGGGATTTCACCAAGAGAGAGCGCAACTGGGACACAATTGAAAAAGAGGCATTTGAAGTATTTTGGGTGGTATGCAAGTTGGAAGCCTATGTATTTGGATCTCACTTCACTGTCCAAACAGACCACACATCTCTTAAGTGTTTTATGGGCATGCAGAGATGAGAATTCCAAGTTAGTGTGTTAGGCCATGTTTCAACATGGACGGTACATGGACATCCAACACAAGTCTGGGGCACAACACTCAAATTCAAAGGGCCCCAGTAGGCATTTTCAACAGGAGGATGAGCCCACCCCTTAAAAGAGATATCTGGCAAGCGTGTAGAAGCCCTAGGTTTTTTAATTTTCATTCATTAATAAAAATGAGGTGAGTAAATCTATTTAAGAAAGGGTGGTCTTCTAACAGGACCTCTCTTCATGCCAAAAGCGTAGTGACTCATGTGCACTGTTGCATTAGTCTCCTCATCTGCAGCACCTCCAGTAGTGCAGAGCAGGGTCAAAGGTCAGAAGTTCCCCTTCTGACAGCAAAGTCACTGCAGCCCAGCAGCTTCATTTAAGAAATGCACCTCTGTTCAAATACTACATAATTATGATGTTGCATCATCCTGGTAGCAGTTTAATATATACAAATAAACTCTACCTGAGTTGGTGTATAATGGATGAAGGCTCACCTAATTATTAAAGCCAAATGTAACTTTTTAAAATCATGTTAAGTAATCCATCTAATGTATGGCAAACTTATAACATGTATGTTTATATTAGTATAGTCTGAAAGGTTAATCGTATAACCATAATGCACTAAATACATTTTTTTAACAAGAAAGCTGAATCTGACTCAGCCTACCAGTGGGTATCCAATAGAAATGTTGCCAACACAAATGTAGTTAGTGAAATAATCGTGTGAAAAGAACTCTGCACTGAAAAGTCACCAAACAAAACATCATCAAAAATTGCAGCTGAAAAGTAGCCAAAAATGCAGTGCTGCTAGGGGTAGGTAAGTCCTAGGTTTAAGGAGCATTTAGTGGGCTTAGGATTGCTGGTTGAAGGTTAGAGTAGGATGTTAGGGTAATGACAGGGGTCAGGGTCACAGTAAAGATTGTGGTTAGAATTGATTGTGGAAACACACAGGTTTGGCAGAACAAGTCAAAGTCCACAGCGCTTGTACACTGAAGAAATTAGGGAAGCACTAAAGCTGCAGGTGACTGAGGGGTGTGGGAGCACTGCCAGATGCCACCCACAGTTAAGAACCTAAATGAACACAGACAGTTCTCAGTCTCACCGTGCTAAACAGTGCAATAGTGACAGGTGTTCCAAGTAATTCAAAGAAGGAGGGATTTCTCATGAGTCCAATGAGTTTAATAACGAAGTAGCCTGACACGTATTTCGAGTCATCACTTTGCAATGCTGCTGAACTGAATAAAATGAAAGTAAGACCAGACCACTGGTCTGGGCTTACTTTCATTTCATTGCACAGAGTTCCGCAATTGCAAAGCAGTGGGAGAGTGCATCTGGCACTGGCCACGATATACTTAATTGGTTAGGCTAGCTCTTGAAACTTTCAGCCTCAGATGAAGAGTCGGTGATGACTCGAAACACGTGTCAGGCTACTTCATTATTAAACTCATTGGACTCATGAGAAATCCCTCCTTCTTTGAATTACTTGAAACACCTGTCACTATTGCATTGTTCAGCGCAGTGAGACTGAGAACTGTCTGTGTTCATTTAGAATTGATTGTGGGATGGCTGGTGATGTTGAGGTTTGGTTAATGGTTAGGGTAGATTAAGTGCCAGTGTAAGTGTTAGGATAGAGGTTATGGTAAGGCTAGGGCCAATAGAGTAGTCGTTTGAGAAAGTTGTAAAGACAAGGATAGGGAGGTTTGAGAGGGCTGGTGCTGTTGGCACATTATATGGGTTAGGCTAAACCGGTTCTATGTGATTTTACCGAAAAAGTTTTACTTGAGGCATTTTTCAACAAAGGAATTTTACAGACAAAATACTAAATGATAGGTTATTTATAACGCCCTTAATACCCAGAGGTTTCTAAGGGCAGACCCGGGATCGAACCTGTGGTGCTCCGTGTCATCTTGCTTTGAAGGCGAGTATGTTGCCCCTCAGCTATCCTCCTGAGTATTTTATTTTATTTTGAGGGCTCACTCCCCCCAGCCCCCAGTTTCCCCTTGTTTTTAACCCTCCCCCCAAACTCTCTCACCACCTTTTTTATCTTCTCCCCCATATATATATTTAAAAGAAAATGTGGTATTTTTTCTGTATTTCTTTTTCAGTTAAAAATGTCTCAAGTAAAATGTTTTCGGTAACATCACTGGATACCAGCTAAACCTAGGGGCTAGAGTAGAGTAGGCAGTAGGGTAAGTGTTAGAGTTGCGTTTGGGGTTAGGCTAATATTAGGATTAGAGCAAGGGTTTGGGTTAGGACCAGAGCTATGGAACTTGTGGCGAGGAGGTTATTGGGTTGGAGTTAGGTTCACTTTTAATTTTCTATATATTTGGTATTTTTGTATCGAGTCATGTGAAAATGAAATGGTTTAGCGCGCTGAAGAGTTAGTGTTAGGTACAGGTTTAGGGTAGAAAGAGAGTTGTAATTAGGATAAGGGTAGGAATGAAGCTAGGGGGATTGTAGAAGTTTTATTAGCAGTTTTGGTCATGCTTAGGGTTACAGTCTTGTACTTTTGTGTATTTAGAAATAGCTCTTTTGGCGGCATTATTACTTGCAACATTTCCACACTTTGCATTTCTTGTAATCAATGACTACATTTTTTTAAACAGCTTTTTGCTGACAGCTTTTCACATGACAACATTTGCCTGGGCACATTTTCACATAGAACCTACTAGTGTCACCGCTGTGAGCTCAGACATCTCTGCGAAGCTGTGTGTATTCCAGTGAATGAAATGATAGGGCCTATGCCTTCCTCTCTTCACTCTCTAGGAGGGAATTAAGTACGCTCTTGCCAGACCTGGGATCTCCCAACAGGAGAGCCTGGCATTAAAGAGCTAGACACATGACAAAAGGCTGTCTCAAACTAAGAGGCTGCACAACAGATAGCCTTTGAAGTTGCAGGCTGAGTAGTGGGCAGCGTTAGGACAGCCAGGGAATACAGGTCATTTGGGAGAAGGGTTCCTTCATTTTACTTTCTGTGGGCTTTTTGCACATTTCTGTCCCCTCCACTTCCTGCAGGAACACGGTTCTCTGGGTATGACCTTGCTTGCTTTCCACCAATCCTCTGTGGCCCTTTTCCATATAAAGGAGAGAGCCCCCCACTCTTTTGATTCACTTTTGCAGCACTTATATGCTCCCTACCCACGCCTAGGACACATTGGGGTGACTCTTGTTGAGGGTCAGGATCTGTCAATCTGCACCAAACCACTCTAGGCTGGGAAGGCATAACCTGAAAGGACTATCCTTGTTCTAGACCCCCTGCCATTTGTATTATAGCTTCTAGAGTGCCAGGACAGCTAGGATCCCTGTTCTACCATATCGAACCATTTGAACCACATTCAAACCATGTTCACTACACTCAAACCAGAGGGAACTGGTGGTGCTGCTTTTGGCACTAGATTGAACTTCGAACCACCTCTGTTTTACATCCATCAAACTGGCTCATGCACAGCATGTCCCCTGTTCAGTTTGACAACCTTCTCGCCACTGCAGACAAACTCAAACCACAACCTCTTTGAACCCTGCATAGGATCACCAAGGTAATCACATCAAAACGATGGAGCATCGTGACATGCATTGACCCAAACAAGCGGTTTCCAACTCGGCACCGGAACCTACCCCGGTGAGCCATCCAAAATGCAAGACCCAAATGCTGCACTCGAGCAATACTGGGCTCCCGTTTCAAACCAACTAGATGCCTGCCCATTGTTAGTCCCAGCTTGACTCCCCGCATCCAAATTTTATTTGATCTGCACCGCAGTATAACTCAAAGCCTGGTTCGATGCTGTCAAACTGCAAGACATTGGAATGAGGTCATTTTGAGAGTCCCTGTCCCTCTGGTCCACCTCTGGAACCATAGAGACTAGTAATCCATCCTTTTACCACATTTTTCTTCAACAACATATCCTTTTTCGAACCATTGTTGCATTTGTGTTGTCTTCTCTCCCCTGAACAAATCATCCAGAGTGCATCTGCAGTCTTGTTCTTCATTTGTCTGTCTTCCTTTGCAGGGATGGGTTTCATAGTGTGTTTAATAGTTGATTTGTTTAGCAAAGTATTTATACTTTTATGAAACTTTGACTGGACATTCTTTTATTTTGGAACTATGCCACGTTTCTGTTTGGGTTGCTACTGGATCACATTCACACCACTTCTGAGAGTATAGCCTTCCCTCAGCCCACATTACCACAAAAGGCGATGTTGGTGTATCTCTTTGCTGAGTTCGGTTTTACCTTTTTGGTTCGGATCATTGTTAGATTGTAGACGTATAAGGGCAGATCAGGCAGGGTAGGTGGTCTAGCCACCACTCACCCATGTGCTCCTGAAGAACAGACATAATTTCATCACACTGACCAAGGGCGTGTCAGGTCCTGACCAGGTAATCTGCTGCAAACATTACATGTACAAGTGACAAGAACAGTATCAAGCACTATTGTTTTCATTAAGGCTTCAGGGCACTTGGATCTCTCTGAAAGTAAAAGTTTCAACTAAAACAGTCAACTTATTCCATTGGAAAAGCAACATCGCCATCCCAAGAAAACATTTAATTTTTAGAATCATTGGTCATGTTGGCATTAGTTACACCCTGAAATACATTGACTGACAATGGCCAGCAAAAAGTGATTTCATACCACCATTGTTTCCCATTAGACATTGTGTGGTTATTTCCTCTTTAGTGTTGGTACTGTGAGGAACCTGAGGGCATCCTCACTTCTTTTCCCCTGGTATCCTCTTCTCAGGTGGCCAGGAAAAGGCCATCGCTTTTGGATCCCAACTCTGGAGGTGGATATGCGAGGGAGGATCACCTGGGTGGAGGAGACTTGGGGTGTGGGGAAAGGACGTCCTTCGGTGACACATGGTTTTCCCCATTTCCCTTTTACCACAAACCCTCCATCCCTCAAGCCTTTATAGGCTTTTGTCAGCCTTTTCCCTGTGATTCCCCTAAAGTATTCCCCAAATTGCATCAATATTGTACTGGGCTGAAGAAGAGTATGACTATACCAACACATCCTCATTTTTTGAAAGCAAACAATTATCAGTCCCAACCAAGTACTGGGACAAGGAGGAGAATAATAGCAAAGCAGGACTACCGCTTTGCGGGTGAGCGGTGTTGGGGTTGGTCGGGACCCCCAGCGCCTTCTGTAAGCCCCCAAACCCCAAAGGACTCAGTCGGAGACGTCCTCTCGGTTCGGGCTTCCCGGTCGCTCTGCCGCGGCCAGGAACGCCCCGTTTATTTATGTTGCACGCGGCGGCGTGCAACGTCACGCTGCCGTGTGCACGCCCAGTCATCAGGCAGCGCCACACTCCTCCTTTTTCCGGGAGAACAATAACAATACTAGTACGAGACACCGTAAACCAAACCAAAATGAATACTTAACATTTCACGAAACCCCATGTTCAAAACACCCCTTTATTGACATCCACCCGGGGCCCCCTACTTAACAGTTCTCATCATTAGGACATAAAGCCAGGTGACCCAACACGTAATCGCTGAGGTGAGCAGGTTTCCCTCGCCCAGCCCTCTGGGGGTACCTTCTGCTCACCTCTGGCACGGGCAGTCTGTCCACGGGCATGCCCCGGGCCCGGGGACTCAGGCAGACAGGGTGTTTCCCCTTCGTCCTCAGGGATCTCTCCTGGGTCTGGATCAGGAGGTGGATCAATTCTTGGATCCTGCAGTTTCTTGAAGAAACTCACATCGCGAGGTACCGCTGACCGTCCGTCCGATGTAGTCACCATGGATCCCCGGACTGCGACGACATCCAGTGGTTCCGGCTCATACGGTAGGGAGAGCTTTCCATGGGGATGCCTATTTCGAATGAGGACCTCATCGCTAGGCTCCAGCGGATGCGGGGGAAGCCCTCTCCGAACGTTCTCTTGTTCGATCCTCAGCCGCCGGTCCATCTCGACCTGTTGGTCATTGATCACCCCAGGTTCTTTCTCTCCTACCTCCGGTAGCAAACCCCGAGGACACCGCTTGAAAAATGCCTCAGCCGGGGCCACTCCAGTGGATGCATGTGGCGTGGTGCGGTACACCCTCAGAAACTGGTACAGGGCTCTCTGGAGGGACTGCCCCTGAGCAATTCTAAAGGTCTTATTTAGAGTCCTCATGAGCCATTCTGCTTCACCATTGGCCCGGGGCCATAGGGGCATGATCTTCCTGTGCACCACCCCATAGCTCTCCATCAGCTCCGAGAAGCGTTTGCTCTGGAAGGGCGCCCCATTGTCCGAGCACAGTGTGCGTGGGAAACCATGGGCCGCAAACACCTTTTCCCCGGCTACCACAACGTGCTCAAACGCCACAGATCCACAAACTCCACCTCGGGGTACCTAGAGTACTCGTCGACCAGAACCAGGAAGTGGGTGCCCATGGTGGTGGACCCAAAGTCTGCATGAACAATCTCCCAAGGGCGCGCCCCCCTAGGCATTGTCTCTATGGCAGGTTCCCGCTGCAGGGGAGATGCCGCCTGGCACCAAACACAGGCCGCCACAAAGTCATCCACCTTGCGTTCCAGCTCAGGGAACCACACCTTCAGCCGTAGGTGTGCCTTGGTCTAGGCGGCGCCCTGATGACCACGGTGAGCCAAGGCGATCACCTCGTCCACCTTCGATTGGGGCACCACAATCTGATCTCTGCGGAGCAGAAGGCCAGATGTTGAGAACGATAACTACTCCCAGACTTTCCATAGTTGCTCAAGTCCGGTCCTGGCCTCCTGGGTGCGCCCCGCCAGAGCCTCCAGCACTGACTTCCAGGATCCCTGTTGCATCGAGTGTCTTAGGATTTGGAAGCACTCATCTTGCGCTGCAGCTGCCTCCAGCTCCTGGAGAGGCATGGCATTCGGCGTGGCTGCCTCCACCACCACTCGGACGTGCTCCTCTGCTTCTTCTGCACAGGCGTCCTGGACTTCAGCTGCGGACGCCCCAGGGTGTCTGGAGAGATAGTCTGCAGCGTTGTTCGCCCCTGGCCGGTATACCAAGGTGACTCCATACTCCAGAAGGGCGAGCATCCACCTCTCGATGCGTGCCGGTGGCTTGGACGACGACCCTGCTAGGATGGGAAGCAGCGGCTTGTGGTCTGTCACCACCGTCACCAGGCGTCCAAGGACGTAAAGCCGGAAGTGCCGGCATCCCCACAGTACTGCCAGTGCTTCAAGCTCGATCTGCGAGTATCGCTGCTCCGCATCGGACAGGGCCTTGCTGGCATATGCCACCGGGTGGACGCCCCCACCATTGTCAATTTGTGTTAGCACAGCGCCCAGGCCGAATGGGCTGGCATCGACGATGATGTCTGATGGTAACGCCGGATCGAAAAACGACATGGTGTTTTCAGCTGCCAGGGCACTCTTAATGTCATCAAAAGCCGTCTGTTCTAGCGGGCCCCAGTTCCAGATGACATCCTTCCTGGTCAGTGCCCTGAGCGGTTCCGATCTGGAGGCCAGATTTTTAATGAATCGTCCACAGTATGCAACCATGCCTAGGAAACTTTGCACCTCAGACACGGACTCCAGAGGCTGCGCCGTCTTTATGTCCTGCACCTTCCGGGGATCAGGAGACACCCCGCCCTCTTTGAACACAAAACCAAAGAATTCTATCGATGGTCAGAGAAATTCACACTTCTCTTTGTGGAGGGTGAGTCCCAAGGGTTGTAGTTTTCGGAACGTCTTCGCCAACCGCCTCAGATGGTCTACCTCCATTCTTGCAAACACCAGGATGTGGTCGCTTATGTTCAAAACGCCCTGTAGATCAGCCAGGGCACCCCGAATAATGTTCTGGAACACCTCCGCCGCCGAGGACACACCAAAACTCAGTCTCTTATAGCGGTATAGCCCTCGGTGTGTCGTGAAGGTGGTAATGTACCTCGACTCGGGGTGGAGGACAACCTGGTGATAGCCCGCTCGGAGGTCCAGTTTCGAAAAGAAACGAGCACCCTGTACCTCCGCAATGATGTCATCGATCGTCGGGGTGAGGTGTCTCTCTCTCTTAATGGCCTTGTTCGGGAGCCTCATGTCGACGCAGATTCTAACAGCATCGGGTTATTTGGGCTTCCGTGCCACCACTATCAGGGACACCCAGGGCGTCGGGCCCTCAACCTTTTCTATAATGTCAAGATTGACCAAATTGTCCAGCTCCTTGTCAACCAGTTCACGGAGGTGGAACGGTACCCTTCGATGTTTCAGGGCAATGGGCTGCACCGACTCATCAATGTGTAACCTCACTGGGTCACCGGCCATCTGCCCGATCCCCTTGAACAGTGCGGCATACTTCTCGAGCAAGTCATTGATGTCCTCTAAATAGACAGAGTATGCGAAGCTGACGATGCCAAGGGCCTCTGCTGTAGCACAACTTAACAACGTATTGGTGCTCATCGGTGTCACGTAGAATCGTGCTGTGATTTGGGAGCCCTCATGTTCTACTTTTGCCACAAACACACCGTCCAGAGGGATGGGGTCAACACCACCGAAGGCAAAGATGCGGGCCTTGGGAGCAGCCAGCTTGGGGGGCTGGTCCATGGCATCATATGTTCACGGGCCATTACATTCACCGACGCCCCAGTGTCCACGGGGACTGGAGATCAGTTCACCTCGACCACGCACCTTGGGTGTCTCCTGTTCTTACTTTTCAGGATCCCCACACTCGAGACAAAGAAGATGGTCTCTTCCTCCTCTTCTTCCGCTTCCTCCACCTGGGCATCTTCCTCAGTCTGATCCACCTGAGCGACGTTGGATGGTCGACCCTGGCGATTGAGACTGGACCGCCCCGGCCCCTCGGTACCAGTACCAGCATTGCTGCTTTTGCATACCCTCGAGAAGTGATCCGGTAGCCCACACCGTCCACAGGTCTTTCCAGCCGCAGGGCATTCAGCAGGGTGGGGCAGGTCATACCCACATTTTTGGCAGATTTCTCCTGCACTCCCGGGGACTGCTGCCAGGTCTTCGGGTGCCCCTGCCACCTCAACACATCGCACATACCTCTTCGGTCTTGATGGGGTGCGACCCGGCCTCCATTCTAGCTGCCCTCGCCTCCGACACCTCATGGCACCTCCCCAGTTCAAGGATGCGCTGAAGCGTAATTCCAGGCTCCCTTAACACCTGGCGCCTTAATTTGCCTGATGAACAAGCCTGGATCAGCATCGTCCTGATCATGTCCTCAGCATCACCCCAAGCACAGGCCAGCGAGAGACGTCTTAGGCACCCATAGAAAGTGTCCAGAGTCTCATCGTCTTTCTGTTTGGCAGAGAGCATGACAAAGCGTTCATAATCCGCATTGGCGAGAGGCAGAAAGTAGGCCTGCAGAGCGGCCTTTGCCTGATCATAGGATCCATCCCCTGGCGGAAGCGATTCAAAAGTCTCTTGGACAGATGGACCTGCCGAGTACAGCATAGTTGGTAGCCGGGTATCATCATCTACCACCTGGGCAGTTCAAAAGTACATGTCCAGGCGGTCCACCCACCTCCTCCATCTGGGCCCCAAACTGGAAGGTGGGCCCGATACATCAAACTCTGGGATGGGCTGTAGGGCTGCCTGTGCACGTACCTGAGCCATAACGGGGGGAATCTGCTGAACAACAGGTGCTGCCACAGGCTGTGCTGAAGTAGAGGACCCTGAAGGCCTGCCTGACCACCTGGAGGCTGCTGTGGCAGCTGCACTGGAGGCAGCAAACCCTGAGGTGCTGCTGGCGCACGTGGAGGCTGCTGCACCGCCACTCCGTCCTGGTCCTCAGTATCACTCATCAGTTTGAGCGCAAAGGCACCCCCAGCGTGGAAGACAGGGGCCGCAACTCAAACACCAAGTGCAAATACCTCCAGCCTGCACCAGTGGAGAAACAGCTGCTGCACCACACCTCTGTGATGATGAAGAGGATGAAGATCAGTGGGGCCACCAGTCTGATGATGAAGCAGATGAAGAGAAGCCCCAGCTTCCAGCTGCTCCAGAAATTAGAAGAAGAAAGAAATATGGGCTATGCAGGCCCAGCCATTGTAGCCCTCCTTCTTGCTTGCACTCGATGTAGGAGACCCAGGAAAATGCAAAATCACCAACTGGGCATAGTTGCATGCAGGTATCACTGCCTGCTGACAGGATTGCCAAAAATTAGGCCTGGATGCACTTCTCAGCTCAAACCGGAGCTCAGAGAAGTTTCACGGCCTGATTCACAAAATGGCCACCAGCCGCGTGGGAATCGCACGGCCTGCGGGCCGGAGCGAAGTCTCAAGGCGACCTCGCTGCAATAATAAAGAAATTGCCAGTCAAGTCACCACCGGGCCCAGGCATTGTTTCCCCCACTCGTCGCCACTTTTGGGTCCCCCAGCGCCTTCCGTAAGCCCCCAAACCCCGAAGGACTCAGTCGGAGACGTCCTCTCAGTTCGGGCTTCCCGGTCGCTCTGCCGTGGCCGGGAACGCCCTGTTTATTTATGTTGCACGCCGTGAGGAGGCCAGCTGGACCAAGGAAAGTGGTCCTAAGTATCCTGCTTTACTGTGGAAGCGCTGCTGGGTTTGCGCGAGCCACCTGAAGACCGCCAGGAGAAGATGCTAGCGACCGCACAGAGAAACAGAAATCCAAGGTGGTGGAAGACCTTGCAAGGAGCCGTAAGACCAACCGGTGAATGAGACCAGAAAGGTGGAACACCTGGATGGCAGGCAGTGATAGAACTTAACTGAAAGCAATGCATTTTGAATACCAACACAAGTTAAAGCAGATGATAAGTATTTGGAATACTGAATTAAATGAAACCGAGGCATTCTGAATACCGAATGCAAGTTAACATTTTGAATACCAAACGAAATAAAAGTGAGTTGAAAGCACAGGAGATGCATTTTGAATACTGAACGAATTAAAAGCAAGTTGGAAACACTCTAGCATATTGGAAGGAGTGAACGAAAGATTGTGAACTTTACTTTAAGGAATGTTTTCAACTGCATTGAAATGATGAACTGCATTTACTGAAACAAGTGCAAGCAAAGCCAAGAGAGCACAACAAGTTTAATGCAAGATATAAGAAATCTAATATTGACCACAGCCAAGAAAGTGCCAAGAACTATATATTACAAGGGAACAAGCATTGGCAAGAGCCAAGAAAATATAAGAAGGTGCAATAAGCACAAGGTGGTTATCCAAGCTTCAATACAGTGTCAGGAGTGTGTGACACATGCAACTGAGGCAAACCTCACTGCTAAGGAGAAGCAGAGTACTGGGGTCAAAGGGAAAGCAGTCAGGATAGGGTACCTGTTGCATGACCCGTACTGGGTGGACCGTGTGGTCTGACAGCTGCGCCTAGACCTGGCAACCCTGAATGGAAATCCACTGAGAACACCTATAAAGAAGCTTGTGTTGTGCAAAGACCTTGTTGTGATATTGAAGTCAAGTGTTGTCTTGAAAGCTGGAAGATCTGTTCTCTTGGGGAAAGAAAACCCCTGTGTTGCTTTGTTTAAAAGCTGGAAGATTAGGACTCTTGGGTAAAGAAAACTCCTGTGTTGTTTTATTTAAAGGCTGGAAGATTTTAACTCCTTGAACTCGGGGAAGGGGAGCTGATTGCAAGCCAAAGAGCTGGAAGAAGTTCAGAACTTTACTTTGAACACTATTCCTTTTTGATGGTGACATCCCTACACATTGTATGTAGTTAGTTGTGAGGGCAAGTATAGGGTTTCGACACAGACAGAAGTTTTACTTTGGACTTCTTGATGTAGACTATGCTTAGTTTTCTTTTGGTAAGGAAATGCCACCTTAGCATAGGGCAAGTTTGGCATCCATCCACCCTGCCTTTTAAGTTAAATAAAATGTTGCAGAGAAAACTTGAACCTTTTGTCTGTGTCTGACTCATGATGTCTTCACAGTACCTAACCTATATCTTAAGTATGCAGCCAGCAGAAAGCGGAAAATAACACAACTTGGCAACTTGTTATTAGGCTGTGATGAACAATAAGAATATCAATATTTGGAGGGCGCTAAAGAGCCGGACCAAGATGGCCGCTAGCCTGCAAGCTCTCAGCACCACAATAGAATCCGGGAAAGATCTGACCATTTCACTGGCCAAACGTTATATTAAAGGAGGACGACTGGCTTACAGAAAGTCACAAGTATAAGATGCTGTAACCTGGAGATTGCAGAGCCCTGCACCACAAAGACCTGAGTGGTGTAAAAGGGGCCGCAGGACCAGGGAAAGCCCTGCACAGAGCCACGGTGCAACACGAGGAGGAGGACACCTGAAGAACCCCAATTGAGGTGAAGTCCTGTACGTGTGGCTCGCGCAGAGGAAGTATGCTAATGCAGAGCAAGGCGGATTGAGGGACACTGCGTAAAGCAGGACGGGAGACCTTAGCGAGCAACGACCGCACAGGGAGGCCCAATCTGTCCTGAGGGGACTTGCTCCATCAACACCTGGGGGGCCATAGCTGAGGGGACAGCTGGGCCACGCTGCATCTCAACGCCGGGTCTCCCCCACCTGTGTCCGAACAGCAATTCCTGCAACCTGCCAGCTGAGACGGCATGGACGGACGAGATTATTGACCACCGGGGGGCACCTGGAGACTAGGGGGTTCTGTCTTGTCATGGCGACATACCACTGAAGCGAGGAGAGGCAAAGCCGGTGCTCGCCGTCACTCCCGGGAAGAATTGAGGGAGATTCCCATGCCCCAGTCAGGAGACACCAACGTGGTGCTGCAGGAATCCAGCCCTGAGGAACGACATACTCCCTCAGAAAGAGGTATGTACAGCACCAGCCAACCCCAGGGAGCAGTGGTCCTGACCTGGCACAGGAGACCCCTTGCATGGGATATATGTGATCACGATGACCCCCAGAATTCCCACAGCAGAAAATGCAGACTTTTCTTTTTTTAAACCCCCTTAACACCACAGACATAAGTGGGGGGAGTGCCCCCGCAACACCACATACTACTATTATATCCCATTCGGCAGTTGGAATTCTGAGGGACGACATTTTGGGCCAATACCCTTGCAGGGAGGTAGGAGACACCAGTGGCTGCGGGGTGGAGGACAACCCAACGCCGTGGAGCGGAGGCTCATCCAGCCCACAGCAAGACACAGAGTGCTCACCAAACTGCACACCAGTGTGGCAATGGACTCAGCAGCAACAACGCGGAGGCATTTTGTGGTAACACAGGACAAGCTCGTGGGCAAGTCGGGGCAACTGCACTACAACCCAGCTCCAAGCCTCTACTCCCCCGAGTAACCTTGACCGCTAGAGGCCTGCCACTGGCCTCATTGGAGCTCGGGCCGAAAAACACATTCCTCCCCAACCCACATTGGCTTGCAATCAAAAAGCAGGAGCAAGGTGTCGACCCAAGTAGACTAAACATCAGGGTGCTCTGAATTTGCAGGTTGCCAGAGCAGTGAAACACGGCCAGGATAAGCAGATGGGGGTATCAGCCGCACGTGGCAAGTGCTGGGGGCCCAGAGAACACCCCAAACTACAGTCTGTTAGTTGACTGGCTGCTGAGGTCAGCCCTTGTCTCGCACGAGGGGGACACTTAGTCAAACAGCCCAGAGAAGTCACTGTGCCCTATTGCTCAATAGTTCCGGATCCACAACACTTAAGATCATCACCCGCCAACTATTCGGTGTGGGTGTCGCTGCATTAAATCATCCCGGCAAGATTAGACAGAGCCACTGCGCCGACATACCCCCGCACCACTAGATAAACGGATACAACCATCTGATCAGAGAAGAGCACAGTGACCACCTCTCAGACACCGCTAAGAGTCGCGGAAACCATTACCACAAACTTTAGACCCTGCTAAACAATCACCATCACTAGACCAGATTACCATGTGGAAACTAACACACAGTCACCGGGAAAAGACAAATAGTCCATGAAGGAACCCAACCCCTAGCAGGGAAGAGACATAAGTGGAGAGCAGCAGTGTGGAAGATGGCCAATGCAAATAAGGGCAGGAAGTAGCAAACCAAGCTACACTTCAAGACATCTTCTCAGTCCAAGAACAATGAGACTATGGACCTCCAAGAAGGATGTAACCAGCCAATAGCTCAAGACACTTCAACAGCGTTCTGTGACATAAAAGAGATGTTTAACCAGCTACAGAACAGTATGCAGTCCCTCGACGGGAAGATGGATACGTTAACATTTAAAGTGGACAACATGCAAGTTCGCCTAGACAAACACAGAGAAAGATTAGATGAAGCGGAGGGAAGGATCTCAACGGTCGAAGATGAAGCAACATCGACATCCAGGGACTTGCAACAAAAGAAGAGACCACTAAAAGAACTAACTGAGAAAGAAGATGATTTAGAATTGAGGTCCAGGAGAAATAACCTATGAATAATAAGTGTTTCTGAAATGGCAGACCAGAGAAACATAGAACCCATAGTGGAGGAGATCCTGAGGGATGCATTGGGACTGGACGGCTTCTCAGCCATCTTTGTAGTGGAAAGAGCACCCAGAATACCCAGTGGCAGGAAGCTGATACCGAGAGCCCCACCGCACCCGATTATTGCACAAATGCTGAATTATCGGGATAGAGACCTGGCCCTCTGAAAGGCAAGAGAGGAGGATACCTTGACATACAAAGGGGGCACGATAAAACTCTTCCCGGACTTCTCTGATAAGGTCCAAGCGTCACACAGAACCTACATAGACGTGAAGAAGAGGATGCGAGAGAGGGACATTCGTTATGCCATGATGTTCCTAGCCAAAATACGAGTGGAACATGAAAGGCAGACACTGTTCTTTTCCACCCCAGACGAGGCCAACACATTTCTTGAGAGCTTATCACGGAACCCAAGACCCAGGGGAAACAATTAATGAGACCACACCTATAATGATTACAGCTACTAAGGACCAAGAGCCAACGAACGGAAAGGAACAAGACCAGGAGGTCAGGAATGGACCTCATTGTAGTGAGTTCTGAGACATGGTCGGGCCACTAGCAGCTGCTCAAGCAGGAGCAAAGTTCATTAGAGGAAGATGCTGACTGATTGGGGTGGTCAGTTTAGGGGGGGAGGCATGTATATTACTGGCAAGTTGGGGTTGTTGGGGGGAGGGGGAGGGAAGGGAAGGGAACATGATGAGGGTAAACATTACAACATAGGGAAGGGTAAGGGTTGCACAATGAGGACGGACCAGAAAAGCAGGCTAGGACACACGCAGAGCAAGAAACAGGGTTTGGAAACTTGATCGCAACACACTTGAGCCATAGCATGTTCAATTAAATGTCTCACATGGAACATACGTGGGCTAAACTGCCCCTCAAAATGCTGTAGGGTCCTCCTTTACTTGCATTGACATGAAGTGGGAATTGTGTTCCTGGAGGTGAATACAAATTCGGGAGAGGCTGAGGATGTCACCGATATTACTCTTGCTTTTCGTCATATGTGAGAGGGGTGGGCATCCTTGTTCATAGTGCAGTAGGATTCAACTTGATCTCCATGGTTAAGGACCTCAAGGGGTGGGGACTAATAGTGCGGGGTATGTTCCAAGGCCGATTGTACACTCTCATTAATTATTATGACCCGAATCAGGACACAGTGACAACGCTGGAATGGCTTTCCCTTCACTTGGGGGACGCCCCACCAGGAGATATTATCTGGCCCGGAGATTTTAACAAGGTGATGGACCTGACATTAGACCGCACAGCACCCCACCCCCCCACCCCCCGCCTCATGACTAGGGGCACTAGTGAGTTGGGAGGTATGTGTCAAACGTGGGAGCTAGAAGACGTGTGGCGGCTCAAGGACCAAGGGGTGAGGCAATACACCTTCCATTCATTGGCTCATAACTCCGCATCTCACCTGGATTTCTTTCTGATTTCCCAGGCATTAATTGGCGCTATAATGCAGGTGATAATCTTGGCTCGCACGCTTTCAGATCATGCCCCGGTATTACTGAACTTGGAATTGATGGGCAGGGGAAGGGAAAGAAAACCCTGGTGGTTTAAAAGTTAGGCACTGACGAATACACTACTTGGAGAAGGACTATCTGGAACAATAGACACCTTTTTTTAAACCAATGTCAGATTGGTGGAATCAGCAAGTACCCTTTGGGAGAGTTTTAAATGCATGATGAGAGGGGAGTGCATCTTGAGAGAGAGGTGGGGATGCTAAAACAAATTAAGCAGGAGCTGCATGATATAGAGTCACGCATAGGCACACTGCAGGTGACCGGATCCCTGGCGACCCCCAGTCAACAAGCAGAAATAAAGCAACACATGGAGCAGTTAAAGACATTAGCGCATAGAGAGACAAAACTGTTAGGATGGGGGGCAGCAGTGAGGCAATACGGGGATGGGCAGAAACCAGGCATGCTGTTAGCAAGGACCGCAAAGCTGGAGGCTCACCGGGGACGGCCTTGTCAATAATAGACATGCAGGGAGCGGAGAGATTTGATGACGTTGGGATTACGCAGGAGTTCTACAGATTTTATAAGGAACTATATTCCTCTCACAACCCCACACCTCCCAGGCAGAGCTAGATAACTACCTAGACCAGGTGGCCCTGCACTGGTGCACAGATGAGGAAAGGGCAGGATTGAATCGGTAGGTATCACTGGAAGAGGTGTTGGGGGCCATCAGATCCCTTCCCTTTGGGAAATACCCCAGACCAGATGGCTTTACAGCAGAATTCTACAAGTACTACACTGCAAATATTGACCCCTATCTCCTGCAAATGTACCACCAAAGCATCCAAAGAGGAAGCTCCCAGAGACTCTGAGGGAGGCACAGGTCACGATGCTGCCTAAACCTGGCAAACCGGCAAATGAATGTGCATCATACAGACTGATCTCTCTCATCAACCTAAACAATAAGATCCTGGCCAAGAAATTAGCCTCTAGGTTGGCTTCCCCGATGAACAATGTGGTGAGAGCCGACCAGGCCATATTTATCCTGGGACGCTCTACCTCTTTTGGGATACCGAGAATGTTTGCAGTGATTTCAGCAGTGAGCCAGAAATACCACGTAGTTGTGGCCCTGCTAAATGCCACCAAGGCATTCGATTTGGTGTAATGGCCCTTCTTGTTCACAGTTATGCATAGAATGGCATTTTGAGAGCATTATATTACCAATGTATCGCTACTATATGAATCACCGATCGCCAGAGTGAGCGAGAATGGTCAATTCACGCCCAGGATAGTACTGGGCAGAGCACATGACAGGGGTGCACCCTCTCCTCGTTGCTATTTTCCCTGGCGATTGGACCTTTGGCCGAGAGGATAAGGGAGGCCCACTTACACAGAGGCATCCAGTTTTACAAGCATAGGCTGGTGATCTCGCTTTACGCGAATGATATGGTGTTATTCATAAAGGACCTCAGGCAGAACCTGAACCCCATCATGGAGGATGTCTTCAAATTTGGGATCTTCTCTGGTTTTACAATTTAACGTGGCAAAATCGGTTATTTTCCCGCTGATAGAGGGGGTGCTCTGAAAGTGGAGTTTTCAGTGGCACACTACACAGACCTGATACTTGGGGTTAAATAGCTCGAGATGCGAACACACTATATGAGAGCAACTACCAAAAGGTATTAGGCAAAGCGAGGGAGGCCTCTACCAGGTTGAAAAGTCTGCCCCTTAATCTTTACGGTAACATTTTCCCTAATCAAGATGGTGTTGTTGCCCCGGTTCCTGTACGTGTTTCTTAATGGCCCCATCTCGATATCAACAGACTACTTACGAGAGCTAAAATCTCTAATCACACAGTTCGTTTGGGCCGGCAAACAGGCCAGAGTATCTTGGGATAAGCTAACGACACCAATACATGGAGGGGGATTGGCCTTACCTGATTTTGAAACGTGCTATAACATAGCACAGGCCGGGTTCGCCCTTTTTTGGTTTGGGGATGAGGGGGAAATGAGACATGTGGAAGTAGAGAGGGCACTGGCGGCACCATTCCCCCTACAATCTAGCATACTAACAGCTCCCGAGAAAGTAACCAAGGCTGGGAACATGGTGGAGCTCACATGCAAATCATGGACCCGTATAGAAGGAAGTTCTTTCATCCCTGATGCTGCCTGTCACATTCACCCCAGGGATTACACTCACCTCGGAAAAGGGTTTTGTCAATCTCATGAGAAAATTGGAGGTGAACAGTTATCGCGATCTGTTTCCCAGTGGGAGGTTCGTAACACTGGATGAACTGAAAGCCAGAGAGAGTTTAAACGCTTTGCGATGTTTCTATACAATAGGTTGAGAACGTCAATGCAAAAGGTGTTCCCGACATTTCCAGAACAACCCGAAGTTGCCCCAATACTGGAAAAGATATTGTTAGCGGGTTACAGTAGGAGGGTGGTTTCAGTTATGTATGCCATGTGCCTCATCTCTAAAGTTGAGAAAACGTCCCCTAGAGAAAAGTGGGCATTAGCTGTGGGCAGGAGATATCCAGTGAGGAGTGGACATATCGTTGTGAGGGAACTAGAAGGGTTGCACTAAATTCCAAATGTATACTAATCCATTAGAATTACGTGCAACAATTTTACTATACTCCTGCCCAAATCCATGATTATTTCTCAGATTGATATTTTATACACATGGCCTGACGGTGCCCTGACGGTGCCCCTTAGTGTTCACATTCTGGGAAGCAGTATTCCAAACAATTGGGGAAATTATTGGGGAGAGGCTAGATCCAAATCCTAGGATACACTAAATCAATCACCAAGGGCAGAAGGAGACTAACAGGGTTGATTCTGCTTCTAGCCAAGAGACGGGTAGCGATGCAGTGGAAAGGGCCAGCACACCCCAAGATAAAAGATTGGCACTGGGATGTACTGTACTGTAATGACATGGAGATAGGGTACAAAGGATTATTGACCTACAGCTCGAACTCAGCTGACATGTGGGAACCATATGTACATTACCTGTTGAATCAAACACGAGAAGAGATTGAGGGATATGGAAATGCCATTACCCGCTACTACAGGAGGAAGGACTTAACAAGTAAGACACTCAAGTACTACCCAGTACAACCAACAGAGAGTAGCCTGACTACATGGAACTGATACAACGCACCCCGTGAGAAACAGGAACATTGTTTCAAAGTATGGGACCGTTGGGGGACAGTAACTGGAGGCATAGGGATGCTGCAGAGGTTGTGTTCTTACTGTTTTCTTCTTTTTTGCGCTGTGTTGCTGTTGTTTGTGAAATGCCAATAAAAATATGTTTTTCAATATTCGCACTTTATTGTTCTGATTTCGCTGGTTGGGGTAACTCGTTTGTTGCAAGTGAAACATCAGAGCAAATACCCACAACACTACATGTGTTCATTTAAGGGTGATTGTTAGTTCTGAACCAACATCTACCCAAATATAGGTATTTGTTGTGTATGCCGTAGAAAGATGTACGGTTCAGTTGCCCATCCTGGGATTCAAACCCATGATATACAGACAGATCTCTGCTCAAAACACAAGATTACTATCTGCCTAGAATTGGGCCCTTTGACTTGCAAGTCACACACATATATATCTGCAGGAGAGACACTTCCTGAGCAATTTTAATGGGGTAGGAACATTTCAACCAGCAGGCTACTCCAAGATCTCTGCAGCTGCCACGTAACACACCTGAGCTATGGTACTGGTACTGGAACTGGTTATCTCCAGGGTAGAAACAGATCTTGCAAAAGGAATATTAATCCACTAGGCTATCACACTTGAATTTGTGGGAATAACTGTGATGAATCTGAGGTGATCATCCCAAAAACGCTGGCCTGGACATCTTCTCATGTGGCCAGAGAAAGGCAGCCACTACCAGATCCTGAACCTGGGGTTGGTATAAAGTGGGAGCATCACATGGGGGAGATTTGGGACAGAACGAATCAGAGAACTCTCTGAACAATTTTCCTAATGATCATACCGTCTTAATGGCGTATTGTACGATTGATGATTTTGATCTTAAAACAAATAAGAACATTATGATCTTCAAGTTGCATAATGCTCTTAGTACTGATATGAGGAAGAGGGGTCCAGAGTTAACAAACTGTGGTGAACAGTCTAGTTGTTGTAATGATCCACACCTGAGCGGAACCATTAAACATTTAAAGGCCTTTCAGGTGCGGGCCAAGGAGGAGCAGCAGGGAGAGCAGATGCTGGAGTTGCCGCTGTGCTGACAGCGATAGGCTGTACAGAAAACGTAGCAGAGGTCGGGATTCATGGTTCATGCAGAGGGCATGCAGCGGGAAGCTGTATTAAGGCGAGCTACTCTGAGATAGAGAGAAGTTCTCTGTGTCCTGTGACCTGATCCTGTGTAAGGTTTTCACTGTGAAACCTCCATTGGCGGTCTACGCAAGCAACCGCAGGCTGAAAAGAGCTACCAAACACTGAGGAAGTCCCGACGAATGAAGAAGCTTCACTGGTGAGTCGGAAGGAGAAGTCAGGACACACCAGCGAGTTGGCCTGATGCAGGTAAACCCGGGGCTCTCTGCAGGAGATTGCTAGGTAATTATGAACATTTTGAATATCGAACATTTGATTTAAAGCAAACTGGGCGCAACTCCCCTATTAACAAATGTCAAATAGGAGACCATTGTAACCTGCATTGCCAAAGCCAAAGAAAGCTAAGAGTGACACCAAGACAATTTGAATATGATATTCCCAAAACAAGATACCACGTGGGAGAAACTTGTAAACTACATTACCAGCAACCAAAAGGTTGTGTAGATAGGAATCAGACACTGCAGGAGCAAATCCCTCCTTGTGAAAGGGATCAAGGGGGAGAAAACTATAACCTGCATTGCCTATGGCAAACAGATTAATGTGAGAATCATTGTCCTTGTGTGCAGTATACTTGTGGGAGAAGCTGTAAGCCTATTGTGTTGATTGAAAGTCAAAAGACTAACCCGAAAAGCAGTTATTGGTTCAACTCTCCATATTGAGGATTAAATTGTGGAAAGTTTGGAACAAGCCTTACCACAGAGAACAAGTTGTAGTAGTAGGAGTTGTATCCTGGCAGGCGAGCAAACCAGGAAAGGGACGTATAGTAGTTGGTCCTAGCAGGTGAGTGTGCCAAGAAGAAGATAATTTGAAGTACTGTGAATGTGGTAGAAGGTTGTGGTCGAAAAGTGGCAATTCTACTACCCTGTTTTGATGAACTGCTGTATAACCATCCTGACTAAAGTGCATCTTTGTAAGTGAACGATCCTGAGGTGTTGCTTATAAAGGAGAAATATGATGTGATAAAAAGTGATTGGTCTTCAGAGAAACTAACTTTTACATTGGACTTGTGACTTGATGTAGGAAGAGAAAGTCTTTTGGTTTGCCAAGCATGAGGTTGTGGAAACTTTAACAATGGTCTTTAAGTGTGAAAAACCCTGGAACTAAAAAGTCCCTTTGCCAAGTGAAGGATATATTGAATGAGAAGGACTTTGTATTCTACATTGAGTTGAACTTGTCTAGAGAAAGGAACTGTCCTAAATTTGAACTTTGGTTTGAAAAGTCCTGAATGGGTCCAGGGCAAGTGGATCCAAACCTGGCCACAAGGATTTCTATTTATAACCTTTGTGTTTGAATTTATATGTTATTTTATTAAGTTTATACAGCCAGATAATTCCTGTATGATGCTGTTGTATGTATTTGTGTGAGGGACAGATACTTTTAGACATTAGGTCATTTTCCTTTAGCCTTAGTTTGTTAGGTTGGGAAAACCTTGCTAGGCTAGTGAAAGCCAGGACTATGTTTAACCCCTTATCATTTAATAAAATGCAACTTGTGAGAAAACTATACCTATGTGCCCGTCTCGCATTTCTAACCCCTCACGTAACATTGAACATGATGAGATGTTTCATATCCCTATAATATCACTAAGGGTAAAAGCATTGCCCTTTACTTTTTGGTTGCTGTTTAAACATATTTTGAGCCTGATTACAAAGAGAGTTTGCCATCTATAGTTCTCCTGCCCTTGCCCCTCCCTCACCTCTCCAACCAAAGACATAGTACCACTAGTTCTGAAAAATTCGTCCCTTCTTCCCTCTTCAATGGGGAGTCTCTTTCCCTCCTCTGTCCCTCGGCTTGCTTCTTTACATGGGCCTAGGGTTGCAGCATGATCGCAGCTCTGCATTCACAGCCACTAGGCGCACCTGGAAAGACTTCCACTCTCAGCACGTCTCTCTCAGTGCAGCCACGGTAAGACACGGTTTGTGAACACAGGACCCTCTCAGAACTTGCAGGTGAAATCTGCTTTCCTCATGTCCTGGCATCCCTTAAGTGATCACACTTCCTCAGGAACTCCCAGCCTCGTGCTGTTCTCCTTCTGCTACCCTTGCCAGCCTCCCCCCTACTGCTGCAGCTTTGTATACCTCTTAGGTGGGGCAATTGAATTAAGATGGAGGTCATTATTGTTAATTGCCTGACCCTGGCAAGAGTTGTTGGGCCTATTTGCCTGTCCTTTACTTCTACATGCATCTTAAGCCCTCTTCTTTGATGCTGTCCCTAGGGCATTCTGGTACATGTAGTTTACTTCTGGTATCATTTTAATGGTAGGTTGGTTTAATTCCCTTTGTATTTATAAAAGAGGGATTGTACATTTCAACCTTACTAGAGGAAGAAGGTGTAGAGAAGGCAGTACTCTCACTATTCCTTGTAGTGTACCTTTGGTATTGAGGAGGGGATTTGTTTTTAGGGATACAAAAGATTGGTTCTGTTGGCGTAATAGGTTTGGATGTTACAACCAAAGGTTTCACCATCTCAGTTTTTCCAGGCGGTGGAGGGATTTTAAACTGACAATAAGCCATAACCTCTTCTAGCATAATGGATAGAGTATTCCTTTCAGAGGAAAAATACAGTGTCTCATCCCACAGAATCTCCTCACTACCCTGGGCCCTGTCTCCACCCAGGTGATCCTTCCACAGTATACCACCCCCGTGGTGGGGATCAGGAAACATCTGCCCTCCCCAGGCCACCTAGGAAGAGACTTTAGGCAGGGTTTTAGTGAGGGATTGGCAGGATTCTTCACAGAACCTTGAGAGGAAGAGATGGAATCCTGTGTAGCGGTGAGCCTCTGACGTGATTACATCCTGGAGGGGTGAAGCCACGCTACACTGCAGAGCCATCGATAGCATGGAGAGAGAGAGAGAGAGAGAGAGAGAGAGAGAGAGAGAGAGATAGAAAGCAGGGACATTGGAAGGCCGGCACTGAGAAGGGCGATACAGCCGAGAAGGAGACGGGGACGGAAGGACTGCAGCTGTGGTGGGTCTGCCTGGATTGCGAGAATCGAGGAGACTGCCGAGATTAATGGAATCTGAAAAGCAATTGCTTACGTGCCGGTGACGCAGAGGAGAGGGGCGAGCAGCAACATCCCCACTGGAACGCCAAACCACTGGAGCACACTCAAAGGCAGAGAAGGTACAAGGGTTCCCCAGGGTAGAAGGAGGCAAGCGGAATGGAAGAAAGAGAAAGATACTAACAAAGGGGGTTATGTGAGCCCTAGAACCCCGAGCATTGAAGATTGGCATGAAACATTGAAACAAGTAGAAGGCTTAAAGGAACTAGAAAGCCAGTGGGGGCTAGAGAAATAAGAGACTTTTGGGAAACTATAGAGAGAAGGGAATCTGGAGGATTCAACCAATTTACTCAAGATAGCAAGGCAAGGAGGAGAAAGTGGCTAAAATGGTGGACATGGAAAAGGGAAACAATTCCTGCAAGTAAAGAACTTGGAACATTTCATTTGCAGAAGGACTTGTACATTCTTATGAAGAGCTTAAAAGGAAATCAGAAACCATTTCATTTGTGAACTGTTTTTGCACCACAAACTATCTCCTAAAGAGAGACCCATTGAATATTGACCAGACAAGCCTGAGTTGAGAGGATAATGATCAAGCATATTTTGAGGTTTTTTTCAACAGTGGTAGGGCCAGATAATTAATAGGTTTTTAGACTGAGGACTACTTTTGATTTGGACAGATGAGCACCCTTGCTTTAGTTTAATAGGTAGGTAAATCCCTCTTAGCACCAAGGACACTGTGGCATTTTTTATTTTTTTATTTTATTTTAATAAACACCATTCAATATGTCATCCTCGAAACCGATTCCGTCTTCTGGTTCGCCACACTGCCCATGGCCATGCAAATCCCTAAGGCCATTCCCATCCACTTCCTGCCCAGGTCACCCAAAACACATCCTCCCAGGATCTCTTTGAGTTATCTTTCTTAAGCCTTACCATCAAACCTTGTGCTCAAAGTGCCTGCCAGTGTTTTTTCAAAGCAGTCTTGTGAGAGTTAATGACTAAATTAGAGCTGTAAACATGCTACTGGTGTAGTACATGCAAATTGTTTGCTTTCAACCAGATGCCAAAAAAGTCTGATCTTCTTAATACTTGGTTTTGCAAATTAGTGGTGTATCTATCTGCAGCAAACATCAGCAATGAAGAACTCCTACTTCGGCCACAACATGCAAAAAAGAAATGTGATTATTGGGCATGGAGCATCAATAATGACGAAAGAAAAAAGCTGAAGTCAACAAAAGTGATGGATCATGACTCTAGGAAACTTAACGAACCAGCTCGCTACCTTTTACATTGCCCATCCCGCTATCATAGAGCTCAATTCTTACGGTTTCGAGCCAACATCCTAAAAACCAAGGAAGTCCTATGGCAAAGAAGGGAGCCATCCTTAAAAGACAATCTGTGTCGTTTTTGTGAATCTTCGATAGAAACCACTAAACATCTACTAGTTGAATGTCAGCGAACAACTATCCAGCGATCGTTGCATCTGGGTCAATTTGCACCTCTGGATGATGACATGGAGACGTGGTGGGCTAGGACCATCTCTGATCACAGCACACAACTTGTTTGTGCAACTGTGAACTATTTTGATATGATTTTGAAAACAGATATTTAATGTCAAATTTTCCTTCCTTCTTTGTTTCGCCTCTGTTCTCTCTTCTTTTTAGATTGTTTTGATGTGTTTGATTATGATTTGATCTGTTGGTGTTGGTTCGAAAGTTAATTCGCTGTTGTGAAACAAAAGTTTGTAATACAATTTCAAACTGTAGTTTTTCAAATAAATAAAAATAAATTAGAGCTGTAAACATGCTACTGGTGTAGTCAAAATGCCCTAAACAGATCTGCCTTCAGCATCACGATTTATAAGCACTGTGCATGTCCTTCACTGAAGTCCTGTTAAAACAAGCATTGGCATAGCCATCAGTTTTGTCTTGTGTAAGTATTAAACACTTGCCAGGCAATGCTGTTATATGCCCAGGTACTCGCATCATTTTGCAGCTGCTACCATCGACGACCAGTTAATACCACTATGGCATGGACTGGTAAATGCCTTTCCCATGCCTACACAAAAGCCAAAACTGTTCAGAATTGCCAATGCTGGTTTTATTTTGTATAGGAAATGTAAAGGCCAATACCAATATTAACATGGTATTCATTTTATTGGGATTAGTTCTATAAAATTGAAATCTAGTACGCCACTTCACCATATTCAACCCACAAAAGATACAGCTCTGCCCGAAATGTAGCTCGCAGATACTATTCACATGCTCTGGAATTGCCCATGATTGCGGAGTATTGGCACCACATTGCAGAAACGCTGCATGAAGTGGTTGGTATACCCCCGACACTTCTGCCATTGAAATATCTCCTGAGAGACATCTGCAAGGCAGAAACTAAGATCCGTAGTCTTTTAAATCTAGGCTGCATAGTCGCATAAAAGTGTATACTACTAAGATGGAAGGCGAAAGAGGCGCCAACACTAAAGCAGTGGTTTACCGAAATGGCATATGTGAATGATAGCGAGGAGGGTTATGTGCAGTCTGTGACTGCCACATCGCGGCCCAAAGACATATGGGCCCATATCGAACTCATGTGGAAAATGCATCCGGAACTTACTGACAAAACATGGAAATATTGCAACTGTTATGTAACGGAATTGTATAAGCAATAATAAGGTATAAATGCAGAAAACAAATGTTTCAACGTCATGTACAACAGAAAAATATTAAGCATGTATTGTAAATTGGATGAGCCTCAGGTATGCGATTGCCATTTGTTAAATAAAGTTTTAAAAGAAAAAGAAATATAGTACGCCACTCAACAGACACGCCTAGGCGCTCTGACACTACTCTGGTGGTGGTCTGCCATACAATATTTATAAAAATTGCAATGTTAAATATTTGAATGGGGGCGAACATGTCTGCCTTTAGAAAAGCCAAACATTTGACTTTGCCAGTGCTTGCTGAACTTGATACTGCTGACACTGTGCCCTTGGATGGAGCAAATGGCGCCATGCAATAAAGCAACGCGTTTTATCACATCGCAGGCAGGCTTGTGAATCCTGCAATATATGATTTGCTGGCAACCCGTTGCTGTAACTTACCTGTCGGTAAATGTTGTAACCATCGTGCGTACATAAAGTGTTCTGTGTGTAGGAAATGTCTTTTTCATAGCATTACACAGAGGAAATTATCTCAAGCTTAACTTAATAAAAGGGTTCATATGGAAATTGGGGCTGGACCACAATTTTTTTATAAACCAGAAACAGAACCAAAATTGAATAGCATATGGAAATAAAATTACACTTTTGAGATGTTGCCATTGAAAAGCCTGATACACTTTTCATCAATAGTAAGAGGTTTCCTTATTTATTTAAAGCACCGATTTGCACTGATTCAAGGCAGTACGTGTTACTGTTATGGATAAGTGTGCAATATTGTAAACTTTCAATGCACTGAGAGCAGTTTTTATGCACTGTGGGTCTGATTAACAGAAGCGTTTTTCAATGGGAAAATCCCATTACTTTTGTAAATGAGGCCCTTTGTATGTAAAAGCCCCCTCGGCCGAGGAACAGAGGCTAAGGACAGTTCCACTGGTGCCTGCAGGTGGCTGCCATGGTAGCACGTAGCCGGAAGCCGTCGACCTGCTGCGACTGATCAGGTAAGTCGAATCTGGGGGTGTTGTATTGTGTTGTGCTAAAAAACGTAGTCTTTTTCCCCTTTCTGGGAAAGTTGAATCTGAGTGTGTTGTATTGTGCTGTGCTCAAATACTTAGCCTTTTTTCCCCTTCTAGGAAAGTCGAATCTGGGTGTGTTGTATTGTGCTGTCCTCCAAAACTTGCTTTTTTCCCTTCTAGGAAAGTTGAATCTAGGTGTGGTGTATTGTGCTCTGCTCAAAAACTTGCCTTTGTTCCCCATTCTGGGAAAGTCGAATCTGGGTGTTTTCACATTCTGGAATCTGTGGCGTTGTTGCTAGTTGTCTCTAGCCCCCCCCCCCCCACACCTGGAAGGCACACCGTTCATTGGTGTGAGTTACGTGTTCCCCTTCTGTGTCTTCCTTTGTTGTGACCCTGGCACAGCTCCTCCTCCTCCCCCTGCTCATTCTGAGTTGTGTGCCAAAGGGCTGTGTGTCTCTCTTTCTCCCTTCTCTCACCCCCTCCTCTTCCCCCTACCTCCTTCGCACCCTCTATGGTGTGCTGTGTCTCTCCCATCTTCCTTAGCTTCTAATCTATCTCTTACCCTATCCCTCATACTAAGTCTGAAAGGAAGAAGTTCAAGAGGGACATCCTGGTCTCCAACCCATGCCTCCCTATCGCTGATATTTACACAAGTGCTTCCTCCTGACAAACTCTCACTGACATCCTCTTTGTCATCCCCTATCCAGACCTATAGACCCTTCATATGTTCTCTGTTCTCTCTTCTTTCTCCTCCTCTCCCATTAACGGTGGCACTAGGTCGGAGGTCCTCTTGACCCCCTTCCACTCCTCCAAGACCATCATTAAAGTCTATCTGAACTGCACTGTCTTGGTTCAGGGCCCTCAGCCCAATCTCCTCCTTTTTGATAAGCATTTCCTGAATTTTATCAACTTCCTCCCTTTGCCTGCTACCCCTTCCTCCGCCTCTCTGGCACCTTCATCTAACTCGTCTGCCCACTGTCGGGCCCCTCTACCACCTCTGCAGGGTGTACCTCAAGCCTGTCCCCCTCCACAGAAGTTTTTCAAATGTGGCAACCTGCTCCATGTCGCTATTCTCAACTCTTATTCTGCTGCCAACCACTCCTCTGACATCTGTCACCTCCTTGAAGAACTCAACCTAGATGTCCTTGCTCTCACGAGACATGGTTCACGGCCAGTACTGTCACGGGTTTTGACACTCTCCTCCTTGTGGGCTACAAGATCTCCAAACCCAGAACCAACCGTCCTGGAGGTGGAGTATCCCTGATCTTTCCGGAGTGGGTACCGGCCTCTGTCATCCGTGTGCAGGCCTACTCCTCCTTTGAATGCCTAGTTTGCAGGATCGCTATCTCTCATGGCCTCTCTCTAACTGTTGCCACCATCTACAGGCCACCTGCCAGGTTGCCCTCTTCCTCTCTGAATGGGCCGACCTCTCCTTGCCTCTACTTCTCAACTTCTCCTCTTCGGAGGTCTCAACATCCACCTGGATGCTTCTAATCCCTCCTCTGGGCTTTTCTGCAACACTCTCTCTCTTTCCATTCTGCCCTCTGGCCCGACACACTCTGCCGGACATTCTTTGAATGTTCTCATCACCTCTCATCACCTCTCTAACCCTCTCACCACTCCTCTCTAATTGGACTGACCACTTTCTACTCTACTCTCATCTTGAACTCTCTATCCCTCAGGAAAAGCCCTGCCCCCCCAGCACTGCCACCTACCGCCTCGGTCATTCGGCCCATGACACGTGTGTCAGTGGATGCCTTTGCCTCTACTTACTCTGCTCTTCCTACTCCTGCGGCTGACTCACACCCTGACACAGCCCTTTCCAATCTGCATGTTTCTATTTCCAACACCCTGGACATCGTTGCCCCTGTCATGACAATCCAGCTGAAGCCTTCCTCCAAGTGCAACTCTTGGTATGATTCTGACCTCACCATCCTGAAACGCAAGTGCAGGGTGGCTGAGAGGAAGTGGAGGGCTTCGGGGCATCCTCTGACAAACTGGCCTGCAGCCTGCTCCAAAGGCAATACAGACTCTCTGTCCTGTCCAAGAAGGGAGCACACATTGAAGCCCACGTGTCTGCGGGCTCTGGCAACACGGCCAAACTCTTTCAAATCTGCAAGACACTTGTCCAATCCTGCTGCAGTCTCTACCTCTCTTGTTTCCCCCCAGGCCCTCTGTACGGCTTTGGCCTCTCACTTCTCTAAAACTAAGGACATCCTGTCCTCTATCTCCTCTTCCTCTACCTCTCTCGCCCTCCCCTTTGGCCATATCTCCCTCTCCTCCTCCTTTCTCCTCTTTCTATCTGACAACACATGGGCAAGGTTTCTAGACAAGTCTGATCTATAAAAGTGTCATCCAAACAGGTGCTCCCCTGCTCCTCCAGAACCATCAGGACCATATTGATAACATCGCTCCAGCCTTGGCCAGTGGTCTAAGTGAACAAAAAGAAGTAGTGGAACTATGTTCCATGCTGGTCTGCCCTGCTCCCCACAAACCCCATCCCTGCGCCCCCTCCCACACACAATCCAAACCCCGAAACAAACACCCCTACTATCTATGGGAATGTGTAGTGCAGTGCACTGAAATGCAAGGCTCAACTTTTTCCTGCATGTTTTTTTTTTAAACTAAACCATTCCAGAATGGTTTATTTTAAAATAAAAGTATAGGAACGGTGAAACTTAAACATAAAAAGTATCCCAACCGCTCCTGCCCACTTCGACCTCTGGCCTTGGCTGATTTCTGTAATCATTATTTTGACACTGGGACTTTCCCCTCTCCCCTTAAGCACTCCTTTGTGCACCCTCTCCTCAAGAAACCCTCTGCCGATCCTACCTGCACGGCAAACTATCACATAATCTCCATCACCCCTTTCCTCGGCAAACTCTTGGAGAAGCTGGCCATCTCCAAGCTAAGTCTCCAGACTGAATCTGTTGGTTGTCTCCATTGCCATCAGTCTGGCTTCAGAGCTACCAGAGGTACGGAAACTGCTCTCCTGAACACTCATGAAGATCTGCTCTCTAACCTTGATTGCAGCATTCCTTCGGTCCTCATCCTACATGATCTTTCCTCTGCTTTCGACAGTCAACCACGCCATCCTGATCAATTGACTCTGTGAAAACCTGGACATCACGGATCAGGCCCTGGAGTGGCTGACCTTCCTCTTGGACTGCCCCTCCCAGGTCCAATTGGGTCCCTTTCTCTCTGCCACCTCTCTCTACCTGTGCGTTCCGCAGAGCTATATCCTCTCATCCTGGTTTTTCAATCTCTACTTGGGCCCTTTGGTCAACCTGATCTCTACCTTCTCCTCTAACTTTCAGTGTTATGCGGATGACACTAAGCTTTCCTTCAGGCTCCTCTCAGTCTCCTCTCCTCTCTCGCTCATCCCTGCCCGTATATCTGTGATTCAGGATTGGTGCGCCTCTATTGATCTCACCCTTAATGCTAGTAAGATGGATATTGTTTCCCCTCTCACACTCTGATCATCCGCTTTGGGCCCTCTTCCTTTGCCTTCCTGCGAGGCAAACAACTTTGGTGTTATTTTCGACTCCACTCTCTCTTTCTCTCCTCACATCTCGGACGTCGACAAGAAGTCCCACTACCAGCTGCACCTCCTCAAATGGACTCTTCCCTTTCTCACTTTCTCCCAAAAGCTGTCTCCGGAGCCCGGTTTCTCTCTGGGCTGGACTACTGCAACAGCCTCTTTCTCAATCTGCCTTCCTGTACTCTCCGCCCTCTGCAACTGATCCAGAACAGGATTGCAAGACTTCTCCTTGGCCTCAAGCACAGTAACCGTATCTCTCCAGCCCTGAAATCTCTCCACTGGCTCCCAGTGCCGCAAGGATCAAGTTCAAGCCCCTTTGCATTGAACCACAAGGCTTTCTTTGGCCGGGGCACACACTACTTCCAATGCTCTATTCCATAATACCTTCCTTGTCCAGCCCTTCACTCACCTACTTCCAACTCTGTAAGGGTTAGACCCTTCTCCAAGCAGAGTGTGTGGGGTATATCTCTCTCCTCTGCAGGTGCCTCCCTCTGGAATGGCCTCCCTGCCCCTCTCAAACTTTAGCCGGACCACCTGAAGTTCCGGAAGCAACTCAAAATGTCCTCTTCTCCTCTGCTTTATCTCTCTCCCTCCCCTGCTGACCTAGCTGACCTACCTACCTGTTTGCTGCACTGACTGGTTGCTTTACCAACTGTCTCACTGGGTTCAAGGCTCTTTCATGATCAGTCACCCTTGCTCTGCCTCCAGGCCTACCACAAACATAGGGGCTCTAACTCTAACCCTACAGTCCCTTGTTCTTGTTGCACTACTCAGAGCCCCGCTGCCCTGGCTGCACTACCTCAGAGCATTGCAGCCCTGTTTTCCCCTCCCTTCTCCCTTGCACTTCCCCCCTCACTTTTCCCTTGCACTTCTCGTTCTCACACTTGCACGATATGAATGGCACAAGGCCTTGTAAGATCGTTTGTCTTGTCCTCCCTCTATCTTCCCTCCCTTGTCGCGCCTAAAAACGCTTGTGTACAGGCGTGTTATAAATGATGTATCATATCATATCAAAGCATTCAGTTGAAAATCTAGTGTGAATTGGATTAATAGTGTGAGACATTCCATTCAAATGATCAAAAATAAGAATGCTTTTTAAACCAAACGAAAGAAGAGGAAACAATGTAAACCACATCACAAAAGATACATAAATGGGCTGTCCTTGAAACAATGAAGTTATCAGGATTGCCAGCTCGTGCTGCGAACTTGTTAATACGTGTAATTCAGAGGTCCTTGGGTCAAGGTTTGGCCAGTGGACAGATGCCAGGGCTTCCGCTATTGGATGACTCCCCACATTATTGCAAAGGAGAATCATCGGTGGACATTTCTTTTGTGTCCATGTCCTTGATTTCTATTGCAGTGCACACTGCATCGGTTCCCTAAGCAGCTGGTGGAGCCAGATGTTGATAAGCTAGGACATCTGTGGCCAATGGCCAGCAGAAGACAGCAGAGGTGGTTGTGACATCCCGCTTCAGTGATGGCACCTGATGTTATCCGGGCACACATTAAGTGGCCATAACCCAAGAAAATGGATTCTAAATGGTCCTTTCTGCCCTGCAGGCAAATCATGTTCACATCAGTTTCTCACTGCCAAGGGAGCCAAAGTGCCAAGGTTCCTTCTGGGTGCTGTTTATTTCAGTCCCATGTTATTGTTTTTTTCCACAAACCTTAACAGTCCACCTTTTCACACATGCAAATAGACTAGATCACCGTTAAAAAAATAACTTTGCAGCAATCCCAAATCTTAATGAAAGTGAAGCATTATTCCGTTTCACAAACGGTCCTTAGACAAAAACATCATGACTACCTGACCTGTGTTTTCTTACAATTGCAAAACTGAACCCTCGATTATTAAAGTCTATGATTTATTTTTCAATTATTATTTCAATTCCACCCATCTAAACTTTAATACATAGAAAGCTTAGTCGATATCACTAGCCCTCCCCTTATCTCTCCTCATTTCATACTTTACTTGTTAATGATAAAACTTGCATACAATATGACAATGTGCACCTTAAAGGCATAGAGTACCATCAATACCCCACATTACTGCCAAACACTGAGTATTTCTCCAAAATGAATAGCCATGCTTCCACAATGTTCCGGTTGGATTCTTTCAACATGCAATCCTTAAATGCCCTATACCTCAAGGAGCCATTATTCGTAGAAGGTGGTATGGGTCCCTTCCAGGCCATAACCAAGCATACACTTGCCGTCAAAATCTTCTTAAGTATCATATGCCCAAGACTTAGAACCTCTCCTACCTTTTACGGTATCACAAATAGCAATAGCCAGGGTTCTGTAGGTCTTTCAATCCCATCCAGATCACCACATGTGCCAATATGATCCCTTTTCCTTCATTCCCTTCAACAGAGGGGGCTAGTATTAGAATACATCTTAGATCGCCTCTGTACGGGATAGCGCCAGCGATGAAGCAGTCTCAATGTGTGCATTTTATATTGCAAGGCTAACACGGTCTGAAATATTTTTGGACAAAGCAAGTGCCAGAAGTCATCAGATCTCCCTACCCATGTCTAATTCCCTAAGTGTCTTGTGTGGTGCACAGATCACAATTTCATAATACACACGAGAGATCAAAACCCTCACATTTGTATATGTGAGGAGAAGATGTTCAAATGGGATAAGGTACCTTTGCAGGTTATCCTCCCATTTGGGCCTGTTAAAACCCCCTTGATTTATAGTTATGAAAAAACAAGAAAAGGACTTAAATTCCATTCCATAGTTCCTGCAATTGAGAGATACTCCTTGATATGATAATATGATATGATTGGTTATTTATAATGCTTAATACCCAGAGGTTTCTAAGCGCGGACCCTTGTCGTTTCACTTATTAGGCAAGCACGTTGCCACTGAGCTATCCTCCCTTGACTGACCTCCCTTTCACATCTGACCTGCCCTTTTAAGGCCTGCTTTGTAGCATCATTGAAATCTATGGGATGCTTACAGCAAATCCCTGATAAATACAACTCTGTGGCAAGGGCCAGAATGACAACTATCTCGTACCTCTCACTTCTTTCCATGGTTCCCAAAGGACTGCTACCATTGGGTGATCATGTACACATACAGGTCATTTATTATTCATGACCCACCGCCGATTCCTGGCTGTCTCTGGGGAGAAAATTGCTTTGTTTGGATTAGCTGGATCAAGGTGGCCTACCATGATCCTCGGTGGAATGGCCCTTGTCTATGGTTTAAAGTTGGGGAGACCCACTCCATCCCTGATCTTTTCCATAATAACAGTCTCCTATGCTATTCTCCAACTACCATGTTCCACAAGAACTTCAATATTAACCTTTTGAGCCATGAGCCACTGAAAGACGTCTACAAGCACTCAAATGGGTAGCACCTGAAAAACAAAAGGAAATCTGGGTAACACATTCATTTTGATTGCATTCTGTCTTGCCATACATGTAAGCAGTGTTTTATACCATCACTCTACATCCCTTTCAACCGTGTCTCACAAGACCAAATAGTTTGCCTTGTAAAATGTATTGAGTGAGGCGGATAATGCAATTTCCAAGTATATGATGTTGGATTCCTCGATAGTGAGGGTGAATCATTTGAGACACACCATTGTCTCAATCGATATGTTCCCACATGTTCAAAACCAGAACAGTTAACATCATTTTGAATCTATGTCAATATTAGAAGTACCAAAGCCATAGAATCCCAAAAAGTGTACCAGAGCATAATCAGAAAACAACCCCAACTTAAAGTTCCTACTGTCTACCCAGAAGCCCCCATTTCCAGTGGTAAACAAGATGCTTACTGCCAGAGGTCCCATCGATAATTTTTAAAGCAATGGTGAGAAGGGGCATCCCTGTCTAGTACCCCACCATAAATCAAAGCTTTTAGATCTAATAACATTTACCACTACACTTGCAGTAGGATATGAATAGAAGACCCCATCACTGTCATCCAGTTTAGACCAAACAGCAGATGAGTAGGGACCCCCTCAGGAAAATCCAGCTGACCCAGTTGTAAGCCGTCTCTGCATCTAAGGACAATATCACTGAGTCAGCTGACCTCACCGCCGCCGAGGACATTAGATTCAAAGATGTGCGCATATAGTCCTCCACTTTTCTCCCCTAACAAACCCCACTTAATCATTATGGATTAGCTTCATGAGGAAAATTTGGCATCTAGAAGCCAAAAATCAGATGAAAACCTTGGCATCAACATTTAGCAGTGAGATGGGTCTGTATGATGACCATTTAATGAATGCCTTCAGGAACAAGGAGGGAATCCCTGCTTCTCTCAGAATACTATTATAGACCTTGATTAACAGTGGAGAAAGGACCTTAAAGAAACATTGTAAAGTGCTGCCATATAACCATCATCCCCAGGGACCTTAACGACTTTCGTTTATTGAATGGCAATCAGGATTTCCCTAAGAGAAGTAGGTTCATCCATTTGCACTGCTTCTTCACTCGAAAGCAATGGCAAATCTAGGTCTATTAGGTACTCTGTTTCTCCATTATATACGCAGATTCTGACCTATTAAAAAGCTTTTGATAAAATTGAGCACTGCACTGCCTCAGTTGGGTTGTCTATTCCCTGCCCTCCTTATCTTTAACTCTAGTTAGTCTTCTCTCTAGTCTCTGAGCTCAGAGCTAATTTCCAAGCATTGCGCCAGCCTTGCCACCTTTCTCACAGTATCTTTTTCTGACAATGTTCAATTATTTTTATCGCCCCTTCCATTAACAGATTGTGCAACTGTTGCCTTTTTCTTATTATTTCCAATAGGAGGGCTTGATTCCCATCCCTCAACACAATCTCAAGAGCTTGCATCTATTCCTTCAGTCTCTTTTCCAAAAGACACTTTTATTTTTCCCTATTAACTTCTGCATTAAGCAAGCCTCCTAATTATGACCTTCACCACCTCCCATAGCTGTCTTAAAGGAACCTCACCCGTATTATTAATTTTTTTTTATTGCTGTATTTCCCCCTATACAAATTGTTTCAATCCATACCACATAAAACGGTGTCCTTGCACTGCCATCCATCCACCGCTATCACATGCAGAGTTGCTTAAATCTAATTCCATCATGGCCCTTTCATTTTCATACCAACCCACATTTTCCAGGATAGAGCTAGCTATTATATATTCCTTACCCAACTCCAATAAGAGAATAATCAATTATTGTGTAAGACTGGTAAGGGGGTGACACAAGCTATATCCCCTTGTATCAGGATGTGCTACCCTCCATGAATCACAAAGAAAACGATACTCCTGGCAGTTTCAAAGTTTTTCAATTTCTCTATTCTTTGTCCTGAATGTTCCAGGTCGTAGGCACATCCAGCATAAGTTCTATTCTCTTATAAGATTGAAATCCACTCCTGCCTTTTGTGCCCTTCTGACCATTGCTCTATTAACAAAAAGGGGTGTTTGATAAATACAGACTGTTCTTGATTCGGATCAAGTATTGTTACAAAGGTGAGCCGCTTTTGATTCACTAATCCTTTAAAGATGAATAACCTACCCATGAAGGAATTTTACCCTGTGCCTCCTCCAAATGAAATCTTCGCAGGAGAATCCCAACACATTTTTATTTTTACTTTAATTGGACGCCCAATACATCTGTCCTAATTCCCTACCATCTATCTGATGCTCTTCACCCCTTTTGAAGTGTCTTTCTTGGATGAACGGAAGTGTTAAGCTGGTTTTGATCAATTGTCTAGCTATATGTAATCTCTTGTTTTGAAAGTTGATGCCCTTTGTGTTCAGAGTTGCCACCCTTATTCCTACAATATTCTAACCACCATTTTAAACATTGCCGGGTTCATCTTGCATTCTGTATGTCATTCTGTTATCACGCCCTCCACGTGTATGCATGCAGAACTGTGTTTTAACCCACATAACCCATTTAGAAAGAAAAGACAATCATCAAACAGTATTGAAACAAACAACCTATAAAGTTATTGAGTTACCAAGTGTTTTCCTGCACTCCTCCCTCCACCTTGAGCTGAATTGAATGAGCATACGCCTATATCATATGCAACCCATGCATACAGGATCTTTAACAAATGTTCCGACTCCCAAATCTCCTTCGCATCAAAGACCAAGGCCCTAAAGTAATAATGGTACTTCTTTTTTCCAGAACTATTCCCCCCACTCCAAGACTGATTAATCGTTCACACTTTCAATGGCTAATGATTTTTGGGGGAAGAGGTGGCCTTCTTCCTAAATTTCTTCATGACGAACATCTTTTCCCACTTTGTGAAAATGCTCTCTGAAGTCATTCCTTCATTGGCTGCCTCTCCATTATTTCTTTCTGTTGCATCTTCCCTTGCAGTTCTTGTAGAAACCGTGCTGCATCATCTAATTTGTATTGGTCGCCTTTGTGCCTAAACATCCCTGTAAAAGGATATCCCCAACGATATCTAATCCCTGCCTCAATGAGACATGTAGTTAGAGGTTTACACAGTTTACGTCTGTCAAGGGTATAAACCCGGAAATAGTTTTATGTTCAGCTCCTGATATACATCGGTGACACACTTTCTTTCTTTGATGTCCATCTTATCTCTAGAATAATGGCATTTTGCCAATATGTACCTGGAACATTACGGGTCCACCCCCTCTCTCTACTCTGTCAAAGAGAATGTCCATTCCAGCTTCACTTTTTATATGTTCATTATCTCCTTCGTTTTCCCCTCCAAGTCCACAACCATCGGGATCATACTTCTGAGGTATCCTCCAAACCTGAATAATGTTTCTGCACTCTCAGTTTTCAACTTTAGCTCCTTCTCACTTTATTCAGTTCTTTAATGCGCAAGTTAAGCTTCAGTTTAGGGATATTAATGGACATCTGGTTACTCTCCAAGGCATCTAATCTGTCCTTATACATGTTCACCTCTCCTTAAAGTTCTGTGCTAGATGCCTGCGCATCCAAGCTTTAATCTCGCCCAAGATATGCTTAGATCATTCTTACTGGTCAGTTCATTGCTATCAGGTGTCAAGACTCATTTATTTTATTGGACATTTGTATGGCACCTATACACATGTTTTTCCATGGTTCCCCTTCTGTCGCCATCATCATGGAGAGGTTAGATTGCTTCTGAAATGTCTACAGGGACAGCAAAAGTGTATTCAGCCACTTGATTTATGCACACAATCAGAATCTGCAGTCAACCGCCAAGATAATTTGAGACCCAGATTCCACCCCACATCTGGCTTTCCTTCCCAACAGTAGCCTTTTACATATTTTCACTTCAACATCTAAACCTGATAATTAGTTTTGCTACCTCATGTTAGCCAGTACTTGTAATGTGCCCATCATCGCCGTACTGGTTTTATGGCACCTGCCCTTGTCCGAAAGGAGTTGTATTGTGACCCTGCCAGGATGTCATCGACCTCGGTCTATGGAAAGAAATTTTTATGGTTGGGGGGGAAGTAATAGGAAAGAGGGATTGGACAATAAAACAAACACATTCAGAGAACAAAAGAATTGGAAAGAGGGGGTGGGATATGATTGTGGTAGTAGGGATATGTGTTTCTTGACTGGTTAGTTATCTGTATGCACGAGAGAAGGTCTCGGGAATGTGCAGCTCAATTTCGAGCAGATCTTGATGTGATGGCAATATCTAAATATCTATCATACCTGTGAAGAACAGTACTAGATGTAGTTGGTGAGTGCTTCCATGATGTACTTGAGAGGTGCTCAAGTGTACCCTTGTAGTGAGGGGGCTTTCCCCAGATTAGTTTGTAAGAAACAACTCTTGCATCAGGGGAGATATTGATATTTTATTTCTATCGCGCTCGTACACAAGTGTTTCAGAGCGTGACAAGGCAAGGGAGGGGAAAAGGAGAGAACAAAACAATGATTTTACTAGGCCCAGTGACATTGAGAATGCGCAAGTGCATGGGAGAGATGGAGGGGAAAAGTGCATGGAAGGGGGAGAAGTGGAAAGTGCGGAGCAAAGGAGAACCAGATAAATAATGATAAATAAATAAATAATAAAGGCACCAAACTGTGGTAGTGCAGACAGCAATTGGCAAGTGCTGGGTTTAAGGCAGCAGACAGGGTAGGTCTGATAAGTGCAGGAAGAAAAAGGAGGGAGCTGTGTGGGTACAGATACAGACCCCAGTGCAAGGGGTGGCCCGGAGGCAGTGCGGGAGGGTGGCAGGGTGAGCAGGTACCTGGGCCCGGAGGACAGAGGGTGGCAATGTGCACGGTGCCAAGAGAGAACAGATCAGCAGGGGAGCGGCGGAGCGAAGGCAGAAGCAAAGAGGAAGGTCTTGAGGTGCTTCCGGAACCGATAATTGAGTTGGCCATGCCATCTAACAGATGGGTCACAGCCAAGAGCAATCTATGTGATCACTTTGAAAAGAAATACCAAAGCCCAAAATGCGGAATTATTTTTTTTTTAAATCCATTTCGACGCATATATATGCTGGAGAGACGCGCATAGCTCCCTCAGACGCCCCCACATTTATTATCACCCTAACCCATCTCCACATTTATTATCACCATAACCCACCTCCCACATATATATGCAGCTAAATGTGGGTTTTTAAATTTGGCATTTTGGGTTTCTGTATTTTCGGCCACGCAGTAATAGGGCGATACCACCAAGAGTTGGATGTTTGTAGATGCGTGCATGGGGAAAACATGGGATAAGCGCTGGGGGTGGAGAAGAGGAGACATGATGGACTGACAGCCAATAATATTAGGTTCTCTAGGCTATGAGCTAGGTATACTTCACTGTAGCATTTAAGGTAGATGATATTGTATAGAGGGTTTGTAATATAGGTGGGATTGTGATAAAGTCGGAAAGTCTATATAGCTGATGAGTTTCAGGAGGATCCTGCTTGAAAACTAGTTGTAGAGCCCATTGTATGCCAGTGCTATAGTGTAATACAACATTTATATAACACAGACATGCTATAAAGGGCATAAAGGGGGTAGGGCACGATGGAATTGTGCATGAATTAGAGAAGTACTAGGTGTGGGCTAAAAGCAGAGGATAGACACTGTTTAGGATATATTTGAGTTCCCTGCTTAGAAGACTAACATCGCACTGTGCTGGATCAAAATATGTGCAGAGCTGAGCAATTTGACAATATGACATCCAATACTTAATGTTATTATTCTTGTCCGGAAAAGAAATTTAGATTGTCGCCCCTTTTGGTACCTTGAAGAATGACTCTAGAAAGCAGAAGTCAGGTGACGTAACATGCTTCCATCATGTTTTTTTAGGCCTGACATAGTTGTGTATTGAAGTCATGTATGTTTTTGTCCCACGATTGGAATACAGAAATAAAGAACAGTTCTCATCAGGCAAGGAGTTGTCTTCGAGTAAGAGGAAGATATAAACTTATCATACAATATCAGGATACATGAGATAACAAGAACAAGATAAAAAGTCTGGTGGAGTGATAACATTTGTTCGAAAGAAGAGTTTCTGGAAGATATGTAGGGTTAGGCACCAGATGTGTCCATTTATAGTACAGCAGGTATCTTCCCGAATAATAATCCTGGGACTGCCAAGCAAGATTCAAAAGTGACCTAGTCCAAGAGTAGGGCGTGCAAAAGGCGACAAGTGTTGGTAACACAAGACAGGATAATTGTACAGAGAAAGAAAATGTATGTAGTCTGGCACCCAGATGTAAGGTGAGTGATGCACAAATGTTCATGGAAAGATTAATTACAGATAGTTCCCTTAATGATGTGGGACAAATGTAATTTTAATTGTACTTTTATTTAATATGTTTATTTAACATATTTATTTCATATGTACTTTTTATTTATTAGGGCATTGCTAGTATTTTGATTGTGACTCAATAATGTAGGCAGGTATTAATAGAACGTAAAAAGTACTAGAACATAAAGTGTCCAGAATCTGATGGTGTCTGCTGTGATCCAGTATAACTGTTTAGATTATTATAACATTTGCGCAGTAGGAGCATTCTGATGGCAATAGAATCACCATAAAGTGTTCTGCATACAAGAAAAGAGGCATAACAAACTGTCTGTCAGGGATTTAGGGGGTGTGGGGCTTGGAATGGTATGTTGGGGCATGCTTCACAACAAAAAGGCCAACAATCTTTTCAGATGTGGGACACTGGGTCCCAGGACTATGTCTCCCAGGATTCTCGGTGGTTGAGGAGGTCCTCCTAAAAAGTCTGGCCTTGGCCTGTGCCGTTTGCTGAAAAATAATGCACGCAGCACAGGCAAGGTGTTCTGATGTCCTGCATGTCCTTGATGGAAGGTCTGTAAGACGCTCCTGTGCCTGACCTTCTGTTCCTTTTTTCGGTTAACCGCGGCAGCAATATTCACTTGCCTGCTTCTGCTGGCAGTTCACTTCTGAGAACGTAGCAGCTGGTCTAATGTGCCCACAGCTGCATGACTTCTATATGCCGCAACCTCTCACCTTCATGATACCGTAGCTGCAATGTCTTCCTTAATCTTCAGAGTTACGAGACCAGCGTCTTCTGTTCAATGCCGAAACCTACAAGCCCTGGTTATTTGTATGGCGCCTATATAAAAGGACAGTGTTTTGAAGTCCGACAAGGCAAAAGGGGAGGGAACAAGGGAGCAAATAAGCCTTAGAAGTGACAATGAATAAATTAAGAAACAAAGACAACGGTCCTACGTGTGACATTCAGCAGGTGCAAATGCGGAGAAAAAAGGGAGGTGTGCTAATGGATGTCAGTTATCAAAGGGAGTAAGTGCTAAGGGCCCCCAAGGAGGTGAGGGTGGGGTTCGGGGAAGTGCCAGGGTGCCTTTTGGGGAGGCAAACAGGTAAGTGCATGGGCCGAGGCATCGCAAGCCAAGAGGGAGGTCTGGTGCCATCAGGTAAGTGCAGGGCTCAGACAAACCATCCAACTGGTAGGTGTAGGCCCATAGGGTAGTGCAGCGGGGGCTGGAGGCTAGTGGTGATTGGGAAAATGGCCAGGACCTTATTGGACTCGTGAGGGACCAGGCTGCCAATCTCAGCGGCTGATGAGGGGATGGTTAGCACGGGAGAAGGACGGAGAAGAAGGAGGAAAAGAGAAGGGTCTTGAGTTATGGCGGAACTTGAGGTGATCCGGTTCAAGACAGAGAAGGCGATGTAGAGTGTTCCAGAGGATGGAGCCGGCTGAAGAGAGAGATCTGCCCCAGCTCTCTGCTTGGAGAGGCCTTTGACTAGCAGAGAATTGGAGGCAGACGATCAAAGGGATCTGTAGAGAGAGTATTTAGTGAGAGACAGCTGCAGGTAGAGTGGTCCCAGGCCCCAGAAAGCCTTATGGATGATGGAAGCCATTTTACAACAGCTGCTGAATAGGAACTACAGGTTACATCTTTTCTTTTCTTTAGTACAGGAACAAATGTACAAGTCATAAGCAGTCTGTGAGGAAACAGGCTACCCTGATCCTGAATCCAGTGCTGTAACTGTTCATAGTGTGTAATGTTACATTTATGGTCTTATGACATGTGTCCTGCTTAGCTTTATGTGCTGCTGTTGTCATGGTGTGTAATGCTGCATATATTACAAGGGTGGCCACACTATGCAGTATGTAAGGAGTGCCCTTAAGTGGCTAGGGGCTAGGAAGATGGATTAGATTTTTGCTTTCTGGTCACAACCAAGAGTGACTATGATTCAGGTTCTGGGTTTTGCCTCAAGGTTGTATGAAATGCTCTATGTGTTTACCATATGTTTCCCCGTACCCATCAACATATTGGTTCCTAACCCTGTTTCCGGTTTATCCTAACATCCCCGACCCTATCCACAACCTCTCCCTAACAATTTTCTCCCCATTGGTTTCCTCAGAGTGACCTGAAAGTACGAATCAGGAACCTGTTTCAACCAAGGGGAGAGGGTCATTCTCCATTCGGCATCTGTGGTTGGGGAGGGTGAGTGGGTTTATTCACACTGCCCTGCAGGCTGACACTGGCACTGTGCAATGCAACATAGAGCAACGCAAATCCAACAGCGCAACATGATTCCTGTAAAGAAGAGACAAAATGTATAAACAGCTGGAGCCAACAGAATAGCCGATATTCTCCCACCTGTTCCGTTGGGTCTCCTCAAGTTCCAGGCAGAAGGAGCCAGGGATGTATTCATGGCTACACAGGTGCAGGAGCAAGTGGGTCAGATTGGACAGGGAGGAATCTGCAACACCTGCAGCAGCCAAGCAGTGAGTGTGTTCTTTCCCCAAACTATCTGGCAAGCGAAGACAAAGGCTGACTGCCCCCTCGCCCGCATCCCCATTTGATCTTCTCCAGCAAAATACCCCACCCTAAAGCCTCTCCAAACCCTCAGCCCTAATGTGGGTAGTCACAATAGCCACACCATCCACCACCAGATCAAAGTCTTCGCAGCTCATGTCCTCTCAGGATGTCCCCTCTGTTGTCTTCCAGGATTATACCATCAATCTCTAAGCACCCACCATCACCTACCATTCTCTGTGCCAATCCAGGCAAGACGCAAGCTCTCCCTCATTGCCGGGACCTCCAGTGGCACAGAGTGACCCACCCCCGAGGCACACAGTCCTGAACCATGTCTCACACACACACACACACACACACACCTCCCAGAACCCTCCCCCCTCCACAATCACCAGAAATCCTAAGATTCCCCAACTCACCATGCGCCACCATCGACTCCTGTCTGCTCAATTATGCCAAGCCTTTAACGGTAGCCTGGCCGTAAGTGTCCTAACTGGTATAATGCTGGTATAGCTTTGTATAAATAATGGCAAAAGCGATAAACGGGTTGATTGTACTTCAATTATGTTAGAGCTACAGTCAGCTCCCATGGATTGCCATATGCCACGCCCAATATTGTACTTTCACTGTGTCCTCTTCCCTTCAGGATTTCACTGTCAGCTCAAGACCCCTCCCATGCATGATGTCCCTTTGTTTGAGAGGGGAGGCAGGGCTCTGCAATTGGTAAATTGTGTGAGAAATGCACCACCCACATGTTATGATATGATATGAAATTTATAACGCGCCTATACACAAGTGTTTCAAGGCGCGAGAGTGTATGAGTGTTTACATGTGTGTAGAGAACCAATGTACACGTCACTCATGGAGCCCAATCTCTCACCCCTGTCATATTTGAAGAACAGCAAGAAAGCACTATGCGTGACCCCTGGTATCACCCCAATAGCGCATAGAAGATATGAAAGACGTTATGCACTCAGACAACCATATTAAATGTTCCCTCGAACTGACATGGTAGAAGGAAGTCTGCAGACACCACTGGACATAGAAGAACTATAAGTAAAGTCTGACAGGTGTAAAGTGATGTTATGAAGAGAAGAGACAAGGATGCACTAAAACGATACACGACTACTTAAAGAATGAAGATGTGACTGAAGTCCCAAAACAAACATGCAAATATGAAAAAATCATATATGCTGAGAAGATAAGTGAGAAGAAATGCAGTAAATGTAGATACGCAGAAACACAAGGTAGATGAGACATATAGAAGCTTGCTAAACGTAGGAAATATAACACAGGTAAAGCAGCCATGTTGAGAAAATGGATGTCAGTTTCATGTAATAGTAAGCCAGAAGCCTCAGGGAGAGCGACCACGGGTGTGGAGCTGACAAGCACTGGAATACAAACTTGTGCAAGAAAAAGGGATATTTGTTTGGCTCAGGATCAAGGATACCACAGCAAGAAGCAAAGAAAAGGAGTCAAAGAGGCTAAACCATGTAGGTAGGACATATTTCTCTAAGATTAAGCAAAGGAGTGAACATTTACAAGTGCCAAGTATTGTACAATTAAGGATGCAGAAAGCACATGCAAGACGTAGCAACCAAGTCTACAGAGGCAGAGAAGAGTAATAGCACCCAGTATCAGTTAATCAAATAGTATTAAATAGAAGGACAGAATAGACAAATCATGGTCTCCTCACACATGGTGCAAAAACAGAAAACAAGGCCTATTCATTAAGCTCCAGGTGGAGATAGCAATGTACCTTCACTCCCTTTAAAGTTCTGAGCAAGAGAACAGTCAGCAAGGTAAATTACAAAGAAGCCTTGGCTCAGGGCTTAACTGATGAGAGATGGTAGGCTAATTGGCCAAGTGGGCAGTTGTCTAATGTTGCTCCCGTGCCTGGGTTTCATTTTGCTTACGTGCTGCTAACAAGCCGAATGTCCAAGGTTGGAAGATAGTGACAACCAATCAGGATGGCCTATGTGATGATGGACAGTATATATTGTTACAGAAGCCAATCCACTGCTGTTATTCTACTATTATCTGTGTTATCTGTAGTTAGAGGTAGTTCAAGGCATGCCCACCAGATAAAGGGCAGCCAATGATGTTAGTAACACCTAAATGAACTATAGGTATATATGTTCACTTAACTAATCCCTCACCCGATAGGTTTTAACTGTTTGCCACGTAGATGATTCCATAGATGATGTACATCGAGGTATAAAGCCTTTTGTGCAATGGACGTGCTCTGAGAGTGTGGGAGCCTCGATTTGGTGTGCTCACCATGTTTCCCTACTTTATTGAGTTGATAATAAAGTAGTATTTTGCCATATTCTTTGAGTTTGTCTGGTAATTGGGTCTGAGATTGTTATTTTGGAAATCCCGTCTGGCACTTGGAAAGCTCCAGGTGCTATTGCACATTTAATAACCTCAATAGCCAGCACTTATGGCAATATCAGATTCTCTAATGTGTTGCATATCTAATATCCTGTCATCTTGACACCCGTCATGATACAATTCCTGTCACTGCTCTCAAAATGCGCTCTGCAGTCCTACTCATCCTATACACCATAGGACTACAAGCACCAGTCCTAGTGCCTATCTCCCCCTGCCATCATTCAGCCACTAATCAGTCAGACAAGGAGAACAGCCATCAAGCACAAGAGAGCTGCTGAAAAAAGGGATATCCCGGAGAACAGATGACCAATCAAGCACATACATCACCAGGTAACAGCAACACTGCAACATGTTCATGTCCCAACCATCCCTCTCAAAAGTGCTTGACCTCAGTCTGCAGCGTGTTCCATATCAAAGTATGACAAGTGAGTTGCAAAACGATACAAATCCCCCTCACCAATATTAGCTGCTTGGAATTTGAGGCTGAGCCAGACCCGTTTTATGACCCACCCCCAAATAAAAGCACATCTGTTTTTTTTGGGATGTATGATTTGTGATCTCTTTTTGAGACTTTGTCTTTTGTAAAGGTTCACGGCAGAACCATATACAAATAATAAAAATAAAAAACAATAAAGCACTTCAAGCACTGGGAACAACGATTGATATGAAGCACAAAACGTACCTTCCCAGGAGCTCTCCATGGAGTGACCTACCTTGCAGCCGTCTTTACCTGAAATTAGTCAACCTTGTAAATCGTTTCTGACATCTTTCTGGCAGACAAGGCAGGACTCCCGGGTTCCCAGGGGAGTGGTGTTGTTGTTCCTCTTGACACCTTCTGTTTTCTCTGCATCTGATTTGCAGGGCATCCTGTCAGCCTTATTCACTGTTTCCCCTCGCCCAACGATGTGGGGATGTTTGTTGAATTCTTTTCTTTTTTTTTAACATTCTTTATTAGAGTTTTATCATTAATAAAAGTCAAAAGCAATGAACCAAACAAACAGCATGTAAACAGTTTGATCACTTGTTTATACAGTGTAAATGGTTGAGTTCTACGTATTGCTAGCTTACTCTGCTCTTGCGATCGTTGTGGTGGGGTATCTTCCACCTCAGTGATCGCCGCTCCTCTCTCTGGTGCATAAGGCCCCCACCATGAGCGCACACCCAGCTCCTCCATTCTATGCAGCTGAGGTTTCCCCACACCAGCTCTCCAATATGATGATTGGCTTTCTTACTTTACTTATCCAGTCCCAGGGGGTTGCAGCAATTGGGCATTGTGAACATGATGCAGATCAAGCTGATTAAGCATGCATAACCTCTTCGGCTCTGAGTGGTTCTCCGCAGCATATCAGTTAAGCAGCCATCATGAAGAACTTCACTTGTGTAGAAGAGCTTTACAAATAAACAATTACAATTGCAATCCTGTCTATGCCCCTTGCTGGCCTCCAATGTTGCTTCTGTAAAGATCTTTGCTTTCATATAACCTGTGTCCATAACCCTTAACACATCAACATTACTTCAGGATTACTTCTTGTACCACAAATGCCATCACCAATGACCACTCCCCTACTGCTGGGGACTAGTTGAAATATATATGCTATTATTCCTCCATCACGAACACTGGTACACCATTCAAACCTGTGTTGCTCTGCATTGTCTTGATTCCAAGACAAACCTGTTGCCCCTGAGCTATGCTCCCTGTTCTGGCTAGTGGTGGATTACTTCAGACCCTTTCTGGAGTCTATGCTGGACTACTACAAACCCTCAATGTTGCTGTTTTGGAGATGACTGTGTGTCTGCCTATGCGGGTGGCGTTTTAACTGGGTGCATATTGAGTCCATTAGTAAACGAGTGTTTACTGTATCTTATTTAATTCCATCTGCAGGCTCAGTATATATAGGATTGAGTGAAAGCCTTAGGCCGAGGAGTGGAAAAGAAATCATTGGGTTGGAGCCCGAAAATCACAAAGTATCCTGCATAGGGCAGCTGCCAACCATTAGGCATCACCAGCTCGGAGTTAAAATATGTAAAGCACGGAGACAGAAGAGGGTGGTTCAAAAGGGTACAAAGTTGACCCAGCCAATCGTACAATCAACCAACTCAGCTGCTCCTGGTGATCACTCACGCCTTCACTGACCTACACACAGATCGAGTGAGAGAGTGCTGCTACCATCAAACCAGTGACACTAAACATGTGTTCATCATGGGTGTAGGCTGGCCTCCATCATTGAGTTTAAGTTTAAAAAGAGTCATCATTGAGTTTAAGTTTCTCAGCTAATTATCCACAGCGCCAACCCACAGTTCAGAGCCACTGAGCAACAAATTGTGGGTATAAAAATAACTAAAAAGTATGTTTTTTCGTTTTATAGGGCATCGCTATTTTATGCACAGCTTTATCACCCCAAGACAGCTTCTATAGCTTTGCATGATGTATATCAGTCACGTTGGTTACATTTTAAATAGAATCTAGAGAAGGAATAGCCCTGCAATACCCATCAACAAATGTCCCAGTGGCTGCATTTTTTCTCTTGGAGACGAAAAATCCATCATTTCCAAACAAGAGCGTTGCCCCTTGGTAGCAAGACAGTACTGGAGCAGCACGGGTTCGGAATCCGGTCCCGTGTCCGGTCCCGTGCACAGAGGCTGGACTCCGCCATGCACCATATAAGAACCCACTTTTTTTTTTTATCTGTTTCAAAGGTATTGCAGAAGTGCAAAAAAAAGCAGTAAAGCAGAAGCTGCCTTTTTTACTCAGAGTATGTCTTAAATATTTGAAATTTGTCACTGTGTCACGGCCTAAACCCTGCTTGATATGGGTGTTTGTTGCCATTATTACAGGATGTCCATGCACTTGATTAGTTACAAATGTCTCATTATTTAGTCCAAGAAGATATGAATGGACTCAAAGTTTGATACTTGGCAGGAAATGTGGGCTTCACGCTATATTGTTGACTCTGACACTGACAAGGTTTTTAATCTAAGCCTCCCATTTTCACTAAATTGTGTAACTTCTAATGTTGGAATTGCTCCGGTACTATCAAACCTTTGTGGTACTCTTGTATGTTGATGCAGGAAGAGGGTCGGACTGGGACAAGAAATAGGCCCGGTCACCCCAAAAAAACTGGCCCACCCCTTGCCTCACGACCCTTGACCTCTGATGACATCACCAGAAGTGATGTCATTTGACCCCACCCCAAAGTGACATCCCGGGAAGCGATGGAACACAACCTTTCACCCCTTGACAAAACAGGAAGTGGCATCAAATAGCATTGTACCAAAGTGCACTAAATTACTGTGAATCCAAGCAGACGTCCAAGGCCAAACGATATATTATGGTATAGCACTTACGCTTACGCTCTTTTCTATAGAACAAATATGCATACAATATCACCCAACCTGTGTTTGTACTCATTTATCGACCTTAGAAGGATGAAAGGCTTTTTGAAAAAAAAAATGTTCTCCAAACCGGACCAGGCTTGGCCAGAAACCGGCCCCCAACCACCAGGGATGATTTCGACCCGGCCACCGGCCAAAAGGCCGAGGGGCCAATCCGACCCTGTGTAGGTACACCTTTAGCCTCTTCCAATGACTTAGCCGTATCTTCCCTCTCGCTCTCTCACCTCATTAACAAACGTTGTTCCTTCTTTATTCCCTCCCCCAACTGCCAGGTGCAGCCCATTATTTCATTTAGCCGCCTCCTCACTCCTACGTCCCGTTTCCTCATTTCCTGCGCAAAAATGTTTCGCCTTACCAGAACGATGAGATCAGGTGTAATACGAGACAATAGAACCTCCCCGGTCTTAACATAAAAGAGTCCCCATTTCTTCATTGCATCGGGCGGGGCATCTTCTTGTTCTAATCCGTCACTCCTTGGTTTCACCAGATTAAAGTGAAACAATAATAGTGTTGAAACTGCCATCCTTTTCTTCAACTATCTCATTGTCGGAGTATTCACTGTCCCCAGAGTATCCTTTATCTGGATCACTCTCACTTTAACGTATCACCATATTGTGGATCTTTCGGAAGGAGAACTAGTCCCAAATGACTTCTTTCGTTCCGTTTCCCACTGAGAGTTGTGATCCTCAAAGTTTGTGTGACTACGAGGACATCTGGGTTACATGGATGCACTGCTTTGTGTGTCATGGGTTCTCAAACTAGGACTGTGTCACCGACTTTGATGTTTGATTCATTGGCTCTTCTTTTCGCTTCAGCATCATTGATGTGTAGTTCTTTGTGGAGCTCGCTCACATCAGTCAACAACACAGATTGTGGTGGACGTGTCTGGATGGGTCTCCCAAACATCATTTCAGTGGGACAAATGGCTTTCCTTCCATGTGGAGTGTTTTGGCAGCCCCTCAGGAGTTGCTATAGGGTCTGTTCCACCAGTGTTGTGCGACACTAATATTGCTCTTTTTATGCTTACCATAACATTCCTGAACACGCAATTTCCTTTAGGACATAGAGGCATGATGCGCTAGTGGTGAAAAACCATGCAAAACATTTAGATGCATGTCCTGCAGAAGGAGGGCCATTATCTGATTTCACTGAGTGGTATGTCATAGGGTGCAATTATATGTTGCAGCACTGAATTAGTATGGATATCAGTGTCAGCAGCAACTACTTAAAGATCCAGGTACCGGAAATATTAACTTAACTGCTATGAGTGTACACGAACAAGACTCTAGTGGTTCAGAAAAACTATAGCGATTGCATCCCAGGTGGATGTGGGCAGCAGTGTCACGTGAAGTCGTTTGGGGTGTGTTTGAGGGCTTATGGTTTGGTACATGTGGCATTTATAGAATCTGCCTTCCTCCATTCTATCCATTTGAGAGAGCCAGACTTTTTGTCGTAGTAGTCTCTTACTGGATATAGCGCAAAGATGCCCTTTGTGAGCTACTGCAATGACTTGCCGTCTTCATGGCCCTAGAATGAATATTCAGTTTTACTTCAAGAGAAGATTTGAGTCATTAAGTGACGGATCTCCTTCTATTAGTAGTAGGATTTTCCAATTCTCGTGGGTCCTCCAAATTTCTCTCTTGGCATACTCATGACATGTTTTCATTTGCCTGATCATAAGCAGCCTCTGGTTATTTGAATTGTATAATCTTGTTTAGATTTACTTGATATTGTCCAGTGACATGCATAATGATTTTACATGATATACCACATAGTTAATGTATCAGACTTCAATGGATGTCCCAGAATTGGATGTTGGTCATGGATGTCTCCATAGAAAATCGTCCAGGTTTGCATCCTTCGAAGGATTGTGTGTGTGTGGTGTGTGTGTACGATGGTGAATTTGTAACCTTGTAACCGCAAACCACAACTTGCAATTACGGGTGGCATGCATGCTTTGGGTTGCTCATATATGGTGAGGAGAGCTTGGTGAGCTGTTATAGTTGTACATTATTTTATGTAAAGAAACCGGTGAAAGTGTTCACAAGCCCCTACAACCATAAGACTCCCTTTTTCAGCCTCAGTGTAGGCTTGCTCTATGTCCGTCAGTCCTCTGCTGGAATATGAGATTATGCATCTCTTATGTACTGAGCAGAGGTCATTTTGTGCCAGCACAGCTCCCAGTCCCACAGGACTAGCATCCACAGTTAATTCAGTGCACAGTTTTGCATCAAAGTCGGAAGTTCAAATGTAGGTTGCAATTTTGTGTCGTATGATGTCAAACGATTCTTGACACGCAGATGTCCAGTTGAATTCCTGATTCTGTTTTGGGAGAGTTCTCAGCGGTGCACTAATAGATGCCAAATTTTGTATATAATGGGTGGAGTAACTTTTTAGCGCAAGAAAATAACTAAGTGTTGATACGTTTTGGGGTCTAATGGCTGAGGTTAGAGCACAATCTTTTCTGGATCTGATTCAATGTCTTTCTCTGAGAAAATGCCCTTTTTTCTTTTTTGAATGTCAAGTTAGCATTTTATAACTGCATGGATACACATTGGGCCTCATTACGTGTCCGGCGGTAACCGAGGCGGTAAAACCACCTGGTTACCGCCAGACCCGTATTACCATTCCGTCTCCGTGACTCCCGAAATACCAGGGCATTACGACCCTGGTGTCCCGGGAATTCCGAAGGCGGAATTCGGTAAATCCCCATTCCCATTGAGTCCGATAGGACTCAATGGGAATGGGGAAGTGGAAACACCGGCACCATCTCGTGATGGTGCTGGTGTTTCCACGTCCGCCTGCAGGCGGGCGGTGTTAAACCCGCATGCAGGACTCGGGATCGGACGGTCCGGAATTAACAGTGGTGGCGGGTTTACTGCCACAGTTATTTCCGGACCGCCCGACCTGTAATGAGGCCCATTGTAAAGCATCATGTTTCTCTTGAGGTTTTCCAAAAACTAAAACATTATCGCTATAATTTAAGCATTGTGGAATGAGCCTTATGAATTTACGTATTACTTCCTGAATTGTTTCAGCCATTGATAAAACTCCAAAAGTAAGTAATTTGCAGCACTGTAATCCTAAATGGGTTGTAACAGTTGTGATATATCAGCTTTTTCGAACCAGTTCAATGTGGTGATATGCCTTGTAAATATCCAATTTTGATAATACAGTTGCGCAGTTGAGTAGATGGATCATGTTTGGGGATGACATCTTCCACGCTGTATGGCCAGATTTGGAAGTCTCATATCAATGGATATGCAGATCTGTTGCTCTGACCCTTTTTTGTTAGGGACTGGCACAATCGGAGATACTCAGGGTGTCGGGCCTCTCACTGTTTTGATTATGGCAGGTGTTGTAGATCTCGCTCTTCTCATGTTTGAATGTTAAATGGTATGCCTCTGTATGATTGTGCAGATAGTTGGATTTCTATGTGAAGTTTCACCTGCCACTGTTTCAATTTTCATTGGCTTCGGGATGGGCATTTGTCTGGTTTCTATTGTGCATTCAGGTATCGATGTGCCGTCATGTGGTACAGAATAAGCACTAAGCCCATGTCAAGTGCAGATTTGAAAATCTGTATACATTCATTTTGTATGCTTGTGCTCATTTTGATGACATGAAGCTGGATCTTCTTTTGGTGTACTTGAGTGGAATGTTGAACGCATGGAATGAATGGGATAATTAAAGGTTAGTGTGTGCAATATATGTGTGCTAGTTGGAGCTGTTATATCTAACAACACAAAGGTATGGGATGCCTAGTGTTCATATCACTTCCACCTGTTCTACTTAACATATCTTTATATTATGCCATCTGGGATAAACCCACCTGTAATCTGAAGGCAACTCTGAATCACAAATGGCACATTTCATTCTCCTCATCACTTGTTATAACGAGGTCTGGGGGTTACAGTGACGGCTCAGCGTCATCTAGAGGTCAGAGGTATGATTGGGGCAGATTGTATAGCCTGTGATAATTACAGGTGGAAGAGGCACAACCACTGGACAGCCCATATCCTTGGGTGGCATCTCAGTCTCGCTGTGCTGGAGTACAAGTATATCCAAATCCACAGAAGAATGTTGTCCCACTACCTGCACCCCCTTGGTATCTATTGGCATATTCTGAGACATTAAGAAAGCTGGCTGCGAGGGTAGTTTATACGCCAATATAGCTGTGAAGATACTTATGCACAAAAGTGGGGTGTTGGAGCCATAAGGATATATGCCTACCTCTTCCTTTCCAGGTTTTGGTGGGCGGAGTAATTGTGTGTGTTGCCATTCTCAATAATATTGGGCTGTTGTCACTGGATGATTTGTTTCTTAACGCAAACACGTAGCCTTGTTTTCGATTTCCATTTGTAGAGGACCTGTAGTCACTCTCTAACGAAGAAATGGATGTGATGGATCGTGGTCGTCTTGGTGGCCTCTTGCCATGTTTGCTTTCAGGTGAAGGGCAAGATTGTAGTGTTGCATGGATGTTTTCATTTCTTCTGAAGAGTGACAACAGCGATTATTTTCTCTCAGCCTTTGTAGGTATGCCACCATTTTAGGATTCATTTGTTCGGTATGCAGCATTCGTTTTGTTGGCTCTGTTGCCCTTCAGACAGCTTTGCAGCGGATCTACCGTCCACATGCAGTGGATACTTATACCATTGCTGGGCATTGATACTCATGAGGGGATTCGCATCAACATCAGTAAGAGTTCTGTTCTATCTTGTCCTTGTGTTAGCATGGGATTTGGTTATTTGAGTTGTAATTGAGCTGAGGTTGTGGATGTGATATTGAGTTTGTCTGTGGTTTCCAATTGTTGCTCTGTGGCTGAGGCTGTTCTAGCCATTGTTAAGATTACTTTGAGAGCAGAGGCATTGCTAGGGTGTGACTGAGGGGGCTATAGCCCAGGGTCTTTTGGTTGTAGCCCCCCATTGAGGCTCAGGAGCTACAAGCAAAAGGCTTGCTAGCCCCTAGTCCCGACAGTCCCAACATTAGCATATCCCTGGTTATTTTCCAGACCTAGCAACACCCCTGTTGGAGAGAATGACTTTTCAGTAATAGCTTTTTCTGAAATGTAGACAAATCGTATCCTCCAATGATTTGGGACTTGATGGCCTCTTCATTTGAGCAAAGATGAAAATAGCAGTCAGTGCTTCACATGAAGTCTCATGTCAAAACTGCCCATTGTTTCTCTCTTGTCTTGGTTGGCAGTGTGACATATGCATCTTTCATAATCCACATTGATGTGTGAGGCAAAATTGATTTCTCTATGTTCACTAGAAAGCCTAGTGACAGTAATAGGTCTTGAACCCATTTTGTCTGATATTCTAGTGCTCTCCGATCCTCTGCTAGAAGCAAGAGGTCGTCCAGATATAGTATCAGTCTTATCCCTTTTCTCGGATTGCTGCTGCTACGGGCTTCATCAGCTTGGTAAAAGCCCAGGGTGCTGACACAAGCCCGAAGGGCATTGTCCTGAATTGCCAGAGCTGCTTCTTCCAGCAAAAAGCTAAAAATCTCCTGAATTGTTCCTGCACTGGTATCGTACAGGAGGCGTCCTTCAGGTCTAGCCTCGTCAGCCAGTCCTCTTGTCTCAGGGAGTCTCTGAGTTGGTGGATCCCCTCCATCTTGAAATGATGGTAGACGATCCACCCGTTCAGCTCCTTAGAATTTATTACTGGCCTTACTTTCTCTTTCCTGTGGACGAGAAACATGTTGCTTATGAAACTCTGGGCTATTGTGCACCTCTCTATGGCTCTTTTCTTCGCTAGGAGCGCTAGTTCAGTGTTTAGAGATTCCTGCTCTGCTATTGATAGACGCGGGTGCTGGGGTATTCGGATCTGCACTGGTGCCTGCATAAATTCTATCTGCAGACCTCTGATGGTTTGCAAAATCCAGGCATCGCTGGAAAGCGTGTGCCAGTTTCCCCAGAACATACTGGTCCTCCCTCCTACTGGGGGGTAGGCAATCGCCCTTGTGTATGTGCCCACGAAGCGGCCTATTTCCTTTCCAAAAGTTTCTCTGAATAGGAGGCCTTGCGCTGCCTCTCCCACTTCATAGGATGCCAGGTCGCTGAGCTTCGAGTCTATCTTTAGTAAAAGACCTCTCCATCTCTCCGATGCTATGGCGCAGTTCGCGTTCCCCAAAAGGCAAACGGCTCTTTGCGCCCAACCTGCTAGAGCTTCAGGATCTACTTCTTCCCCCGTGTCGCTCGCTCTTTCTGCTAAGTCCATGATCTTAGCGAGAGGGCCAGCCAGGTCTAGCACTTTCTCCTGACAACTTTTCCATGACCTGTCTATAACCATCCGGGGGTCCTTGCTGGTCTTAGACACAAAAGTGAGCATTTTGGGGTCTAGCTCGGGGGTCTCTGCCACTTTCGCTGGCAGGTCTGGACGAGGGCATTCTGCCCGGAGGCGCTGTCTAACCTCCGCTGTCATGTATTGTGCCACTCTTGGGGATGGCTGCCAGTCGGAAGATCTCGGGTTACGTATGCTTTCCGGATCAAACATGTCATCATGCTCCTCTTCGAGGTGCTTCTCCTTGCAGGTTCTCTTACCCCCACTGGGCTTTGCCCATTCTTCCTCAACTGGCTGTTCCGATTCATGCGGGGAGAAGTCCCCTTCTGTTGGCTCCTCTTCCGAGCCCAGGTCTTCCTCTCCTTCATTGTCTTCCCCAGGAGCGGGGGTCGTGAGGTCCGGCACTGCCTGACACTGCAAGTAGGCTTCCTTCAGCTTTGCAAAGGCATCGGCAACCTCCGGGGCCTTGTCTTTTGCCCCTTCCATAGGGCCCTGGGGGTCTCAGAGGCTTTCCTCTTGTGGGCCTGAGTACTCCCCTTAGACCCTGCTGCAGAGGGTTCGGTGGGCGTGCGGTTTGTCCTCGTGGTACATTCTTTAGGCTGGTGAAGCATTGCTTCTAATGTTTCCAGTCTTTCCTGTAGGGGCCTCACCCCCTGGGCCACTGCATCTACTAGGGAATTCCCCAGCACTTCCTTGAAGCTGGTGGCCAAGTCCAATGACTGTTCCTCCTCGCTCCATTCGAGCTCCGACATGGTTAGGAGAGTGCTCCGTGCCTATATACCTGATGTAGGTGTCTTTTGCCGCCCACTCCGCTAGTAGATGACCTTACTGGGCTGTAACCCTAGTGTCATTTGTTATATATGTTCTTTTTTTTTTTTTTGTGTGGCTGCACCGGACTTTTGTGGATATTTATGCGTGTGATGGCTTATTTGCTCTCTGCCCTCTTCCTCTTTTAGACTGGGGCTCACAGACTCCTGTGTGTAGGGTATTCCAGGCAGTACTAGGGACTGCTCTTTGCCTCGCTCAGATGGGCTGGCCTCCGAGTCTCTTATGGAAGCAGGGCTTCTGCTTGGGCTTGAAAGCGCTTCTCGCGCTGCTTTTTACTTTAATGGCGATCGCCTGCGGTCCTTTTTTGAAGTGCTCCGGCTCCGTGTCGCAATCGTAATGCGGCGTGGAGTCCGGCGCGTCAGACTCCGGCCGCGCCTTTGCGAGGGAGGGGGCTGGAGTGTGCTGTGTGCTTTCAGGGGAGGGCCTGCAATGTGCGCTGTGGCGCTCGGCTCTGCCTCCCGAAAGGAGGGGGCCTGAGCGGCGCTGTGCTCTGCCTTCTGGTAGCTCCGCGGGATGATTGCTGGTCCCCTGAGGTGCCTGTTATATGGCACGGGGCCATAGTATCGCCGCAGCAGGTATCTGCTACAAAAAAAAAGACGACGAAACGCTGCCACGATAGTTTGGCGCCACAATGTACTTAATCCCAAAAATGGTTGCATTACCAGTACTCACCACTATCAGAAAGCCGGCGTTTTAAAACCACCAGACTTTTGTGTAAAACTGCACAAATGAAACAAAACCAGACCAAGGAAAGACTTGCTAAGAGGTGGAAGAATGTAAAACCATATTCTGAAATGACTTGAAGGAAGTAATTATTTAATGTATAGGTACAAATTGTCAGTTTGATTTGAATGTAGAAAACTGGGAACAAAAAGTGACATTTAGCTGAAACCTGGCTTAGTGAAACTGGATTCTGCCTGACAACTACCCCCGACAGGAGAAACCTGTTCAGCCACTCTTCCCAGGCCTAGCTGCATCCTGCTGCCCCTTGCCAAAAGGAGTTGTCACCTCTCTGATTAGATTAGGGGTGGAGCACCTGGGAACTGGAAGGAACAGACCAATGCAACTCCCTTGACTCAGGCAAATGTTATATTGGGGGCGCCGTAAAGTGGCTTCCTCTTAGGGGAAACTGGGAGGGGCAGTGCCTTTGCTAGCAGCTGAGCTTAGGGGAAGTGGATAAACCAGTTATTCCACCCTGTGATGTGGGAAGCCACACCCCTTTTTGACCAGGGCATAATTTTAAAAAGATAGATAACTCATAGTGCGGACTTGTCAGAATTATATAAGTAATATCATTATTTTTGTGATTTTTCTGTGAACATTTTGAGAGGCGTTAGGACCCTGTGGTGTATTCTGAGGGGTTGCTAGCGGAAAATAGGGTCTCACTCCAAATGTCTGCATGTTAAAAATCTGACACTTCATCAATTAATGTCCATACTCCTTGCGCACATGTGTGTAATTTTGGGTAAAGGTCCGATATTGCAAAACCAGTTAAAAAGTGCAAAATGTTGTCATTTTTGAATGCAAGCCCCCAGGAAGATCAGAGGCGGACAAGCATGGACCATAAGGAATATATAATATGCACATGTAATTTCAACAAATTGTATATCTGGGAAAGATGTATTTGAATCAAATATAGATTTGTGGGCAAACTGACCGGGGGAGGATCCTCTGACCCATAAACAGACCTCATCATAATGACAATCCATTTCCTTCCCCCAATCATTTCCTTCCCCCCTGATTGGGGGAAGGAAATGGATTGTCATTATGATGAGGTCTGTTTATGGGTCAGAGGATCCTCCCCCGGCCTGATTGGGGGAAGGAAATGGATTGTCATTATGATGAGGTCTGTTTATGGGTCAGAGGATCCTCCCCCGGTCAGTTTGCCCACAAATCTATATTTGATTCAAATACATCTTTCCCAGATATACAATTTGTTGAAATTACATGTGCATATTATATATTCCTTATGGTCCATGCTTGTCCGCCTCTGATCTTCCTGAGGGCTTGCATTCTAAAATGACAACATTTTGCGCTTTTTAACTGGTTGTGCAATATCGGACCTTTACCCAAAATTACACACATGTGCGCAAGGAGTATGGACATTAATTGATGAAGTGTCAGATTTTTAACATGCAGACATTTGGAGTGAGACCCTATTTTCCGCTAGCAACCCCCCAGAATACACCACAGGAGAGAGGAGAGGGGAGAATTGGGCCAATGACAAGTAGAGAGGGGCAGGCTTAGCTAGGCCCACGCATACACCCATTTTCAATACACATAAAAAGAGACTGCTGGGACAGGTAGAGACATTCATTTCCATTTGCTGCGGAGTATGCTGACCGACGTCTTCACATCCAGAGATCCAACACTTAGACTTCCAAGCTAAACAGAGACTACAGAACTTTGAACCAAGAAGGCCCACTGCAAGCAAAAGTATTTGTCAGCAGGCCTCAAAATCATTTACAAACTATTCCACAGCCGGGTGAGCTGTCTGAATTCTTTTGCCAAGAACTCTTGCCAGTACCCAGAAAGCAGTTTTACATCCAGAATCCACTTGATCCGGACCGGAAAGCAGAGCAGTATCCGGAACCAGAGGCCGCTGAATCCAGAGAGGCTAGACCAGCAGAGCAGAGCTGACCCAGATCGCTGTGAGCAGAACCGGTGCCTGATTGACCCGCCGAGCAGACAGAACCGCAGCCGGACGTGTTGACCAGATCCGTGACGAGGCCTAGTTCAAATTTATATTGTGAGTACCTAGCAGAACTGTGCAGAACCAATCTCTTAGTTAATATAATCTAATCCAAACTATTTTAACCTAAGTAGAACTGCCTCCTAGAAATCGTGTCATCTGTCATTTTTAAAGCTGCACAACTGTCACCTGTCAATTCTGCAGTTGCAAGCTGTCACCTATCATTTTGAGTTTTACTTTAAATCCGAAAATCTACCTTTATTTAATCGTCCGTATCTCTGGAACCGTTTGGGCTAGGAACGAGATTTCTTAGAACAAGCCTAGAGATTTCTTTCCAACAAGCCTAGAACCGACTTCCTACTCCTTATACTTTTTCTGCAATCACAAATTACGCACTTGCGAAATTTACTGCGATTTGCGACTTTGCTCAATTTCTCCACTTGTCAAAATAGCAGCTCCATTCTTTCCTTTGTTAAAATCCGTTTGCAACTTGGTAATAACTCATAGAGCATTGCTAAAGTGAGCCTGAACTAATACCAACACGCATCTCCCACTCACCCTGAATCTCTAGAGGGAATTAAAATCAGTTGCCACATTTTCCCATCCATTGCCATCACATTTAAAAAGCATTTTGGGCCTGTGTTTCAAACTCCTACCTGTTTCCTCTAAGCTTGCTGGGGGGGAACTGAATTTCGTATTGTATTTGATTGCATTCCTGAGAACTGTGTGCTCCTCTTTCCATCTCCTTCCATTTCTTACATTGCATAGGGAAGGGGGTTGAATTGCCAGAGAAAAAGTGATTATCTTATCTTTTGCTAAAATCATATCAAGTATTTCTGTACTGCATTTTATTCCTCATTGATTTTCCCTTGAAATCATAAAAGTATTTTTGCTACTTTATCCATCCTATACTAACTCCTCATTGATTGTAAAGAAGTGTGCTAGTGCCAGATTACCCATTGTTGATCAACATCATATGTCTAAGTGTACTGTCAGATATTAATTTATTATAAAGTGTGATATATATATATTGTTTAAATTCTCAAATAAACCTTTTAATTTGCAAAACAAACCTACTTCTTGGCTCAGTGGGGTCAGGGGGATTCTAAGAGGGGAGTGTTACAAGGGTGGTCATCCAGAGTACTGAACTAGACATAAAAATACATTAATAAGGGTTTTCCTCAGCATCCCAGACTAGGCATTGACTTGGCTGCAGTGTTGATTGAATATCGCTTACAAAAGTGGGGGCTCGTAGCCGGGATTCTGGGTTAGATCTATCACTTGTGCAGATTAATACAGTGTGCCAACTGACCAGATACACATATCCGGTTAGTTTACACTGTGAAAGCATCCCTCAAAGGAACGCTCTAAGGAAACGGTCTGTTTTACAAAATAAAATACAAACTTCTGTAAGTCAGGAAGGAACTCAAACTCCAGAATGACGACCTTGGTAGATATGAAAATAGCCAGAGAGCACTTCTTACATAAGCTATTTGTGAGAGGTGAGTGGACTCATCAGGACCAAACAGTCTGGTTGCAAGCAATCGCGCAACAGGTCACTGAAACAGGGTCAGATATATGGGGAGATCAGGGTCCCCTACATGTGGCCCTGAGTGAACTATATATGGCCCCTAAAGCCAAAGATGAACATAATAAGATTGCCAGGATAGCGGCATATTTGTATCTATATATGGGAGCCATGCAGGACAAATGTGCTGAAGGCCAAGATCTGGCAAATAGGCAACAGATGGCGTTAGAGAAGGCCCAATCTGATCTGGACTCTTCTGAGCAGAGGCTGCTCAGGAGCCAGGAGTCAGGAAAGGACAGCAGACAGTACATCACTAAAATAGAGGAGGATATGGATGTGCTGCAACAGGAAAAGGCGGACCAGGATACCAGATTTCTGGCCTTGAGAAGGAGTACCAAGAAGGTTTGGACTCCCTACTGCAGAGCCAGAAAAAGCTGGAGCAACAATTAGATTTCAATAGGGCATGTGCCGAGCAGGTAGTCACCCTGCAAAGCCACCTAGATAGGGAGAAGGCAGAGAGCAATAAACTGATTTTGAAAGACCTGGATACCCAGGCAGAGTTTGACCAGAAGCGCCAGAAAGCTGGTGCCTTCCAAAGGCAAAGGGACGACCTGGCGGCACAGATGCAGGCTCTTAGTCAGGAAAGGGATACCTTAGGCCAGGAAGTCTGCCACTTAAAAAGGAAAATGGAAGAAAATCACCTGGCCCTCCAGGGACTGGGTGACCTCCAAAAAGAACACCAGAACTTGTTAGAGCACACCAGGAGGGTGGAGGATGCTCTGGCAAGAAAGGAGCAGGCCAATAGGGACACAGCTCAGGAGGTAACCCTCCTGCAGAAGAGACTGGCCCAGTACTCCAGGACCAATCAGGAGGCACAGAGAGAAAATGAGGCTCTCTGTCAGCACAATGATAGGCTCCAGCAACAGGTAGCGATGCAGGAGAGACTGATAGAGTCTAGTAAGGCCTTAACTGAGGAACTGAAAGCGCAGGCTGTTGCATTGCAACATGAAGCAGGGGCGGATAGAGATGAGGTTCGCTGGGAAAGAGAAACTCCTGAGCATAACCTCAGGAGCCCTAGTACCAGAGGCCTTCATCTCTCCCAGTCCCTGGACCCTGCCACCCCCGTGTCCCCTCGCGCACATGAGCCCAGGGCCACAGGGATGGCAGATTACTATCCAGCTAGAAGTATGGGGCTCATTGGCCAGTACCTCCCAGGAATGGATGGGCGGGCATCCGGGTATGGGCACCCAAGCACAGTGCAATTTAGTGGGGAACCCCAGGAGAGTAGGCCCATTAAGGGCATCATGAAAAACTCGGCCCAGTTAGGTCAGTGGGGGGGGTATCCATCAAATCCTGGCAGCAAGGAGGGGTCTGAAGACTCCTCTGAGCATTACAGGACACAGGAGACCAGGTCCCCACATTCTGCCAGCCATTCCCAGGCTTGCAGAATCCGGGAAAACCTGGAAGATCAGACGGGCACCTCTGGGAGCAGTGCTTCTGAGTCAGAGGATGAATGGACCAGGGTTACCCGAACCAAAAAGGCCAATAAGTGTCATCACTCCTTATCATAAGAACGCCAAGTATTCCGTTTGGGAACACCTGGAGCTCTATGAGCAAATGATGGAGACTTTCCATTTGAAGGACAGCAGTAGCTGCATCCAGTACGTCAAATGGACATTCTCCCCAGAATACTCCAGTTTCTTTGCGGGGCTGGAGGACCAAAATCATTTAAGATGGTCCACCTATAAGGTGGCCATCTTGAAACATTTTTCTGTTCACAGAAATCCTCAAGAGGCTCGCAAGGCAGCCTACAATTTGCAATGTGGGGAGGATCAGGCCCCACAAGAGTTTGTGCAAGAATTAAAGCGTGCTTTTGCGCAGACCACCAGAAGGGTGCGCACGGATAGCAGATAATTTATCAATACGTTTTTCCATGCCTTACCCAAATACATAATGACCCAGCTCGTGAGAGATTTTCATGAGAAAAGATCTTTAGACTGGGTCATTGAACAGGCTACCCGGATCTATGAGGTGCAGAAGCCCATTGAAAATAAAAATAATATGCCGAAAAAACCCCAAAACCAACAGCACCCCTGCTGCTGCCAAGGTGGCAGAGGTAAAGGTTGCCCCCTTTTTAGATTTGGAGATGGGGGGGCCTAAAAACCTGCCTGCACCAAATAATTCACAGCCCAGAAGGCCCTCGGGCCAGTCACAGACAGACAGTCGAGGAGGTAGTCCCACAAATGGGGTCCCCCGCTCCCCTGACTATGTAAGTCCCCGCTACAAGGGAAACCGACCAATCCTGGGTTATGTGTGGACTCCTCCAGCCCAGGGGGGGGGATCCAGCCAAGCACCTAACCCAGGGAACTTTCCTCCCAACTTCCCACAGGAGGGCAGAAATTCTCCAAATCCTGGGCAGAACTTTTTTCCCAGGTATCCACCCAATTTCCAACCCCAAAACCATCCATCCTTCTTTCCCCAATTCCCTGAGCCCAGACAACCTAATCCGGGAGAGGGGAGGCCAAGGGTGGAGGGGTACCCAAATCTTCCCAATGAGGGGTACTACCAGAGAAGGGATAGCTACCCTTCCCGGGATCAGCCCAGGGGAGAAAATAGAGCCCCGTATCAGCCTGAGCGGGTTTCACAACTTGAGCGCCAGGTCCAAAATATGGCACGAGATCTGGGTCACATACTGAGGGCTCAACAGAACCCTCAGATGAGCATGCCGCCGCAGAATGCCCCAAACTCTGGACCTGGTGCTCCAGAACAATGACGGGGGCAGCACCCCAATAACCTACTGGTTCCCAGGGAGGAGGCACAAGGGGAAGGGGGGTGTAAAGCCTTGGAGGAAGCTTCCTTCCCAACTTGTAAACAGCCCCTGGAAAACCAGGAACCGGAAACAAAATCTCCTGCCCCTGAAAGCTTGCCTCCCAAGGAGCAGAGGGGGGGTAGGAGAAACAAAGGACCCAAACAGACCCACTTTGTGGAGGAGCTACAGATCTTCCAATGTGACGGGGAGGGATCCTCAGAAGATCCTGGGAAAAGGATCTTCTCCTTCAGAGATGGGGGAACTCATCCCAAGGAAAAATGGGTCCCAAGGGATGTCAATTCAGACTGGGGAGATGTGGAGACTGAGCTACCACCGCCCATCATCTCATCCCCGATCCGACAATACCAAAATCCCCTGGTTCAAACCCATCCTGGTGACTGCCTCCAAAAAGGGGGGGGCGGCCCAGAACCGGAACCAGGGGAACCCACAATGGCTCTGATCTTCAGTTGCCAACTTTTTCTTTCAGATTCCCAAGGCTCTCCACAGAATTCTGCCCAAATCTCTTCGCTAGCAATGTCCAAAACCAGAACGTTAGCCCACCAGTTGTCCAAAAATGTGCATTATCTGTGCCCCCTTGAGGAGAAGGAGGGAAGATACTATGCCCCGGTACAAGTACAGGGGCAGGGTAAAATTTTGGCACTGGTGGACACTGGATCCCAAGCTACCCTTTTGTCCAAAAGGGCCTTTGATGAACTAAATGCAGGAAGGAGGGAGAATTACCGTATTCCTCTCACCTCTCTTCCTGGACAACTGCAGAACTTTGATGGGAAGGAAATTCCTGTCGAGGGGACGGCAGATTTGGACATTAAAATTGGGCGACACAAGGTGAAACACCCGGTCATAGTAGTGACTCCAGAGGGCACCCCGTTGTTACTAGGGAACGACCTCCTGAGAAGGTTGTCACCCCTAATAGATTGCGTAAACAAGTTCCTCTGGACCCAGACTAGCCGACCAATAAAATTAAAACAGAGTGTCAACCATGTTAGTTTAAATGGCACCTGCCACATGGTTGAACAAAAATCTGACCAAGTAGAATTTCACTTCCAGAACAACCAAATTCCAGACGTGACAGTAATAGCAGTAGGACAACAGACTGGTGATGGGGGGTCCTCTCTATTTCTGAAAATCAACCTTCCTTCCAGTTTAAGGTGGTATTCCACACTGGAAGGAAACACCCTGAAATTCTTTACTAATCAACAATCAGAAACTCCCACTCCGATAGTCCAGAAAGATGTGAAATCAGCTCAGAGCCTGGCTGATATTCAGCAAATTGGAGATCAGTTGTTCATCCCTGTTCAGTTAAATGATGGGAAGGACTCTGTTCTCGCTCGAGTGTGTGTGAACAACGGTAAGAGCTTCATCAGCGAAGCCATGTTCCGCCAACTCCCAAAAGATCCAGCCATTCCCACATTCAAACTGATAGACAAATGGGAAATGGACCTGGAAGCACCTAATGCCAAATATCTCCTGCCCAGCAGGTGTATGCTCAAAATCTCCATTGGCAACAAGAGCATAGTCCATAATTGTTGGGTCGTGCGAGACGTCACTGCCGCCTTTTACTTAGGCAGTGACATTCTCAATTACTTTGCCATTAGTTTGGACCTAATAAACTTCAAAGCTTGGTCCCGATTAGCGGATAATCCCATGGGCTTTGTTGATCCAGAAAAAGCATTTAGGTCAGCTCAATTGCTACCTTATGCAGTTGAAATTCAGATTAAAGAGGAAGTCACCATCCCAGAAAGGACCCGACAATTCTCCCTGGGAGTGAAAGTTAAAAGAGGACAAAAATTGAAAATCCCTGATGCTTATATCCATCTAAATGCTTCTCTCCAACAGCAAGGGTTATGGGTAAACCCAACACCATTAGTCAACATAGAACATGACACCATTCCAATAGAGGTGGATAACAGCGACTTAAAGAGTATTACTCTAGCCGCAGGCACCATTATTGGAATGGCGATTGATGACTGACATTTCTCCATTGATTTAGGAAATGAACTGTTAGGACCAATCCCCAAGGACTGTTTTGACAGTGACAGTGAGGACAATACAACACCAGACAGGATTTTCACCCGGCATGGGGGGTACTTCCTGGTGTACACTTCTTGCCCTTATGGTAAGGAAGATGTGACTTGTGACTTCAGGAGGGATGAAGTGATTTTCCAGGTCCATGAGGGCTGCCTTTCCCACCTGAAGCCTCCAGTCCAAATCAGCACTCTGACCAGGGACTTCTCCACCCAGCTGGAGGAGGCCGCTGAGATATCCAAACCAGAAGTCTTTCCAGGCTTCAGGCAGATGGTGGAAGAGAGAGTCAACCTAGCTGATGCCTGTGTGACTCTGGAACAGAAGCAAAAGTTGAAACAAGTTTTCTTGGATTTCCAAGATCTCTTTGCGGTAGACTCATATGACTGTGGTCGCACCGACATCCACACCACAACAATTCCCACGGACCCTGGAATGACTCCAGTGTTTGTGAAGCAATATCACTTGCCTCTCGCATCCATGGAGTCCCTTACTGAAATAATTAAAAACCTTGAGTCCCGGGGAATAATCCGTCCAGTCCACAGCACTTTCAATAATCCGGTGCTGGGAATATTGAAGCCAAACGGCCAGTGGAGACTCTGCGCCGACCTTAGGGAGCTCAACAAACGGGTCCATACTTCCCGATGGCCTCTGCCCTACATTGACCAAGGGCTGGCCCAGATTCAGGTGTCACAGGTATTCACAGCAATAGACCTGACCAATGGATACTGGACCGTGCCTGTCAGTAGGGAGGACCAATACAAACTGGCTTTTACCTTTGGGGGCCAGCAGTACACATGGACCCGGACTCCCTTCGGATACCTCAACTCCGGCAATGAATTCAATATTTTCCTACATAAGGCCATGCCCGACCTGGGTGCGAGGGGTAACCTGGTTTATGTAGACGATGTCCTCATCAAAAGTTCATCTGTGGAGGAACACATAGCGGAGATCTGTTATGTTCTGACACAGTTGAGGGCCGCTGGAGCAAAACTTTCCTTTCAGAAAGCACAGTGGTGTAGAACCCGTGTTAATTTCTTGGGGAATGAGATTACTCCTCAGGGCGTCTGTACCCAAGAAAAGAAAGTGGAAGCACTTCAGAAACTGAAAGACCCCACAACTCTGCGGGAACTAAGGAGCCTCCTTGGACTGACTAATTACAGCAGAAAGTTCATTGAAGGCTACGCAGAGATCACTAGACCCCTGATTCATCTCTTGAAGGGGGGGTCAAGTGGGAATGGGGTCCAGAACAATCCGAGGCAGTAAGACAACTCAAAAGAAGCCTCTCACAAGCACCTTGCCTAGCTTACCCTGTCAGAAACAAGGAGTTCTTCCTGGAGACAGGGTTCTCTAATACGTGCTTGACGGCAGTATTATACCAAAAGCATGACAAGGTCAATAAAGTAATCTCCTATGCGAGCAAAACTTTATCCTCTGTGGAGGAAAAATTCAACGATTGTGAGAAGGCACTCCTGGCAACGGTGTGGGCATTGAAGAATTAGCGCCCGTTTATCCAGGGGGAACACATCATAGTGGAGACTCCACACCAGCCTCTGCAATATCTCCAAAGTGACAGAATCCGGGCCGGAAATGTGAGTAATTCCCAAATTACTTCCTGGATTCTGTCAATGCAAGGCTTTCCTGTAGAGGTCAGATATGGCCAAAACAAGAAGAGTCCCCTCGCGCAAGGTCTGGCTGACTTGCATGATTGTGCCAGAGAAAACTGTCTCGGGGACGAAAGTCTAAAAATCAAGGACAACATGGAGGCATACCTTAATTCCCCACACAAAGTCTTTGAAGAAGACAAGTGTGAGGGAATGCCCACTGTCTATGTGGATGGATGCTCTTACAATGTTGACAACAACGGGGTGAAAGAACTGGTGGCCGGCGTAGGGAATGCATGGGTGAACGAGTCCCCAGAACCCTCCGCTGGATACAAAATTGGTCCCCGAAGTAGTCAGGTGGCAGAATTGATGGCTGTGTATCAGGCCATCCTCACTGCTGTCCAACATCAACTCCACGAACTGGTCATAATCACAGATTCGAATTATGTACGGAACGGGTTCGTGGAGCACCTGGTTAATTGGAAAACCAGAGGCATGTTATGTGCTAATAATAAACCCCTGAAACATGGGAAGTTAATTCAAAACATTGATGATCTGGTCACATCGAATGGGATGACCATCTACTGGAAAAAGATCAAGGGTCATTCCAAAGTAGAGGGACCAGACAGAACTGGAAATGACTTAGCTGATCAGCTGGCCAAAACCGGGGCCATCCAAGGGGATCTAATAGAAATAGAGTCCCTGTCGGGGGAAATCCAGGTCACTGCTATCACTAGGTCCCAGACGAATGCTCACAATGATTTTTCAACTGCACAATGGAGTAAGGAGATCCCTGATGCTGATTTGATTACAGCTCAGAATGGGGATCCAATAATTGGTAGGTTTTACCAACACATTGAGGACCCTGGGAACTTTCCCCTGACGGATACCGATTACATTGGGAAGGAGGACCTTAGAGTGTTGATGAAATGTCCAAAAATGTTCCGAATCCAAGACGGTTTGCTGGTAAGGAAATCCAAAGCTGGCCACGATCAGTGGGTGGTTCCTACCTCATTCCAAAGCCTGATGTTAAGTCACGCCCATGATGCGGCCACTGCCGGTCATAGGGGGTTTCACACAACACTGGAAATCTTAAGAGAGGTTGCATACTGGCCACACATGGGGCAGGACCTCGACCAATACTTGAAGGGGTGTCTTGTGTGTGCACAATTTCAGCCATCATCCCTCACACACCGTGCGCCTCTCCAAAAGAGGGGGATGACACTGCCATGGTCAGATTTGCAAATCGACTTTGTAGGCCCTGTGATTCGCTCGTCTAGAGGAAACAAGTACATGTTGACCGTTACATGCTTGTTTACCAAGTGGGTGGAATGTCTCCCGGCCCCAAATTGCAAGGCAGAAACAGCAGTTTTTTGGTCTACCTCAAAGGATTGAGTCAGACAGGGGTAGCCACTTCACCAGTAAAGTAATGACAAAGATGTGGGAGATACTGGGGGTCAAAAGGAAGTTACATATTGCTTACAGGCCAGCTTCTTCTGGAGCAGTGGAGAGATACAACCGAACCATTGTGAGCATATTAAAAAAGTTTGTGGCAGATTCTGGGCCAAGTTGGGATATCCGATTACCTCTGGTCCTAATGGCCATCAGATCTACCCCTTCATCTGCAACTAAAATGTCACCATTTGAGTTGATGACTGGACGCATGATGGTACTTCCCCAACATTTGCTCTACAGAACCCAAGAGCAAACGTTGATAAATGCCTCCACAACTCATGAGTATGTGGAGAATTTAAGGAAACACCTTCAGCATGCTTTTGCCTATGCTCAGCGGAATCTAGAAAGATCACCCGAGAGCATGAAGACCCACTATGATTTAAAAACTACCCGAAAGGAATATAATGTGGGTGATCGGGTCTATCTATACAATTTCCAAAGGAACCAGGCCAAACAGCGAAAATTCTTGCCTACATGGAAGGGACCCTTTGAAATTATAGACAAAATCTCCCCTGTGGCCTACAAGATCTACATCCCCAAAGGCGGTTTGGCAGAGGGGGAAGACAAGTGGGTCCATATAAATCAGCTAAAGTGTTGCCATCCCAGGCACACTCTGCAACAACTGGAGGAGTCCTCTGCAATACCAGAGGGGGCCGCTCCAGAGTAAGTCAGTTCAAACTCTAAAATATTCCACATATCAAAAATATAGTAACGTAATGCAAATGTGCCCTGTTATATATTGTTTTTAAAATCAGACTGCAAAATGCATTTGGATGTATAAAATGTACATGTTCGCCACACCATTAATAGTGGTGGAAAAATGTCTAGGAATGTGTATTGCCGCTTTGCTTTATCATCCTAGGAGAGATGAAACCATGGCGACGGACGAAGGAGGACGACCGGGGACCGGGAGCAGAGACCCAAGGGGCCCAGGGTCACGCCCAATCCTCCCATCAGGACAAGCAAGGAGAACTGATTGATCGACTGGAGGGAGGAAAAGATGCTGAACTGTGCCATCCATGGAATTGGAAGAAGAGGAGGCGAACATCCCAGATCTTGCGAGTTCCATCAGCGAAAGGACAGAATGGCCATCGCAAGAGGGGGGGATTGTGGGATGTTTTTACCCATGCATACAAGCCCTACCATAAAACTGTGCAGTACTGGCATGGAAAACATCATGATGGCCAGAACTCCCCAGAGAGTGCACAGGGAAAACATGAAGAATAGGCTGCCACCCATTTTTGCCTATGTTGTGAGCACAGGAGGGCACTGCCTAAAACCACCATTGGGCTACACACACAGTAGCCTGAAACCATTGGGAATGGCAATGCTGATTGCCAAAAAAGCAACTCAGAACTGTGGGGAATTCATTTTCTTAATCCCAAAAATGGTTGCATTATCAGTACTCACCACTAACAGAAAGCCGGCGTTTTAAAACCACCAGACTTTTGTGTAAAACTGCACAAATGAAACAAAACCAGACCAAGGAAAGACTTGCTAAGAGGTAGAAGAATGTAAAACCATATTCTGAAATGACTTGAAGGAAGTAATTATTTAATGTATAGGTACAAATTGTCAGTTTGATTTGAATGTAGAAAACTGGGAACAAAAAGTGACATTTAGCTGAAACCTGGCTTAGTGAAACTGGATTCTGTCTGACAACTACCCCCGACAGGAGAAACCTGTTCAGCCACTCTTCCCAGGCCTAGCTGCATCCTGCTGCCCCTTGCCAAAAGGAGTTGTCACCTCTCTGATTAGATTAGGGGTGGACCACCTGGGAACTTGAAGGAACAGAACAATGCAACTCCCTTGACTCAGGCAAATGTTATATTGGGGCGTCGTAAAGTGGCTTCCTCTTAGGGGAAACTGGGAGGGGCAGTGCCTCTGCTAGCAGCTGAGCTTGGGGGAAGTGGATAAACCAGTTATTCCACCCTGTGATGTGGGAAGCCCACCCCTTTTTGACCAGGGCATAATTTTAAAAAGATAGATAACTCATAGTGCGGACTTTTAAGAATTATATAAGTAATATCATTATTTTTGTGATTTTTCTGTGAACATTTTGAGAGGCGTTAGGACCCTGTGGTGTATTCTGGGGGGTTGCTAGCGGAAAATAGGGTCTCACTCCAAATGTCTGCATGTTAAAAATCTGACAATTCATCAATTAATGTCCATACTCCTTGCGCACATGTGTGTAATTTTGGGTAAAGGTCCGATATTGCAAAACCAGTTAAAAAGCGCAAAATGTTGTCATTTTTGAATGCAAGCCCCCAGGAAGATCAGAGGCGGACAAGCATGGACCATAAGGAATATATAATGTGCACATGTAATTTCAACAAATTGTATATCTGGGAAAGATGTATTTGAATCAAATATAGATTTGTGGGCAAACTGACCGGGGGAGGATCCTCTGACCCATAAAAAGACCTCATCATGATGACAATCCATTTCCTTCTCCCAATCAGGGGAGAGGGGAGAATTGGGCCAATGACAAGTAGAGAGGGGCAGGCTTAGCTAGGCCGAGGCACACACCCATTTTCAAAACACATAAAAAGAGACTGCTGGGACAGGTAGAGACATTCAATTCCATTTGCTGCGGAGCATGCTGACCGGCGACTTCACATCCAGGGATACAAAAACTTAGACTTCCAAGCTAAATAGAGACTACAGAACTTTGAACCAAGAAGGCCCACTGCAAGCAAAAGTATTTGTCAGCAGGCCTCAAAATCATTTGCAAACTATTCCACTGAATTCTTTTGCCAAGAACTCTTGCCAGTACCCAGAAAGCAGTGTTACATCCAGAATCCACTTGATCCGGACCGGAAAGCAGAGCAGTATCCAGAACCAGAGGCCGCTGAATCCAGAGAGGCTAGACCAGCAGAGCAGAGCTGACCCAGATCGCTGTGAGCAGAACCGGTGCCTGATTGACCCGCCGAGCAGACACACCCGCAGCCGGACGTGTTGACCAGATCCGTGACGAGGCCTAGTTCAAATTTATATTGTGAGTACCTAGCAGAACTGTGCAGAACCAATCTCTTAGTTAATATAATCTAATCCAAACTATTTTAACCTAAGTAGAACTGCCTCCTAGAAATCGTGTCATCTGTCATTTTTAAAGCTGCACAACTGTCACCTGTCAATTCTGCAGCTGCAAACTGTCACCTGTCATTTTGAGTTTTACTTTAAATCCGAAAATCTACCTTTATTTAATTGTCCGTATCTCTGGAACCGTTTGGGCTAGGAACGAGATTTAACTTTCCTCTGAAAGCTTAGAATCTAGGCTTTCCAACAAGCGTAGAACCGGCTTCCTTATACTTTTTCCGCAATCACGATTTACGCACTCGCGAAATTTACCGCGATTTGCGATTTTGGCTCAATTTCTCCACTTGTCAAAAAAGCAGCTCCATTCTTTCCTTTGTTAAAATCCGTTTGCAACTTGGTAATAACTCATAGAGCATTGCTAAAGTGAGCCTGAACTAATACCAACACGCATCTCCCACTCACCCTGAATCTCTAGAGGGAATTAAAATCAGTTGCCACATTTTCCCATCCATTGCCATCACATTTAAAAAGCATTTTGGGCCTGTGTTTCAAACTCCTACCTGTTTCCTCTAAGCTTGCTGGGGGGGAACTGAATTTCGTATTGTATTTGATTGCATTCCTGAGAATTGTGTGCTCCTATTTCCATCTCCTTCCATTTCTTACATTGCATAGGGGAGGGGGGTGAATTGCCAGAGAAAAAGTGATTATCTTATCTTTTGCTAAAATCATATCAAGTATTTCTGTACTGCATTTTATTCCTCATTGCTTTTCCCTTGAAATCATAAAAGTATTTTTGCTACTTTATCCATCCTATACTAACTCCTCATTGATTGTAAAGAAGTGTGCTAGTGCCAGATTACCCATTGTTGATCAACATCATATGTCTAAGTGTACTGTCAGATATTAATTTATTATAAAGTGTGATATATATATATATATTGTTTAAATTCTCAAATAAACCTTTTAATTTGCAAAACAAACCTACTTCTTGGCTCAGTGGGGTCAGGGGGATTTTAAGAGGGGGATGTTATACAAGGGTGGTCATCCAGAGTACTGAACTAGACATAAAAATACATTAATAAGGGTTTTCCTCAGCATCCCAGACTAGGCATTGACTTGGCTGCAGTGTTGATTGAATATCGCTTACAAGCTTATCTATTGCGTGTTATGGCAAATCTTAACGTATCACCTACATATCATGCTGTGCTAAGCACTTCCTTGCCATTCTCATGTTATACATTTACAGGCCGATTCATGGAATAATTAGCGCGGCGCAAGTGGGCAAAAACGTGCGAATCGCAGTGGAATAGCGAAAATCGCAGTGCAAGTGCGAAAATCGCACGAAAAGCAGCGCACGTCGATTCATGGAAGGCCGTGCGCGAGAAAACCAGCGGATGTGCGATAAAAAAGTGCGCGGCGCACGTTGGCGCACAGGCCATCTAACAGCGTGCGCCAGGTCACAGCGAAAATCGCACAGGCCACAGCGAAATTCGCACATAGCGCGGCGCACGCAACAAAAGTAGGCGGAACACGGGCGTAACACTCGGAATGGGGAACAACTTGCCAAAACGTGGGCGTCACGGGTGAAGTACAGGGCACAAGTGCGCGGAACGCCCACGCGCTCGCCTACAACACGTATTCATGGAATAGAATAGGGGAAAAAAGCGCACGCTCAAACCAGCGCACAGGCACAAACACGACCGCCACAAGAAAGCAGGCGGTAGCGTCTCTGCGGCTGTAAGAAATGTGCGCCAAAAGGTGCGCCAACAAATAGCACCTATATACTGCCATGATGAATGTCCCATACTGTGGCCCTCCAAGAAAAATGACGTGCAAAGGGGTACCCACAAACACGGACACTCGCTGACAAAAAATACGTGTGCGTGTATACCGGGGTGCGCGGGAAGTCTCACACGCGATTTCAGCAGGGTACGTGCATCACAGGGGTTCGCGTGAAGTTATTCACGCGATCAGGCCTGGGGGAGCGTGCTACGTGTATTTCAGGGGTTCGCGTGAAGTTTCACACGCGATCGGGCCTGGGGGAGCGGGCTACGTGTATTACAGGGGTTCGCGTGAAGTTCCTCACGCGATCGGGCCTGGGGAGCGTGCTACGTGTATTTCAGGGGTTCGCGTGAAGTTTCACACGCGATCGGGCCTGGGGGAGCGGGCTACGTGTATTCCAGGGGTGCGTGAGAATTTCCACACGCGAATAGCCTGGGCGCGTGTATTTCAGGGGTGCGCGGGAAGTTCCACACGCGAATAGCCTGGGCGCCTGTATTTGAGGGGTGCGTGGGAAGTTCCACACGCGAATAGCCTGGGCACGTGTATTTGAGGGGTGCGCGGAAAGTTCCACACGCGAATAGCCTGGGCGCGTGTATTTCAGGGGTGCGCGGGAAGTTCCACACGCGAATAGCCTGGGCGCGTGTATTTCAGGGGTGCGCGTGAAGTTCCTCACGCGATCGGGCCTGGGGGAGCGGGCTACGTGTATTCCAGGGGTGCGTGAGAAGTTCCACACGCGAATAGCCTGGGCGCGTGTATTTCAGGGGTGCGCGGGAAGTTCCACACGCGAATAGCCTGGGCGCGTGCATTTCAGGTGTGCGCAGGAAGTTCCACACGCGAATAGCCTGGGCGCGTGTATTTCAGGGGTGCGCGGGAAGTTCCACACGCGAATAGCCTGAGCGCGTGTATTTCAGGGGTGCGCGGGAAGTTCCACACGCGAATAGCCTGGGCGCGTGTATTTCAGGGGTGCGCGGGAAGTCTTACACGCGAATAGCCTGGGCGCGTGTATTTCAGGGGTGCGCGGGAAGTTCCACACGCGAATAGCCTGTGCGCGTGTATTTCAGGGGTGCGCGGGAAGTTTTACACACGATTTCTGCACGGTACGTGTATTTCAGGGGTGCCGGGGAGTCCCACATGTGATTTGACAGTGTGGGTCCTCCCAGGTGTACCCTGTACACCCTCCACGGCCCCTGCAGGCAGCCCACACCACAGGGGACTACCCTGCATCCCTGGTCATGTCCCGCAGGCAGCCCACCCAACATGGGCATGCCCCCCAGCAAAGGCACATGTCTCCTTGAACTAATGAACACCAACTCATGTCCCCTTGCACCCCCACCCCCCAGCACTGTGGGGCACCTGCCAGCAGGCCCCCACCCATGTCCAACTCATGTCCCCCACCACCCCCACCCCCCAGCACTGTGGGGCACCTGCCAGCAGGCCCCCACCCATGTCCAACTCATGTCTCCCACCACCCCCACCCCCCAGCCACCAGGGTCACCCTCCACCAGGCCCCCACTCATGTCACCCACCACCCCCACCCCCCAGCCACCAGGGTCACCCTCCACCAGGCCCCCACCCATGTCTCCCACCACCCCCAACCCCCAGCCACCAGGGTCACCCTCCACCAGGCCCCCACTCATGTCACCCACCACCCCCACCCCCCAGCCACCAGGGTCACCCTCCACCAGGCCCCCACTCATGTCTCCCACCACCCCCACACCCCAGCAGTGCAGGGGCACCCTCCACCAGGCCCCCACTCATGTCTACCACCAACCCCACCCCCCCAGCCACCAGGGGCACCCTCCACCAGGCCCCCACTCATGTCTACCACCACCCCCACACCCCAGCCACCAGGGTCACCCTCCACCAGGCCCCCACTCATGTCTCCCACCACCCCCACACCCCAGCAGTGCAGGGGCACCCTCCACCAGGCCCCCACTCATGTCTACCACCACCCCCACCCCCCCAGCCACCAGGGGCACCCTCCACCAGGCCCCCACCCATGTCTCCCACCACCCCCACCCCCCAGCCACCAGGGTCACCCTCCACCAGGCCCCCACTCATGTCACCCACCACCCCCACCCCCCAGCCACAGGGGCACCCTCCACCAGGCCCCCACTCATGTCTCCCACCACCCCCACAGCCCAGCAGTGCAGGGGCAGCCTCCACCAGGCCCCCACTCATGTCTCCCACCACCCCCACACCCCAGCAGTGCAGGGTCAGCCTCCACCAGGCCCCCACTCATGTCACCCACCACCCCCACCCCCCAGCCACCAGGGTCACCCTCCACCAGGCCCCCACTCATGTCACCCACCACCCCCACCCCCCAGCCACCAGGGTCACCCTCCACCAGGCCCCCACTCATGTCTCCCACCACCCCCACACCCCAGCAGTGCAGGGGCACCCTCCACCAGGCCCCCACTCATGTCTCCCACCACCCCCACACCCCCAGCCACCAGGGGCACCCTCCACCAGGCCCCCACCCATGTCTCCCACCACCCCCACCCCCCAGCCACCAGGGTCACCCTCCACCAGGCCCCCACTCATGTCACCCACCACCCCCACCCCCCAGCCACCAGGAGCACCCTCCACCAGGCCCCCACTCATGTCTCCCACCACCCCCACACCCCAGCAGTGCAGGGGCAGCCTCCACCAGGCCACCACTCATGTCACCCACCACCCCCACCCCCCAGCCACCAGGGTCACCCACCACCAGGCCCCCACTCATGTCTCCCACCACCCCCACACCCCAGCAGTGCAGGGGCACCCTCCACCAGGCCCCCACTCATGTCTACCACCACCCCCACCCCCCCAGCCACCAGGGGCACCCTCCACCAGGCCCCCACCCATGTCTCCCACCACCCCCACCCCCCAGCCACCAGGGGCAGCCTCCACCAGGCCCCCACTCATGTCTCCCACCACCCCCACACCCCAGCAGTGCAGGGGCACCCTCCACCAGGCCCCCACTCATGTCTACCACCACCCCCACCCCCCCAGCCACCAGGGGCACCCTCCACCAGGCCCCCACCCATGTCTCCCACCACCCCCACCCCCCAGCCACCAGGGTCACCCTCCACCAGGCCCCCACTCATGTCTCCCACCACCCCCACACCCCAGCAGTGCAGGGGCACCCTCCACCAGGCCCCCACTCATGCCTACCACCACCCCCACCCCCCCAGCCACCAGGGGCACCCTCCACCAGGCCCCCACCCATGTCTCCCACCACCCCCAACCCCCAGCCACCAGGGGCAGCCTCCACGAGGCCCCCACTCATGTCTCCCACCACCCCCACACCCCAGCAGTGCAGGGGCACCCTCCACCAGGCCCCCACTCATGTCTACCACCACCCCCACCCCCCAGCCACCAGGGTCACCCTCCACCAGGCCCCCACTCATGTCACCCACCACCCCCACCCCCCAGCCACCAGGGGCACCCTCCACCAGGCCCCCACTCATGTCTCCCACCACCCCCACACCCCAGCAGTGCAGGGGCAGCCTCCACCAGGCCCCCACTCATGTCTCCCACCACCCCCACACCCCAGCAGTGCAGGGGCAGCCTCCACCAGGCCTCCACTCATGTCACCCACCACCCCCACCCCCCAGCCACCAGGGTCACCCTCCACCAGGCCCCCACTCATGTCACCCACCACCCCCACCCCCCAGCCACCAGGGTCACCCTCCACCAGGCCCCCACTCATGTCTCCCACCACCCCCACACCCCAGCAGTGCAGGGGCACCCTCCACCAGGCCCCCACTCATGTCTACCACCACCCCCACCCCCCCAGCCACCAGGGGCACCCTCCACCAGGCCCCCACCCATGTCTCCCACCACCCCCACCCCCCAGCCACCAGGGTCACCCTCCACCAGGCCCCCACTCATGTCACCCACCACCCCCACCCCCCAGCCACCAGGGGCACCCTCCACCAGGCCCCCACTCATGTCTCCCACCACCCCCACACCCCAGCAGTGCAGGGGCACCCTCCACCAGGCCCCCACTCATGTCTACCACCACCCCCACCCCCCCAGCCACCAGGGGCACCCTCCACCAGGCCCCCACCCATGTCTCCCACCACCCCCACTCCCCAGCCACCAGGGTCACCCTCCACCAGGCCCCCACTCATGTCACCCACCACCCCCACCCCCCAGCCACCAGGGGCACCCTCCACCAGGCCCCCACTCATGTCTCCCACCACCCCCACACCCCAGCAGTGCAGGGGCAGCCTCCACCAGGCCCCCACTCATGTCACCCACCACCCCCACCCCCCAGCCACCAGGGTCACCCTCCACCCAGGCCCCCACTCATGTCTCCCACCACCCCCACACCCCAGCAGTGCAGGGGCACCCTCCACCAGGCCCCCACTCATGTCTACCACCACCCCCACCCCCCCAGCCACCAGGGGCACCCTCCACCAGGCCCCCACCCATGTCTCCCACCACCCCCACCCCCCAGCCACCAGGGGCAGCCTCCACCAGGCCCCCACTCATGTCTCCCACCACCCCCACACCCCAGCAGTGCAGGGGCACCCTCCACCAGGCCCCCACTCATGTCTACCACCACCCCCACCCCCCCAGCCACCAGGGGCACCCTCCACCAGGCCCCCACCCATGTCTCCCACCACCCCCACCCCCCAGCCACCAGGGTCACCCTCCACCAGGCCCCCACTCATGTCTCCCACCACCCCCACACCCCAGCAGTGCAGGGGCACCCTCCACCAGGCCCCCACTCATGTCTACCACCACCCCCACCCCCCCCAGCCACCAGGGGCACCCTCCACCAGGCCCCCACCCATGTCTCCCACCACCCCCACCCCCCAGCCACCAGGGGCAGCCTCCACCAGGCCCCCACTCATGTCTCCCACCACCCCCACACCCCAGCAATGCAGGGGCACCCTCCACCAGGCCCCCACTCATGTCTACCACCACCCCCACCCCCCAGCCACCAGGGGCACCCTCCACCAGGCCCCCACCCATGTCTCCCACCACCCCCACCCCCCAGCCACCAGGGTCACCCTCCACCAGGCCCCCACTCATGTCACCCACCACCCCCACCCCCCAGCCACCAGGGGCACCCTCCACCAGGCCCCCACTCATGTCTCCCACCACCCCCACACCCCAGCAGTGCAGGGGCAGCCTCCACCAGGCCCCCACTCATGTCACCCACCACCCCCACCCCCCAGCCACCAGGGTCACCCTCCACCAGGCCCCCACTCATGTCTCCCACCACCCCCACACCCCAGCAGTGCAGGGGCACCCTCCACCAGGCCCCCACTCATGTCTACCACCACCCCCACCCCCCCAGCCACCAGGGGCACCCTCCACCAGGCCCCCACCCATGTCTCCCACCACCCCCACCCCCCAGCCACCAGGGGCAGCCTCCACCAGGCCCCCACTCATGTCTCCCACCACCCCCACACCCCAGCAGTGCAGGGGCACCCTCCACCAGGCCCCCACTCATGTCTACCACCACCCCCACCCCCCCAGCCACCAGGGGCACCCTCCACCAGGCCCCCACCCATGTCTCCCACCACCCCCACCCCCCAGCCACCAGGGTCACCCTCCACCAGGCCCCCACTCATGTCTCCCACCACCCCCACACCCCAGCAGTGCAGGGGCACCCTCCACCAGGCCCCCACTCATGTCTACCACCACCCCCACCCCCCCAGCCACCAGGGGCACCCTCCACCAGGCCCCCACCCATGTCTCCCACCACCCCCCAGCCACCAGGGGCAGCCTCCACCAGGCCCCCACTCATGTCTCCCACCACCCCCACACCCCAGCAGTGCAGGGGCACCCTCCACCAGGCCCCCACTCATGTCTACCACCACCCCCACCCCCCCAGCCACCAGGGGCACCCTCCACCAGGCCCCCACCCATGTCTCCCACCACCCCCACCCCCCAGCCACCAGGGGCAGCCTCCACCAGGCCCCCACCCATGTCTCCCACCACCCCCACCCCCCAGCAGTGCAGGGGCACCCTCCACCAGGCCCCCACTCATGTCTACCACCACCCCCACCCCCCAGCAGTGCAGGGGCATCCTCCACCAGGCACCCACACATGTCCCCCTGCCCCCAGGTCCTGACGATACTCAATCATGGCAGTAATGGGCAGCATACCCAGCACAAACACCCAGGCAAGGATTGCATCCACCCACATAGTGAATGCAATTACATGATACAACCCCAATGGCAAGTCTGTAAATGAACACATGTCCGTCACACACACATACACAATGGGTGCAAGTGAATGTCAAAACCCATATCATGACATGTATGAAACCAATGAGAAAATACCACAAGTGAAAGTTAAAAAAACATGTATTAAAGATGAAAAATAAGTAAAAAAATCAAACATACAACAATGGGGATAACAAAATAAATGGTCCGAGAACAAATGTAAAAATAAAAAAAACAAAGTAATCCAAAAACAAATGTTGTCCAAAGCAAAATCATGTGGAAGTAAAATAATGAAAAACTATTTCCTCATGGTGAACACAATAATTAATAAAAAAAATGTTTCTTCAAAAAGCAAACCATATACACGAAAATTCCAGGGTCCATGAGCCCAACACCATAAATGAAACCTACTACTACCTAATGAAAATAATATATACAAAAAAGTGGCCATTGTCCGAGCGGTCCAAAAAAACAAAAATTAATAAAGGAAACCTAACACTAACTAACTAAATAACTATATACAAAGGCAGCGGGCAAGTCCTGCGGCTCACTCGGTGATGTTGCTGGCCAGGGCATCATCGAACTCCATGTCGATGTCCTGGAGGCGGGACTCTGTCCTGGCCCCGAGGTCTCGCAGGGATAACCCCATGTCCAGCTCAAACTCCCTGCGAGCTTCCTCGAGGCACTCAGCCCGCCTCAACGCCCGACGCATGGAGAACTCCGCCCTGACCATGGTGAGCCGCTCCTCTTCCGCCCGCTGCCGCTCCGCACCTATCCGCTGGACCAACTGCTCCCACACGGAAGACACCACCATCCCAGGGTTGCCCTGCCCTCCGGCCGATGCCTGCCCCTCTGATCTTGAAGGCCCCGAGCCATGATGCCTCCCACGTCGAGCCTGCTGCTGCCTCCGACGCCACTGCCTCTGCCAGCACGACGGCATCCAGGCTGATGGAAACCACCGACGCCGTCGTGCACGTGCCCTGCCTGATGATGCTGTCACATCTTCCATCTGCTGGGGTCCAGTTGCTGTGTTGTCCACCCCTGCTGGACCTCCGACTCCCAACTGTGGCAGGGATGGGATCCCCACCGAGCTGGCTGCATTGGTCGGGGCAGGTCCACAGGGGGCCCTGGTGGCATCTGGGCCGGAAGACGGCAAGGAGAACGACTGGTGTATAGCCTGCACAGAGGAGGAGAGGGCCGCCAGATTGGACAACACATGCAGGAAACCCCCGAACATGGCCGATCCCAATTGGGCCACGTCGGCACGGTGCACTTCGTGATGACGTGCGTCCTCCTCCCGGGAAGCACGCACGGCATCACGAATCACAGCCGTGCGCATCGCGACCCCAATCAGGACCTTCTCCACACGGCCAGGGGTTCCCACGTCCGCAGGTGGAGGGGAGTCAGGTGACATGGACATCCCCTCTACCTGCGGACGGGCCTGGGACGGGGCATCCCTGCTGGTGCATGGTGGTGCACTCACAGGGTCAGGGACAGCGACATGCACAGGCCCCTCCACGGTGACCTGTGCTGCCTCCTGCCCCTGGCCCTGGACTGCACCACTTGCACCAGCAGGGATGCCCCCACCAGGCCCCATGTGTGCCCCAGTGGCGGCCTCCTCCTCCTCTGTGCAAACCACCAACCTGGATGGCTCCTCACCGTCTCCCACCGTAGCAGGCCCCTGTGGGGGCTCACCCACCCCTTCCGCTGCAGCCGTGGGGGCATCCCCGCCGCCTTGCTCCACAGCGCCGTCTCCGCATTCTTCTTCACTAGCCGCTGCGTAGAGGGAGACAAAGAACACAAGCATCAGGGCACTGTACAATGGTCCCCTAGACAGGAAGCAATAGCAGATGAGCACCACTGTCAAAGTACACTTCCATCATGTCCCTCCACAACACATGGGTCAGTCCAGGCAAAACACACACAGTCACAGGCATGGTGCATGCCATGGACATTTCCATGCATGTCCAATGGACTCTTGAAACATTCAATGATATGTAACTCACATGCATCATGGTTCATGCCTATCACATGCACACACTTCACCTCAGTCACATCCATCTGGGCCCAAACACACCAAACACAGCGGATACAAGGGTCATTTGGCTGCTTCACTGAATCTGTGCATTGTCACACACATGTGTCATGCATCCATGGCATGCACAAGTCACAGACACGCAGGTCAGGCACACAGACATGGCTACCATATATGTACCTGGCATCAGCACCCATCCCTCACCCCCACCCATGTCCAGGTACAGAGACTGGCATGCTCTCATGTTCAAAATCTGCATAGGGCTCCCCATGCGGCATTTGAACACATGCAACAACCATGTGGGTCACACATCACTGGTCGCACATGCATTACCATGATGTCCCTGCACACATACATGGCCTATGGCACACATACAGGCAAGTATCATAGAACCAGCACACCGCAACATGCCCTGTCTCACACAGTAATGCTTGGACACTTACCGCTCAACTCCAGACGGGCCTCCCTCTCAAGGATCTGGGCGTGGAGCGCTGGGCGTACGCGTTCCAGGACCCTCATCTGGATGGAACTCATGCGGCCCCGGCCCCCCTCCACGAGGCGCCGGGCCTTCACAAGGGTCCTGGACCTCAAGTCCTCCCAGCGCTTCTTGATCTTCAGGACGTTGCGGGTTGCCACCCCCTCCGCGTTGATGGCAACCACACAGTCGGCCCAGATCCTCTCCCGTCCTTCCTTGCTGGCGCGGGACGATCCAAAGAGGGCATCATACTGCCCCAGGACATGCTCCACCAGGACACCAACTTCGGTGTCAGTGAAGCTGGTGCCCCTCTGCCCCTCTGGCCTGGGGTTGCCACTGGTGCCAGATGTGAAAGTGCCCGACATGGCAACCCCAGAGGCAGGTGTGGGTGGGCAACTGGGTCCTGGGGCTGGGCTGTGGAGCGATGTAATCCCAGTCGGGAGTCTTCAGTTCCAGCAGGGGTGGACACAGCAACTGGACCCCTGCAGATGGCTGATGTGCAGGCACCAAATGGCAGGGCACGGTGGCAGCAGGCAGGCAGGCAGGCAGGCAGGCAGGCAGCAGCAGATGGCACGTGGGAGGCTGCTCGGGGCACTGGGGGACAGTAACTCGGCCTTCTGGGCAGGAGCGTGGTCTTCCGTGTGTTTTCGCGGGGCCAGCTTGATACGGAGTGATTTGGCACGTGAAAATCCTGCACGTCAGCGTGAAATCCGAGGAAAGGCCCTTAGCGCATAAGCACGTCAGCACGCATACGCGATTCTATTGGACCAGAGTCCCTCAGCGCGTAAGCGCGTCTGTGACGTGACCCGCACGGGTGTTCCCCACTCAGCACGTGATGACGGAGCACACGTGGAAATACTGCACGTCAGAGTGTCATCGCGTGTAATTGGACAAAAGTGCGCGTACACGCGATTGGCCTATGTACGTGTATTTCATGGGTGCGCGGGCACTTACACACGCAAGTACGTCAGCGAACCTGTATCCCGTGGTGCGTGTGAATTTCCACACGCTATTGGACTGGGAACTGGATTCCAGGGGTGCGCGGGTCACACGCTCGCCTAGAACACGCGCAAAGCATAAATTTGCGCACTTTAACAATAACAAGCTCAGACGCCAGGATGAACATACCGTTCCTAGCAGCAGTGGCAGTGGGCTACCAAAGGAGGAGGAGGAGGATAGTCAGGGCCAGAATATTCACACCCAGAACCAGCCTTTTCGGGATGCCTGATGACCAGGTGTATGGGAGGTACAGGTTTCCACCACACATTATACTGGACCTGGTGAGTGAGTGGGAGGATGACCTCACATCACCCACCCTGTGCTCCCAAGCACTCAGCCCCCTGGAGAAGGTCCTCAATGTACTGCACTTCTTAGCCACTGGATCATTTCAGCGGACAAGTGCCATAGTGGGTGGGGTGTCACAGGCCACCCAGTCACGCTGCCTACACCAGGTCTTGAACATCATCACTGCATGCCCATCAGTCCGCAGGCACATATACCTGCCCAGAACACCTGCAGAAAGGCATGCTGCCGCCCTGGATTTTTACGGTGTGGCACAATTCCCCAAAGTGCTAGGTGCCATCGACTGCACCCATGTGGCTCTACGTCCCCCCAGGGCATTTGAGCACATCTATAGGAACCGCAAGCACTGGCATTCCATCAACGTGCAGGTAGCATGTAATGCCAAGGGAATCATCACCTCAGTATATGCCAACTATCCCGGCTCCACCCACGACAGCTTCATTTACCGAATGTCCACCCTAAGCCGGGACCTAGAAGCTGGGCGGCATGGCGATACATGGCTGCTTGGTGAGTATGTATGCCACTGCACATGCATGCATGTTGGATACTGAGCAAGGTCACAGCCCCACCAATGATACCAATCACCACCTCCACAGGGGACAGTGCCTACCCTCTCAGCCCCCACATGATGACGCCAATTCGGAACCCCACCACGCCACCCGAGGTAAGATATAACACAGCCCACATTACGACCCGGGGCATAGTGGAGCGCACATTCGGAGTGCTAAAGTCACGCTTTCGCTCCCTTGACCGTTCTGGCGGGCAGCTGTTATATGCTCCCCCAGTAGTGTGCAGGATCATAGTGGCAGCATGTGTCCTGCACAACGTTGCAACATGCCGGGGCCTGGCCGTGGACATGGTGGTGGCCCCACATCCCCAACCACATGCACAGCCGCTGCGCATGGGAGGGGAAAGGGCACGGGGGGAGGCAGCCCGTACACAGCTAGTGGCTAATTACTTCACATAGAAATCACACCCCTGTGGAGTGCACACTGCCCTGGCACATTCCATCTGACAATCAATGATGACTCAACCTGACACTGATCCTGAATGTCTGGAGAATGAACCGTGAATACCATATCAGCCTGAGATTGTTCACCTGGAAGTGTCACAATGTGTGCATCCCTACCCACACAGACACCACCAATGCAGTTTTGTGAAGTTACACATTCAAGCAGCTAAAATGAATACCCACTTGCAAAATGCAACAAGAGGACAGTGCCATGTCAGCCAACCCAACCCCAGCACCGCCACACGACACACCGTGCCATGTCATGCTAATTGCAGGTAAACAAAGTAATCCCCACAACATGACACTAGTCTCACTATGTACAGTGTCCCTATTAGAAACCTGCAACACCTGAAATGCTCACAGCAATGCCGGACCAACAACATACTTGAGCACGTACTACCATTAACATGACATCACAAATGTTACATATTAGTAGTCTCACCACCTGGAAATGCCTGCACTCCCACCACTACCAACTGTGCAGTGTTGGCGCCATGTAGAGTTGTAGGTGCACTGCTGCCAACATGGACCCCATCTCCAGACTAGAGGTCCTTGTGTAGACATGAGGAAGGGACCTGCAAATTGGGAGGTAGACACAGAAGAAGAGTTACACATCAATGCAACATGCAGTGTACAACACAACAGCAATATGCACTAGGAATGTATACACAGTATTGACTACAGACTGCCCACACAGCTCATGGGAGTCCAACGTCACTGTGTAATTCACTGTCACTTGGGCACACCCTTTGCAAGCCCATGGAAACGGGAAGCAGGAGGGGTGTGTGTGACTCAAACCCAAGCATCTGAACCAAATACATTACAAGCCTGCATGTGCCCAGCCACAATGCAGCGTATGCCCACAGGAACCACGGAAGCCAACAAATCGCCCAAAAAAATTGGGAATAAAAGAAATAAAAATAAAAATAAAAATAAGAAACAATCAAAAATGGCCATTGATGGGCCCGGGGGGGTTGGGGAGGCCACCCAGGAGGTCCGAGGACAGGATGCACACCAGAACCCACCTGCGTGGATCCTGGGAAGATAAAACACCTCCATGGGCTCATGGCCCACACGGCTACCCTATTGTGGGAGTATCACTGCTGTCGCTATTATCACCCTGTGCAGCTGCATCCGGAGGTAGTTGCACTATGGGAGGCAGCCCACGCAAGGCCCTAGTCTGCTCCTCCATGGCTGCAAGCATGCAGGTGTGGTAGGTCTGGTTCTGGAGGATGAGTGTGCGGAGGTCCCCATGCAACAACTCACGGGATGCCCGGACCTCCGCCCTCGTTGCCTGCATCTCAGCTGAGAGCGTACGGGTGAGACGCTCCAGCTGCTGTTCTGTCCTTTGGTGTGTTGAAGCCTCAAGCTCAACAAGAGTCGTCCTGAGGTGAAGGAGCTCCTGCCTCAGGGCTTCCCTGTGGCCCTGGGACTCAATGGAGATGGCCTCCTGCAGAGTCGCCAGTGCCGCCCGCCTGTCCCTGTTGGACCCCAACATGTCCTCCCTGTGTGACTGGCAGATGGAGTCGGTTGCCTGCTCTAGTCGCTCCATCAGCCTTTCTGGGGGGACAATGGAAGTGGCCACCCTATCCATGGCCTGAGCCATCATCTCGGATGATGCAGCCTGTTGGGTTGCCATACCGTAAATGGATTGCTCCCATGCGGTATTGCCGGGTGGCGTACGGCCACCACGTCGGCGGGCAACACACCTGTCTGGGGCAAGGCGAACTGCGCCTTGCTGTGCCGGCACTGCCTGAGGCTGCAGGACTGCATTCCCCCTCTGATCTGCTGGCCCAGGAACAGGATCAGATGTCGCGGAGTGTGACCCTGCATCCGTAACCACCGAAGGCATAGCTGCCAACACTGACATCCCCATGGAGGGTTCTGACCCTGGTGCAGGTGGGTGAGACAGAACAGAATCCCTCCCTGGAACACTCACCTGCGACGGCACGTAGGTCTCATCCGAATCAACACCTGAGTACAGCTCGGGGGAGGTGCAGCCAGAGACACCCCTTGAGAGCACGACCTGCAGCACTTGTGGGTTCTCCCCCACCACCACACCACGTCCCTCACTGGTGGTTGGTCGGCCCTCGGACCCCTCCTGGGTCTGCACCATCTCCACAACCCCAGCAGTATCAGGTGCGTCTTCCCCTGCAAAGACATGAAAACAAAGAAATGGAAACAGGCATTAGCACCATGGCACACAATGAGGGCTGAGAAGCAAGAGAACCAGTACTTGATTGACACATGTCCCACATGACTAAAACCCTCCCATGCATGCACCCTCACTGCGTATGAAGTGCAGGCAAATGGCACACACTGATGACACCAAGATGGAAGATGAACACATTTTCTGCATGCTGCCTGGCAGTGGCATCACACATTGGCCTGTGATTGCCAGGTGAAACACACATGCCATCACACAGATGGCATGTACCATTGCTATTGAGTGAAGATGGAGAGGAGGGCAGCACCTATTCATTCAGTCCAGTTCCCGCATGTAATCGCTTTTCTAATTCTAACAGGTCAGATTTTTCACCTGGAGCTGCCAGTCTGAAATGGTCCAATTGCACAGGGACATGTGTGTACAAATGATATCCAGGTAACAAAGTCACTCCACTTTACCATAGCCATGTCAGACATGTGACTAGTGGACAGCGACATGCCTAGTGAAAGTGGTGGAATGCAAACAAACTGACTGAATGAACAGTGAAAAATAAGCAACTATGTTGTGGCAAGGTGACACTTCAAGGGCAACTGGCGTGCAGTTGGGCTAGATGTCTACTGTTGGCAGAAGGGATACTGCTATGGCCAAATGCAGCTGCGCAGGAAGTATTGCATGAAGCACATGGCTGACCCATACGACTCAGGCGCACACACTCTCACCTGGCACACAAACAGAAGCCCTCACACACACACCATGCACATGGATGACACACACATGCATGTGCACTCACCGGACAATGCCTCGTAATCAGCCAGATCTCCCACGCCTTGGATCTGTTCCTCCGTGACGTAGGTCCCAGCGACTGACTCATGTGGAGTGAGTTCCATGTCTACTACTGGAGACCCACCTCCAGTCACTAGAGTTGCGGCATGACTTGAGGCCAGCTTACTCTTTGCCCTGCGCTTTAGGTCATTCCAGCGCTTATAGCAATCATTGGCTGTGCGCCTCACGATTCCAAGGGCACTTAGGATGTCCGCAACGGTCTGCCAGTGTGCCTGGCGTTGTGCAGGTGTGGTCTTGGATCCTGCAACAATGACCATCTCGTTGTCATGTCCGGACACATACTCGACAAGTGCATTCAGTTCGTCATCCGTGAAGCTGGGCTTCCTGGATGGGCCGGACTGTGTAGCCGTGTCTGGGGCATCAGCCTGTGCCGGACGAGCACTCTTCCTCTTCCGCTTGGAAGGTGGTGGTGATCCTGAGTGTCCTGCGCCGCTCTGGACACTAGGGGCAGGAGCCCTGGTGGACTCTGTATCAGGAGTGTGGGATTGCACACTCAGCATGGGAGTTGGTGCAGGCATTGGCTCTAGTGTGATGGTGTCAGGGGGAATGTCAGCAGCATGGACTAGGACCGACACTGTCCTGGCTGGGTGTGTGAGGGCTGGGGTGGATGGAGCCGCAGCTGCCCCTGCAGCCTCTCCGCCCTGCCTCCTTGGTGCAGCAGATGACCTTGCTGGCCCAGATGCACGTGGCATGGTGACATCAACGTGCACCAGCGCACGTGTCATAGGCCTGCTGACCTGGAAGTCAGCCATGGAGTCAGCCAGATCTGGTGCCACAATGGGCTGGTCCAACAAGGGCTGAGCATGGATGGTGTCAGCCACATCAGCCTCAACGGGAGGGGGGGGGATTATGGGTGCCCTTGGCTGGTCCTCCACACATGGGGGGACAGGCTCACCCTGCAAGTAACGACCACGTCCCCTACCGGATCCACCACGGCCACCACTTGTGGCTCTTCCACCTTTGCCACCCTTACGGAATCCTCGCCTCCCAGCCATGGCACTGATGTAAATGTGCGTATGGGAGTGGCTGGAAACTATTGTCCTGGGCAATTGGGGGTCAAAGGGGTTGGGTACCAGATGGTAATTGTACCCTAGTGCTCTTGCAAGGCTGATTGTAACCCCTGGGGAAAGATGACGGGTCACGCTACGCACAGGAGCCCCAAAAAAGGGAGATGACGTGCACGCAACCCCTCCTAGACCACGTGTGCAGAAAGAAAAACCTGCACTACGCTGTGGCACCCAGTAACACAAGAATGAACGTATGCGTGTCACACGCAGCCTAGAATGACCTCTGAAGGGGTAGGCTACACACGGGGCAAGCACAGATGTTAGATACGTGCGTGACTCACCGTCTGCCTGGTAAACGAGCGTGTAAAAGGAGCACGTTTGGTTGGCAACACCCCCGCCAAAAGAAGATTTGTACGCTGTCTGAGGAGACAGGACAACAGTAGAAGGGAACACTGTTTGAGGGAACAGGGCCAGGTAAACCAGTAAAAGCGAAAAAAGAGAAAAAGCTGTCAGAGGTAACAGGGAATACGAACTTGAAACGCCGTGAAGTAAATCGCGTGTGAAACGACAAGAAGTACAGAATTCACCCACTCGCTCTCCACGAAAAGCACGTACAAGGAAAACGTGTTCTACACATACCTTTTATACAGGGCCACACGTCCAGCGTCACTTACGCGGCGTGTACGCGCTAGGGCCATTTCCACCAATTACACGCTTTGTCACTTCTGCGTGTAGGGACATTTCCACCAATTACACGCTTTGTCACTTCTGCGTGTAGGGCCATTTACACCAATTACACGCTTTGTCACTTCTGCGTGTAGGGCCATTTCCAGCAATCACACGCTTTGTCACTTCTGCGTGTAGGGCCATTTCCACCAATCACACGCGATTACACTCTGACGTGCAGTCTTTCCACGTGTGCTCTGTCATCACGTGCTGTGTGGGAAACACCCGTGCGGGTCACGTCACAGACGCGCTTACGCGCTGAGGGCCTTTCCTCGGTTTTCACGCTGACGTGCAGGATTTTCACGTGCCAAATCACTCCATACCAAGCTGGCCACGCCTACGCACACGGAATACCACGCTCCTGCCCGGAAGGCCGAACTACTGCCCCCCAGAGCCCCGAGCACGCTCCCACCTGCTGCTGCCTGACTGCCTGCTGCCCCTGCACTGCTGGGGGGTGGGGGTGGTGGGAGACATAGGTGGGGGCCTGGTGGAGGGTGCCCCTGGTGGCGGGGGGGTGGGGGTGGTGGGAGACATGAGTGGGGGCCTGGTGGAGGGTGCCCCTGCACTGCTGGGGGGTGGGGGTGATAGGGGACATGGGTGGGGGCCTGGTGGAGGGTGCCCCTGGTGGCGGGGGGGTGGGGGTGATAGGGGACTTGAGTGGGGGCCTGGTGGAGGGTGCCCCTGCACTGCTGGGGCGTGGGGGTGATAGGGGACATGGGTGGGGGCCTGGTGGAGGGTGCCCCTGGTGGCGGGGGGGTGGGGGTGATAGGGGACATGAGTGGGGGCCTGGTGGAGGGTGCCCCTGGTGGCTGGGGGGTGGGGGTGGTGGGAGACATGAGTGGGGGCCTGGTGGAGGGTGCCCCTGGTGGCGGGGGGTGGGGGTGGTGGGAGACATGGATGGGGGCCTGGTGGAGGGTGCCCCTGGTGGCTGGGGGGTGGGGGTGGTGGGAGACATGGGTGGGGGCCTGGTGGAGGGTGCCCCTCCACTGCTGGGGGGTGGGGGTGATAGGGGACATGGGTGGGGGCCTGGTGGAGGGTGCCCCTGGTGGCGGGGGGGTGGGGGTGATAGGGGACATGAGTGGGGGCCTGGTGGAGGGTGCCCCTGGTGGCTGGGGGGTGGGGGTGGTGGGAGACATGAGTGGGGGCCTGGTGGAGGGTGCCCCTGCACTGCTGGGGGGTGGGGGTGATAGGGGACATGGGTGGGGGCCTGGTGGAGGGTGCCCCTGGTGGCGGGGGGGTGGGGGTGATAGGGGACATGAGTGGGGGCCTGGTGGAGGGTGCCCCTGGTGGCTGGGGGGTGGGGGTGGTGGGAGACATGAGTGGGGGCCTGGTGGAGGGTGCCCCTGGTGGCGGGGGGGTGGGGGTGATAGGGGACATGGGTGGGGGCCTGGTGGAGGGTGCCCCTGGTGGCGGGGGGGTGGGGGTGATAGGGGACATGAGTGGGGGCCTGGTGGAGGGTGCCCCTGGTGGCTGGGGGGTGGGGGTGGTGGGAGACATGAGTGGGGGCCTGGTGGAGGGTGCCCCTGGTGGCGTGGGGGTGGGGGTGGTGGGAGACATGGATGGGGGCCTGGTGGAGGGTGCCCCTGGTGGCTGGGGGGTGGGGGTGGTGGGAGACATGGGTGGGGGCCTGGTGGAGGGTGCCCCTGGTGGCTGGGGGGTGGGGGTGGTGGGAGACATGGGTGGGGGCCTGGTGGAGGGTGCCCCTGGTGGCGGGGGGGTGGGGTGATAGGGGACATGGGTGGGGGCCTGGTGGAGGGTGCCCCTGGTGGCGGGGGGGTGGGGGTGATAGGGGACATGAGTGGGGGCCTAGTGGAGGGTGCCCCTGCACTGCTGGGGGGTGGGGGAGATAGGGGACATGGGTGGGGGCCTGGTGGAGGGTGCCCCTGGTGGCGGGGGGTGGGGGTGATAGGGGACATGAGTGGGGGCCTGGTGCAGGGTGCCCCTGGTGGCTGGGGGGTGGGGGTGGTGGGAGACATGAGTGGGGGCCTGGTGGAGGGTGCCCCTGCACTGCTGGGGGGTGGGGGTGATAGGGGACATGGGTGGGGGCCTGGTGGAGGGTGCCCCTGGTGGCGGGGGGGGGTGGGGGTGATAGGGGACATGAGTTGGGGCCTGGTGGAGGGTGCCCCTGGTGGCTGGGGGGTGGGGGTGGTGGGAGACATGAGTGGGGGCCTGGTGGAGGGTGCCCCTGCACTGCTGGGGGGTGGGGGTGATAGGGGACATGGGTGGGGGCCTGGTGGAGGGTGCCCCTGGTGGCGGGGGGGTGGGGGTGATAGGGGACATGAGGGAGGGCCTGGTGGAGGGTGCCCCTGGTGGCTGGGGGGTGGGGGTGGTGGGAGACATGAGTGGGGGCCTGGTGGAGGGTGCCCCTGCACTGCTGGGGGGTGGGGGTGATAGGGGACATGGGTGGGGGCCTGGTGGAGGGTGCCCCTGGATGCTGGGGGGTGGGGGTGTTGGGAGACATGGGTGGGGGCCTGGTGGAGGGTGCCCCTGGTGGCGGGGGGGTGGGTGTGATAGGGGACATGGGTGGGGGCCTGGTGGAGGGTGCCCCTGGTGGCGGGGGGGTGGGGGTGATAGGGGACATGAGTGGGGGCCTGGTGGAGGGTGCCCCTGGTGGCTGGGGGGTGGGGGTGGTGGGAGACATGAGTGGGGGCCTGGTGGAGGGTGCCCCTGCACTGCTGGGGGGTGGGGGTGATAGGGGACATGGGTGGGGGCCTGGTGGAGGGTGCCCCTGGATGCTGGGGGGTGGGGGTGTTGGGAGACATGGGTGGGGGCCTGGTGGAGGGTGCCCCTGGTGGCGGGGGGGTGGGTGTGATAGGGGACATGGGTGGGGGCCTGGTGGAGGGTGCCCCTGGATGCTGGGGGGTGGGGGTGTTGGGAGACATGGGTGGGGGCCTGGTGGAAGGTGCCCCTGGTGGCTGGGGGGTGGGGGTGATAGGGGACATGGGTGGGGGCCTGGTGGAGGGTGCCCCTGGTGGCGGGGGGGTGGGGGTGATAGGGGACATGAGTGGGGGCCTGGTGGAGGCTGCCCCTGCACTGCTGGGGGGTGGGGGTTCAGGGGGACATGAGCAGGTGTGCAGGGTAGTCCCCTGTTTTGTGGGCTGCCTGCAGGGGCCGTGGAGGGTGTACAGGGAACACCTGTGAGGACCCACCCAGCCTAATTGCGTGTGATAATTCCCGCACACCCCTGTAATACACGTACCTGGCCAAATCGTATGTGAGAATTCCCGCGCACCCCTGTAATACACGTACCCTGGCCAATCGCGTGTAGAACTTCCCACGCACCCCTGTAATACACGTACCAGGCCAAATCGCATGTGAGAATTCCCGCGCACCCCTTTAATACACGTACCCAGCCGAATCGCGTGTAGAACTTCCCGCACACCCCTGTAATACACGTACCCTGGCCAATCGGGGGGGCCTGGTGGAGGGTGCCCCTGGTGGCTGGGGGGGTGGGGGTGGTGGGAGACATGAGTGGGGGCCTGGTGGAGGGTGCCCCTGCACTGCTGGGGGGTGGGGGTGATAGGGGACATGGGTGGGGGCCTGGTGTAGGGTGCCCCTGGATGCTGGGGGGTGGGGGTGTTGGGAGACATGGGTGGGGGCCTGGTGGAGGGTGCCCCTGGTGGCGGGGGGGTGGGTGTGATAGGGGACATGAGTGGGGGCCTGGTGGAGGGTGCCCCTGGTGGCTGGGGGGTGGGGGTGGTGGGAGACATGAGTGGGGGCCTGGTGGAGGGTGCCCCTGCACTGCTGGGGGGTGGGGGTGATAGGGGACATGGGTGGGGGCCTGGTGGAGGGTGCCCCTGGATGCTGGGGGGTGGGGGTGTTGGGAGACATGGGTGGGGGCCTGGTGGAGGGTGCCCCTGGTGGCGGGGGGGTGGGTGTGATAGGGGACATGGGTGGGGGCCTGGTGGAGGGTGCCCCTGGATGCTGGGGGGTGGGGGTGTTGGGAGACATGGGTGGGGGCCTGGTGGAAGGTGCCCCTGGTGGCTGGGGGGTGGGGGTGATAGGGGACATGGGTGGGGGCCTGGTGGAGGGTGCCCCTGGTGGCGGGGGTGTGGGGGTGATAGGGGACATGAGTGGGGGCCTGGTGGAGGCTGCCCCTGCACTGCTGGGGGGTGGGGGTGCAGGGGGACATGAGCAGGTGTGCAGGGTAGACCCCTGTTTTGTGGGCTGCCTGCAGGGGCCGTGGAGGGTGTACAGGGAACACCTGTGAGGACCCACCCTGCCTAATTGCGTGTGATAATTCCCGCACACCCCTGTAATACACGTACCTGGCCAAATCGCATGTGAGAATTCCCGCGCACCCCTGTAATACACGTACCCTGGCCAATCGCGTGTAGAACTTCCCACGCACCCCTGTAATACACGTACCAGGCCAAATCACGTGTGATAATTCCCGCGCACCCCTGTAATACACGTACCTGGCCAAATCGCATGTGAGAATTCCCGCGCACCCCTTTAATACACGTACCCAGCCGAATCGCGTGTAGAACTTCCCGCACACCCCTGTAATACACGTACCCTGGCCAATTGCGTGTAGAACTTCCCACGCACCCCTGTAATACACGTACCAAGCCAAATCGCGTGTGATAATTCCCGCGCACCCCTGTAATTCACGTACCCTGGCCAACCGCGTGTAGAACTTCCCACGCACCCCTGTAATACACGTACCAGGCCAAATCGCGTGTGATAATTCCCGCGCACCCCTGTAATACACGTACCCAGCCGAATCGCGTGTAGAACTTCCCGCACACCCCTGTAATACACGTACCTGGCCAAATCGCATGTGAGAATTCCCACGCACCCCTGTAATACACGTACCCTGGCCAATCGCGTGTAGAACTTCCCACGCACCCCTGTAATACACGTACCAGGCCAAATCGCATGTGAGAATTACCGCGCACCCCTGTAATACACGTACCCAGCCGAATCGCGTGTAGAACTTCCCGCACAGCCCTGTAATACACGTACCCTGGCCAACCGCGTGTAGAACTTCCCGCGTACCCCTGTAATACACGTACCCTGGCTAATCGCGTGTATGACTTCACGCGTACCCCTGATATGCACGTTACCCGCTTTGCGTTCCTTGTTTGGCAGCCCTGTAGACTGGTCCAGGGTTAGCGCAGCCCTTTGCGATGATTTAGCGATTTTGATGGCTTTTCCTTGCGCGAGGGCTTTCTTGGGGGCGTTACTGGCGCTGCTGCAGGGTCGCTGCGATACTCTGCGCCACGGCTGGTTTGGGAGCCTGAAATCCATGAATACGCTGTGCGCGGAAATCGGTTTTAGCGCACGTGCCTGGCGCAGACAATCGCACGCGGACACTCTGCGCCAGCCGCTTGCGACACTTTTCTGCGAAATTCTATGAATTACCCTGATAATTCCTACAGCAATGTATGACTTACAGCCATGCTAACAATAGTTATACTGGGAGGAAATAAAATGCTACTTATCTGCTTGAAGAGCAGTAAAAGTAGAGAGGAGGAGCTCAGGGACAGCAAGTGGTCATAACTGAGCTGGAGAGTGGAAGGACTACAGAGACTATGGGATTCGTAGTTCAAAATAGGAAAGGTCACTTGGGACATTTCATTGTTGTTGTTTTGGTTATAGGTTGTTGAAACTGCTGAAGAGTAGTAATAAATGAAGTTGAAGCACAATGCTCGCCTCCAGTCTTGTCATAGAATTTCTTTTTCAGGCAATTTGTAGATTGTCACACAACTGCGGACCTGCAGTCGTGTTAATATACTGTTCTTGTGTTTGTCATCGTGGGCGCCTATGGCAGCGACATAAACTGCAAAGTCGTTCATCCATATGTGCCGCCTAGCACCCAGAAAGCTTTCTATTCAACATATGAAATAGTGATGGGGCGTGTAGCGATAAATGTTCAGATGCCACTTGGACAGAAGGCCTTCTAGGAGTGCACTGGCTGGTGGATATTTTATCTTCTAACATATTTAATTCTTTTGAAATGGTCTGTGGGCACTGTTAGTGTGACTGTGATGGTTGTGTGCATGTCTGAGATACTGCCTCTTTGATTTTGTAAGTAGAACGTGGTAGTTGTACCTGTGTATGGCAAGTATGCTGTCACCAGGTTCAGCTCAGCATTTGTCTGTGGATGGCGTGCACTTCCAGCAGTGTTATATCTGAAGCTGAAGGGGAAGGTCTCTTTTCTGTGCTGTCAAGAATCGGGTGTTAGGGCGCATCTTCCCTTATTATGCCTTGGGCGCTGTGTGCAGCGTTGTGACTGCGAAACCTGGTGCAGAGTGTTTGTGTCATCTAAGGCCCTTTCTAGCATCAAGCACGGACGGGGAAATGATCCGGGTAATATTCTGCACGGCGGGTGAGTAAACCTCATTTTCACCAATATAACTCCTGAGGGAGGGAAACACCATTTAAACAGCGAGTCTCTCAAGTGAAATACATATAGGTAGTCACTGTTTTGAGAGTACGTCTCTTCTTTATTCTTTCCACCAACAGCCCCAGAATGTTTCCACCTCCCACAACAGTGAGGTCGGGTGCAATGTGAGACACTACACATGCAAGGCCTAAAAAGATTACAAAATATCCATCTTGAAACCTGTTGTAAGCTTATGTTGCCCAAAGGTCACTACCAAAGTTTCTGGTCAGACCTCTGAAATAGCTGTTCCCCGGTTCCTGCTTTGGTAGCTGCCTGCAGGCATTGCTCGAGTTCCCATAGCTGTAATTTGTCTAAGTGAAGCCGAATGGATAGAGGCACATTATGCTGAATTGATTTCCCCTATACTTGTGTTTAGGATATGAGAGCACAGTCCTCATTTTAGGCAAGTGGATTCCTGTGAGCTTGCTGTGGCTCACCTAGGGGTGGCTGTAGTAAAGCTATTAACACAGGATCGGAGCAGACACGAATATAGTGTGTACATGAAAAATATGTATTTAATTGCGTTCGTTCAATAAACTTTATTCAACATAAGTCTTTCAGCAATACAAAAAAAAAAAGAAAAACGACAGCGAAACAAATTCCAATGGGACAGAATACATAGTAGACACATCGATTCATCATACACAGGATACAAGAAATTAACATTATGAATAAAATACAATTACAAAGCACTATACAAAAGCAGTGTAAAGCGCTTTGGAGTAAAGCGCTCTATAAATTCAAATAAATACAAATACAAATGCATGTATTAAAAAATCATTAAAAATATGCCAATTTTAAAAAATCCCTGTGCATACATGGCCGATGGATGAAGTTCACTACCACTAAAATCCCAGGAATGTTTGAAGATGATTTTACAAAAAGACATTGCGGCTTCAGTAGTCCAAACTGAATATTGGTTCAACCAGGGCTTGAGGTGATAGGATTTCAGATATTTAGAACAAGGGACAAATGAACATAAAGTGAAGCATGGTCTCTTTTTCCGATTTGCAATAAACACACAAGACCTCAGCATGGGCTATTACGGTTGCATGCACTGCTCCACTCAATCTCTTGTTGGGCGGAAAGTGGGAGTTTCACTTGCAGCTTTTTGCGGGAGGTAAAAATGGCCCCTTTCTTCCCATTTTCGATACTATTAGTGCAGCACTAATTGCGCCGGTGCCAACAGTGCCAAGAAACCCCATTGGGTTCAATGGACCCAACGGAATGGGGATTTAGATCCCCACCGCAACTCTGGATCCAGCACAAACATCGCCAGACTGAGTTGCAGTAAAGCTAATAGCATTGGGCGGTATCCTTGTGCAATTAGCGGCAGGGTACCACTCAACCCCTGATGAGGCCCACAAATCGGGCTAAGAGACAGATCATTTCTTTCTCAAAACTACAAGAGGTAGGGTATCAAATCTAAACTTTACATAAAGGGACCTCATGAGAAATGGCATAAGTAGCCCTCAAGCCCAGTGGATTTTTACACAGCCAATATTCTCTCAGTGACGAAGATCCTCGACAGGTCTCAAACAAAACCCGGGCTGTTCTGTCAGCATACACTTTTTTACTAGTAACTTAGAGCTACTAGTGATGTTGACAGGATTAACCCATACATCGAAAAGGTCTAATTTCTTTAAAATCCCTTTGAGATGTGTACACCAGGGCAACCTGGAACCGCCGTCCTGGGAGAGGGTGTATTTAATCTACTGTTGAAGAAAAATTAGTCTAGGGTGTCCTCTCCGGCTCAACCATACATTCGTTTTGCAACTACTGTCCATTGACATGGTCAGTTGCAGAGTGACTTTGTTCAAATGTCTTCAGGCCCTACATAGTGACCAGGCCAGCAAGGCTTCTGAAGAGCTCAAGGTTTGAAATGTCCTCCCAGAGGCTGCAGGCTGCTGCTACTGGTGCTCTTGGTGTATGATGCTTCTGACTCTTATTGACGACATGTTATGGAGAAACAAAGAGCAAGATACACTGGGAGTAAAGGTTCCATGAGCTGGGGTTTCAACTGTTGCTGCTGGGTCAAGGCAAGAGAACACCATGACTTGGCCTCTTTCTGGTTGTTGAAGGTGTCAGTTGTCTGCAGGAACTGGCAAAGCTGACAGCCAAATGGTCTTGAATGAGTGCAGGTCCTTCCTGTAGAGCTTCCACATGAGTCTTCTTTGGTTTGGTGTCTCCTTTAGAGGTTCATGACTCACTCACAGGTTTGACTAAACTCCTCACGATTTAGGTATGTGTGCAAACCCTCTGGTTACATATCAGTCTAGGAATTGAGTGGTCTCTTTCAAACCTTTTGGTGCACACCCAATCATTGGTAGCTGCTTTATTCATACTTCAGAGGTATATTCCAGGGATTTTGCTAAAGTGTGGGTTCAAGTTTGAATATCTGGTTTTGTCAGCAGTAGTCTTCATTCTTAAAAGGCATGCAGAAACCATTGCCATAATTGCAATACCTGTATCCCACTCAAACTTGCAGGACATTAAACTAGGCTGTTGTTAAATTTACACAGAGATTACCGAACAATTCACACCCGGCTTAATTCAGGGTTTACCCCACTGTAATCCTACATAACCAACGGACCTCGCATAGTCATATTTGCAAGGAACATATTTGCAAGGAGTCTCGCACAGTGAACAAGTACCCGAATTTTGCGTGGCCTTAGGAGCACAGATGAGATTTGCTTGTCTGAAGAGGCCTTTGAGAAGAAAATGATGTAAAGCTGTGAGGGATATAGAGGCACTGATGAATATCACACTAGAGTGAGATCAAATGACCTTTGGATTTGCATTTTTGTATGGCCATTGCATTTTGAAGGGGAATTGCAAGTAAAACATATTTTTTCTTGTATGGTAGATCTGCTACAGGATGCAGTGGCAAAGGAAACTCCTCTGCCTGCCACCCAAATGGGTGCCTGCTACACCACTGTCTTTGAAATTATTTAGTGGATGGCATATGACGGCATTGCGAATCCTGCTCATACTTTGAAAGCATGATTGGGTATAACTTAATTGATCAACATTTGCCCCATCGCAGAGACATAAATCATGTGTTGAATGGAACTCCTCTAATAATTTGTAGCAATGTTTAAATACATTATATGGTCTTGGTTGGAGTGTTACCTATGGCTACAAGAGACTCTGTCAGTCACATAAAACACTCAGTAGCTGCCTCTGATGGATTGCTTACTGGTGAGGGTGTTAAAGCCCTGGATTTTCTACATGTTTTATTCAATAATACAATGACTCAGGTAATTCTGTCTCAGAAAGGGTGGTCTGCTAATCAGACGCTTTTTCCTAAAGCGCTCTTTGTGGGTGATGTACAGGTTGGGATCGCAGACATCTGCAAATTCTGTGAGTGGTAGTGCTTCATGTTGTGGTACACCACTGTGTGGGCCCGGGGGACCACCAACGCCAAATGGGTACAGTCCAAGGCTGCAATGGCATTTGTGCAACGGCATGGAACTGTGCCTTCATGGCATGCACCTGTGCTGGGGTGGTGGGCAATGAGATGTAGCATGAGACATGCCGCAGGAAGGCATCCAACACCTAGGCTAACACTGCACAAAATGTTAGCTGTGCCATGCCATGCAGCATGGCCATGGTTTGCTGGAAGGTGCCAGTTCCTAGGAATTGCAGGGTGGGCATTAGCTTTAGCCGTGGGTGCACAGCTGTCCTGATGTGGATCCTGCTCTCTATATTGTCCTGGATTGTGGTGAGCAGCTCACTTATGGTCTCCCTGTTGAGGCGGTACAGAGCAACCAACTGACTGTCAATGAGGGTCCAGGGTAAGGGCTTGACACTGGGTATTGGTGCATGCCTTGCTGGGCCTCACCACCTCCTCTTCTTCTTCCTCCTCCTCCTCCTCTCTGCACCCTGTGCCCTGGGCTGGTTGTCTGTAGTTCCAGGCGCAGCATGAGTAGCTGCATGTCCCATCTTGCAATGTGTGCTGGCAGCCTGGTGTTGGGAACTGTGTTTGGTGAATTTGTGTGTGTGCCTTATGTGCCCTCTTGACTGGATTGGATTCACCTGTGGCTTAATTTGGGCCACATGTTTTCATTTACGTCCACCTGGAGACTGGGGGTAATAGTGCTGTGTTTTGGCAGTATTAGCACCATATTTTGGCACCAATACCGCTGTGTTGAGACTTGTGATGCGGCTGTAATTGCACTTCTTTGTATTGTGCAGATTCTGCCAGCTTTAATAGCACCGGCTGTTATACAGTCAGCGGTATTTGCGCCAGCTCATCATCTGGTGCAGCGGTTTGCAGCGGAAAATCCATTTAAGCCACTTTTAAGGCTTACCACCGGAGTCACAATGAGGCCCTTAGTCCTGCCCACATGTGTGGGTGACAGACTTTATTATTGCTACCTCTACTGGCAGTTTTAATGCTTCAATTAGTTCACCCAGCAATTTAGCATGTTGTACCGGGGGCCATTGCTTCCCCTAAACCCTGTTCTCTCCCAACAGGCCAATCCTGAATGTATGGTGGACATGACATAAGCAGAGTCTGAAAATATGCTTCCTGCGTGTCCCTCTGTCATGCGTAGTGCACTTATCATGGCTACTAATTCCGCTGCCTGCACTGAATAATGCATTGGTAACTGAATTTGGGAGGTGATCTGAAATCTCCCATCCTTATCATACACCACTGCAGCACCAGTGTGCCTTCTTTCTGTATTTGAGTCTAAGCCTGATGACCCGTCAATGAAGCCCATATCCCCTCCATCCCTCCCTTCTTCCTTTACCTGAATGTCCCCCTTCCAGCTTGTCCATATATGCTGCACAATCATGCATATACCCCCCTTGCTCTGCTGGCTCTTCTTTGAATGTTGCTGCGTTCACCACACAACACCTCACTGCCTCAATACTGTGCCCTGAGGCCTATGGACAAGAGGCGTGTTACAAAAATTAAAATAAATACATTACTGGGTTTGTCAGCATAATCTCATAACCTGAAGCCCTCTGCGTGGTGAGTGTACATTTGGATTTCTCCAAGATGGCAAAAAGAGAGTGCTCCATGTACAAAACCATTTCGCAAACCCATGGTAATTGTTGCTGCCTTTTCTATTGCAAACACTGCAGCCTCAAGTACTTGCTCACGGGGGAAGTGTCCCTGCATTACTGGATAAAGGAGACCACTGCAGTATACTAGAGGCTTGTGTCCCTGCGGCTTCTTCTGTGTGAGTACCTCCGTCATCACTGAGCCATCTGAATGGGAAAACAAATACAAAAACAAATCTAGCCAAAACTGTTGCATGGCTGTAGGCCTCTTTGAGTTCGGCAGAATTCTTGTTCATGTCTGTCCATTTTATTGCTCTTTGGCTTTGGGAATGTGGAGTAGTCGAAGACCCATGCCCGTGAATAGTTGCATAATCCCAGAAACTGCTGCATCTCTTTCACCGTGTGGGACGTGGGGTCTTGTGCTTCGTCTCTACTCTCTTTTGGGTTATCGTGCGCCCTTCCGTGGATATTATCTGCACCAAGTACACCACTTCCTCCTGGCAGTACTGTAACTTGTCCTTATAAACCTTGACCCCCTTATCTGCTAATAATGTCAAGAAGTGCACTCCTCTCAATCGCACTGCACACCAATAAGTCATCTATGTATTGTATTACAGTACTTGGCATTTGCAGTTTACTCAAGTCCATCTCGATGACTTGGTTAAATATACTTGGCAACTCGCAGGACCGTTGGGGTAACCTAGTGCGATCCAATTGGACCCCCATTATGTGAACGCTGTCAGGTACCTGGAATCTGGGTGTAATGGGATGGCGAAGAAGGCGTTAAGGTCAATGACCGTGAAATATTTTGCTTTTGTCAGGATGTTACATAATAATGTGGCACTATTCGTCACGAGTGGGAACTCAGCCTCTACAACGTTGTTCAGGGAGTATAAATCATGTATGAATCTCCTGATCCCCCCCTTTGATTTCTTTATAGGGTTATTGGCCATGTTGCCTGGGGTCGTCAATGTCTGTATTATGCCCGGCTGCCATAAAGCAAGAAGGGTGGTAAATATACCTCTGTCTGCTTCTCGTGACAATGGGTACTGTTTTGCTCTTGGTAACAATGCTTCCTCTTTCGATTTTAGCACCCCTGCATCATGAGGTCTGGTTGTCCACACTTTCTCAGAGACCTTCTTTAGATCTTCCTGTGTGCGCCTGCACTTCTTTGCCACCAGTTGTGTTAGTTGTTGTACTAGCTTATCTATCACTCTTATAGTACAGGGTATATGTAGCTGACACACCCTCTTCTTCTTCCCCTATTTGAGAAAAGCTGTTTGTCAGTCACACCTGTTATTGTCATTGTTTGATCAATGCATAGCACTGTACGCTATTCTATGTCATCATCATCGGTCCCACATAGTATCACTATGTCTTTGCGTATGACCACGTCTTCAAGTTGTTACAGTAGAGTGCCCCGGGCACCTTCCTTGTGGCACTGAGGTCGAGATAGAAATTCTGATGCTAATCGAAATGTCTTCCCTTGTATCCAAGGCACCCACCCCAACTGTACCTGGACTCCATACAGGAATAACTCAGGGTACGGCGTTGCCCTCACAGTGTGCTGTGGGCATACACTGCCTGAAGGAGGGCTGCCAGGGTTGAGCACACCATGCCCATTTCCGTGAAATATATTGTTGCATTCAGTTTAATAGGTCCCTTCCCAGTATGTTTATGGCGGGACCCATGACGATTGCCCCAGAGAAGTCTATTACAGTGGAAATCCACCCTCCCTTATACATGACTTGGTAGCCCCAGTATCAGTCAGGAAAGATAACTCTCTTACTCCTATCTTCTGTGCTACCTTGGCTTCCTCTTCAGGGTCTTCAGTTATTGCTAGGACTGGACACACACATACTCCCTGTGGGCTCTCCTATTGGGGTGCGTCCACTTGTTCAAATGTGCTTTTTTCTGCCAGATACTTCTTGTCTCCCTGCTATATGTCTCCCTCCTTCGCGATTGCCTGCTTTTCATTTTCCCTTTTCCCCCTTCTCTCATTCTGGGGACACCCGCTGCTGGTTCATATACTCTGCTTTAAGTCTTAACGCTGAGAATGCTCCATACACTGGAGGTGGGGCACTGGGTTGATCCGTTTCGTCGATTTTAATGCCCTTCTTCGATGGCTCATTCTTTTTCTCTACGTACAGTTTCCAGAGCCCTAATATGTTTTGTTTACTCTTTAATTTAGAGCCTTTGTATTTAGTTAATAAATATGAGAACACATGCTTTATTATTTTACTATCAAACGTTCCTTCCCCATGCCATGCATGGAAACACTGTCCTGCAGTGTCTTGAGCCCATTGAAAATTATATTTTATTATTTCATCGTGATATTGTGGCCATTTATCACACATTTGGTTGAGGGCACTATCCAGAAAATCAGTTATTCAATCTCTCTCACTTTCTCTACTCTCCCCTGTTGTGCCATAATGATCCTTTGCCCCTTTCTCTATTCACCCCTAAATTCCGGTTTTATTCCCCTTTTTATTTTCAATCCTCTCTGTTCCTTCACTTCTCAACCACACATAGTTACCGTTCTATCTCCTTATACCCTATTCACACTCTCTCTGGCCCTCTCTACAGGTCCACCCAGGTACACCTACCATGCACGCCGGCCCTCTCCACAGGCATGTCTACTCACTCCATCTTAGTATGTCACCAGCCCTCTCCACGGCCTCACCTTTACCTACATTAGTGTAAGCGGGCAACAGCCCACGCTCTTCCTTCAAGCTGGCATCCACCACTACTATGCCAAGTGCAATATTATACACCTGGTACCTTTGGCGTTGACCCTTTCACCTCGGTCTAAGCCACAAGTTAAACAAACACTACTTGCTAAAAATGTATTACCACAAACATTCTGACATGCACTAGTCTATAGCGCTCTTCCTTCGCTTCTTCCAACAAACAAACACTGCTTAAGCAAATAATAAATAACACCCTTTTCCCCAAATGATGCAACTATACAATCACCTGCACTATGCACAACTCCCGTCTCTTGCTATGCACCACTATGCTCTAACGCAGGTGTGCCCCACACACATCCACTCCCTATGGGGTAGTTTGTACTAAACTCTACGACTACTATAACCGATCGTCCTCCCACCTTGAGGATGCGTCCTAAACAACGTTAAAAAAAAATCCTCCCCCTCGTGGGCATGCAACCACGATAGGGCGCGTTCATGCACGGGTACACTGACATGTCCTGGTGATCCTCAAGTCCTCTCGACACAGAGCCTTCCTTGGTTGGCTCGCTACTCCTCCTGAGCATGGGCAGCTCTCGGGACCAGGCAGACCTTTGTGAATGCTGCGTTTGCAGGGTCTCCTCAGTGGTGTCCATAGACCCAGACCCACGACCCCCAGGGCGGACGGAATACTCCCAGTTTGCCAAGGAAATGGAGGATCTCGCTGCGGTCTCAAAAATGTATTAGGGGTCCTCCACGGGCACGTAATCTGTATTGTAGCAAAAGTAATCCAAAAAGGAGCATACATTAGGACAGCTGGGCAAGCACAAATCCAACAGCACAGTAGAATAGAACTGATTGATGAGAGCTGACGAAGCCACCCACTGCACTCACATCTTTTATATGGTTTGAACATTATTTGCATAGTGAGAAACAGTTGCCATTAGTGTTTCAAGTTATTGAACAGCCTACTAAGCTCATTGGCAGGACCATGTCAGTCCCCTATATCTCTACATATGTTATTTGAAGATGATTGGAGCAAAACAATCTTAACTCCCCGCTTGCTCATGACCTCCCCTGTGGCACCACGTTCTTTCCCACTTCACCTCATGAGTTAAGTTAATTTTAATGTGCAATGCATTATTTTGCAGAACATTGTTGTGCTTGCCATTGTTCAGCACACATAGGAAAAAACACGAGACATCAAAAGCTGGTGGGAAGGAGGACATTCACACGGCATCTGATCAATGAGGGGCCTCGTGGACATTGCTGAGGACACAATATACTTGTTGACTTTTGTTAGGAAAGATTTCCCTTAGGTGCAATTTTCCCTCCATTTGTGAGCCCTCAAAACGTTTTGCTTTTGTTTGGCTTACCTAACCTGACTTTTTACCGTGGAGCACAGCCTTCAGCTTGTTATGGGGAAACTGACACATCAGTACCGAGAAACTATGTTTCCCTTAGTCTTCGACTATGTTGCCATTTCTTGGGAACTTTTTACCTATGTGCCAAGTACATTACAGTACCGCACATTGGGGTCCTTTTGTTTTATGGCACTAGTATTTTTTGGTGTTTGTACAAGTGTGCCTAGGACGAACTGGTAGCAGCAGTTTACTTTTATAGTATTTCTACTTCGTTTTTATGGACCATACTGCGCTTAACGCGTTTGGCCCAAGACTGTGGTCAGTGCCGAAAATGGCTGTGCCACAAAGACTTTTGCTCTGCCCTTTGTCCATTTTGTCCCTTTGCCTTCCCGCAGGTCGAGAGACCCGGGTAGTCCTTATTTGGGCATTCAGCCTCCCGCGAAAGCCGCATCTTTCGCGGGCTCCTGCATGTCACCTGTGTGAGTGCCCAGGAAGAGGGTTGGGACTGTTTGGTCCCGATCCACACTACTGGTGCCAGTATGTCTGGTAGTCATGAATGACTGGAACCACCGTGGGCCATGATTGGCCCATGATTGGCCCACGTCTGGCATGCATGCAAGAGAGCAGATCTTCCATTGGCTACCTGAGATTTGAGTGTGAACCACATCTTGGATAATAGAAGGGGCTCTGCATCCATTCCAGGTCAATCAACTGAAGTTCACACCGAACTTCAATAGGAGCCAAGTATCCTTAATGAGAGAGCGACTCGAGGGACCACCGGTGACATGCTAGGAAGGTTTGGCAACCTGACCCCGCTGTTGTCCTGTTGGATCCCTGCTTTTGCATCCTAGTGGGAACAACTATTCTCTGCATCTCCTACTTACCTTCGCAAAGAGCCTCTTTGTCCAGACTGTCTCGAGGGTGGGTGAGTACTTTCATCATTTACCGGTGGCCCCCTGGCTTATCCATCTCTTTTTATGCACGAGAATCCCTCAAAAGATATTGGCTGGGCTAGCCTGCACTCCCCAGCTATTCCCAAACTTCGAAAGTTGCTCTATAGTCTATATGCAAGGGTAGACCCTCCTCTAGGCATACAAACATATTCTTCATCGCCTCATAACCCTTCCTGAGTAGCTACACCCCCCTGAAGAGAACGCACTTTTTATTTTATGCATGACCGTGCGTTAACGCACAACTGTACTTTGAGCGCTAGGCTACTCACTTCTTAGGGCTGGACTACATAAATTAGGGATTGTTGATGAAGAACTGTCTAATCTGAAATATGTGTTGAACTGACCCCTTTCTGTTGCAGGTTGTGGTTATTTTCTCCCCTATTATCAGCATTAGGCTAATTGCATTATTGTATATATGTTACAAAGTGAATAAACTTGTGTGGTAATTGTTTTCTTGATAATTATGGTTTCATCATGTTTTTGTTATAATGGCCTATAATACATATATATAAACTAACAACAGTGATGGTGTAGGGTCAGTCTAGAAAGTCCCTGATGGACCATGGACAGATAAGGAACTGGCCTTTAGGTCCTCCCTCTTAGCGAAGTCAGAATTTAGACAGCATGAATAAGCCAGCAGTATATACTAACCTGGGAAATAGGGACACCGGGTTAGGGAGGGATTGGTGCAATTAGGGACACGAGTGAGAAGGCGGCTCTAGCGTCATGAACAAAAATGCAAAAAAAAAACCTTGATACTTTTCTGTGAGTGGGAGTGTTCCTTGAGCCATCTGTGATACAAAGGAGAAACATTGGAATGTTGGGACAAAGGACTTATACCAGTCATTGGCACCCAGGGCGGGGGAGCCAACCAATCAGGTTGCTCAGATTGTGAGCTAATCCCACGATTCAAACCTGCATTCCGAGCAGCCTGAAGGCTCCTTCCTGGCCATGCCATCTTACCCCCACACTCTTCTCCCATCTGGTTAACATATCCTTCTCTCCTTGCCCCCCTACCCCACTCAATTTATTCTTTTGGCGGTGGTGCAACCACCGCTCCAGCGTCCCAGGTCAGAGGGGCTCTGCACAGAGTCCTGTCTTCCAGCTCTACGGTGGCCATCTAAGGTAAGCATTTTGTATGAATAAACGGGACGCCGCGAGCGTGTCCCATTCATTCATACAAACTACATTGCCATCAGTACCAGAGTTTTTGTGTTAGAAACCCAGGGTGCTAATGGCAAGAACACATGTTCGGCGGGCAGGAACGGGTGTTAACGGCACCAAGGCCCATTGTTAAGGCCCTCGCTGCGATCAGACCTATAACTTAGGCCCCGGGCCGGTACCACCTGATCGGGCGTTATTGACATATTAGCACCCGGGAGGGGAGCCAACCAATCATGTTGCTCGGATTGCGGGCTGAATCTCACGATCCACGCAGTGTTCCGAGTAGCCTGAAGACTGCTTCCCCACTGAGGCATCTCCCCTCATCCAGTCATTGTTTCCTTCCCTCCCCACTCCCTTACCCCACTCACTTTATTCTTTTTACAGTGGCGCAACCACCACTGCTGCTCCAGCCTCCTGGGAAACCATGGAAATGGAAGAGGGGCTCAACATGGAGCCCTGTCTTTTAGCTCCATGGCAGTCGTTTTATGTAAGTATTTTGTATGAACGAACAGGATGCCCGAAGCACTTCCAGTTCATTCATACAAAATACATTGCTATCAGTAGCCGGGTTTCCGCATTGGAAACCAGGGGTGCAAATGGCAATAACACTGGATTCAGGGGGCCAGAACGATGGGTGGTAATGGCACCGGGGCCCATTGTTATGACCCTCACTGCCCTCAGGCATATAACCTCGACCTCAGGCCATTACCACCTGATCCGGCCTGCCGGGTGGGATGTTATTGCCATATTATTGCCCTCTGCCACTGAATTGATTGCAACAGAACTGCCAAAAGCCAATGTTCTAATTACATTTTATGGACCTCGCCCAAGAGCCCTACCAGGCAATATGGGTCCAGAAAGCTGGGCTAAATACCCTTGCTATGCTTGGGCCTTTCATGAATGTTATGGTCCCATAAGGCTCCGGCGGGGTTTGTATAGCTACTATAACCCACATCATTCTTTCATGTGAAAGAAAAGAGTAAAATGAGCATAAAGAGTGGATGCAAGAAGTGCCTTTATTGGTCTATAAAACAGGTTCTACTTTTAGTATTAAGATTAAAATTGGCAGGTAATGGTCTGTTGTTCATTTTAAACTGCCAGATTGGGAAGTTGGCTAAAAGCATGCTGGCAGGGCCTGTTGAGTGCACACAAATCTGCATGGAGTGTCATGGGTAATTAATTGTGGGTGCGCAGTGCGCTCTGCGCTGCTGGTAGACTTGCAATGTGACATTCCAAAAATTCTGCGGGCTCTACTAGGTCTTAGAGACCCTAGATTGTCCAATAGGAATACCAAATGGACGGTGCAATGGTTAATTACAAACTCTGTTTAGGATATATGTTTTTGCTAACCTTTACTCAGAGTCTGGTTCTTTCCATTGCTTCTAATTGGTGTATAATGTGCATACGTGGTGTACAGAGTTACGGTAAAGGCGTATCCATAACATTAGATGAGGAAAAACGAAGGCAAACAGCATAATGTTAGTCTTAACCACGGGACGTGGCAAGATGGTGATATTCAAGCGAACATCAGAAAGAAACAAGAATGGAAGCTGTGCACAAAGAATAGGGGAAAGCATTCCAATATCCCGGAGCGAGGCGGGAAAATGAGCGGAAATCGGAATGTCCACAAGAACGGCGGGAAAAAAAAGTGGTAAAGCTGCAAGGGACCGAGGCAGTGGCAAAACGCCATTGAGGCTTGAGCTAATCGGGCTCCAGCTCGAAGGGAGGGAAGCCTTTCCAGAAACTTCCTCTCTACAGAATCTACAGAACAAAAAGCAAATGTGCACATCAGCGCCCTCCCCTCGAATGTGAAAGAACACGTACCGTTGTTATAAGTTGGTTCGCATCTGTAGGGACAGGCACCAAGGCTGCGCACTTGCTTTTTCTTAAGCAGAGAGGGGAGACATTCCTGAGACCGGCGGCGTTAAAGTTTCAGGAAAGGCTTCTATCTGCCTAACAAAAATCATATGCGCACATCAGCGCCCTCCCCACGGATGCAATATAACAATGTGTGTGCTCTTTCACATTCAAGGGCAGGTGGCTGATGTGCGCACTTGCTTTTTGTTAAGCAGAGATATGAGGGAAGCATTGTTGCATTTTAGCTCATTATGTATGTATACATGTGTGTAAGGAGTGTGTATATGTATTATGTAATGTGTGTGTGACGGAGTGCATGAAGAATGGGGTACTGGGTGCGCATGTGACAGAGCAAGCATATGGTGAATGGGGACGTGAGTGAATGGTATGTTTAAATGAGCGAGTAAATGATATGTGTGTGAGTGCACGTGCACATATGTGCAATGCTGGGCCAAGGAGCTGATTTTGGCGGGTATAAGGTAGGAGTTGGGGTTTTTAGGGGTGGGTGAAAGAGGGAGAGGGAAGGGGGGTGGCACACTGTTCTACATTCTGGTCCTTGCTGGTCGCTTGCTTAAAGGGTGATGCCCGATCCGATACCAGGGCTTTACATAGAAAAATGTTCAAAGCAACTAAAAGTTATCTTTAAATCCAATCACTTGGTCATTCTCACTGGCATATTGCACTGACTTGGGCCCCACACCAGACAACCCTTGGGATTGAATAGGGGGGCCAGAGCCTCTAAGTTTGCCCCGCCCAGTTTCTGAAGTTGCCACTCCCATCACCAGTTAGCCCCCCCCCCAAACCTCCCCCACCCCGCCACCCTGTAATTTAGGGTTTGTTGTGCCACTGGACCAAGGTGCAGAATAAACAGACGAGAGGAATGATAAAAGGGAGTAAACCATGACACATTTAAAGACAATGCAAAGGCAGCATAACTGGAGATGGCCAGGAAAAATAAGCCAACTGAGAGTAGCTAGATAGGGAGAGGCATGGGAGCGGGGTGTAGCAGAAATACAAGATATATGGCAGTTAACTATAGAGTTAAGTGTGTAAAGAACATAGGAACAAGAAGTGAGGAGCAATAGCAAAGAGGGGGGGAAATCAACTAAAGAACAAATCTTGGTGGCCGAATAGGTCAATAAAAACTGTATGTATGCCTCTTGTAGTCCGCATGGACATAAGGTTTTCATCAATACTCAGATCCACCAGTACATTGCTTCATGAAATGGGACATTTTGTGCAACTAAAAAGGGGCATACAATTGTATTTTTGTGGCACATTTTTATTAGGTTGAGGGTGGAAGAGATGGTTGGGGAAGCAGAACCCTGGGAAAGAGGGGGCTAGTGAGAGGCATGGTGAGAATCTGGTTGAGACTCTAAGGCATCTTCCTGTCATCCTGTCACTCGAGTCCCTGTTGGAATGTCTGGCATGGCCCCACCTACATTGGCAGCCACTAGGTTCCAGTTCAGGGCTTAGATTCTGGAAGAGGGCTCCACCTTATTACAGGAAGAAGGATGTGGCAAACCCTTTAAGCCTGAGACTATAAACTCACTTGTTGTGCTAATCTGATTAGATTTGGCCAATTTATCACAACAAGTGGATTCATATTCCTTTAGAGTAATCCTTTTTTTTGGAGATGCCCATGCTCCCTGTCCTCAAATCCCATCCAGCTACATGTTCTTGGTATGGTAAATGTATCATCTCCATCTACTCCCATGTCAATCACTTCAGATGAAAAGATCAAATATGAAAAATTTCATGTAAAATCATTTGTATGATATCAGTAAAGATCTCACATGTTCTATTTAGGGCTGTGTATTTGACCCATGCTCTATGGAATTGCATCAAGATAAGAGTAAATGGCATCTTATTTGCAGCTAGACAACTCTTCCCATATGTCATGTTAGATGTGATATGGTATGGCATTTATAATGCGCCTGTACACAAGTGTTTCTAGGCACCACAAAACAAGGGAGGACAGCACAAATTATCCTACTAGGCCTTGCGTCATTCGGATCATGCAAGTACAGAATAGAAGACTTAGAGGAAGGAGAGGGGGAAGTGCAAGGGGGAGGAAAAGGGGGAAGTGCGATCAGGGAAGCATGGCTCTGAGTAATTGCAGCCAGGGCAGTGCAGCTCTGGGTAAGTGCAAGGAGGCAAGGGGGCCATGGAGGGTTACAGCTCCTAGGTGCGCGTTAGGCCAGGAGGCAGTGCAAAGGAAGACTGGTCGTGGAGGAGCCTGGTACCCAGAGAGAATCTGAGGGAACCAAGCAACCAGTCGGTGCAGCAGACAGGTAAGTTATCAAGGGAGCGAGAGAGAAGGCAGAGGAGAAAAGGAGGGTCTTGAGCTGCTTCCAGAACTTCAGGTGGTCCAGCTCAAGTCACAGAGGGGCAGGGAGGCCGTTCAAGAGGGAGGCACCTGCAGAGGGGAGAGATATGCCCCGCAATCTCTGCCTGGAGATCCATCTGACCCTCATAGAGTTGGAGGTAGCTGAGCAAAGGGCTCTAGAAGGAAGGTATTTCGGAAGAGAGAGTTGGATGTAGTGCAGGCCCCAGCCCCAGAAAGCCTTGTGGATGATGCAGAGGGTATTGGACTTGATCCTTGCAGCCACCAGGAGCCAGTGGAGAGATTTCAGGGCTGGAGAGATACGGTGCCTGGGCTTGCGGCCAAGGATAAGTCTTGCAGTCCTGTTCTGGATTAGGTGCAGGTGGTGAAGAATAGAGGTAGGCAGATTAAAAAAGAGGCTGTTGCAGTAGTTGAGCCTGGAGAGAACCAGGGCTCTGGAGACAGGGAGTTTCTGGGGGAAAATGAGAAATGGTAGACTACCTCTGAGGAGGTGCAGCTGGAAATGGGCCTTTTTGTCAAGGTCCATGATGTGAGGAGAGAAGGAGAAAGTGGTGTCAAAGATGACGCCAAGGTTTTTTGCCTCCCAAGAAGGTGAGGGTAGAAGGCCCAAGGAGGGCGGCCAGAGTGAGAGAGGGAAAGCGGGAGCAGGGTACTCAATTAGAAGGATCTCCGTCCTACTGGCATTAAGGCAAAGATCATTGGAGGCGCGCCAATCCTGAATCGCGAATAGACAGTCAGGAATCAGCGAGGGAGGAGAGGAAGCTGGGAGAAAGGACCCAAGTAGGACCTGGGAGGGACGGTATAGGAGAAAGGAGTTCAGCCATGACATGGCATGATCCATGATGCCCAGGTTCACACAGAGTCTGTTGATTAGGGTGGCGTGATTGACTGGGTCAAAAGTAAAGGAAAGGTCAATTAGGATGAGACTGATGGAGAACTGGAGTCGAGGTTACATAGCAGATCTTAACAGGTTTTCAGGAGAGCAGTTTCCATACCTATAGCTGCAATGAAGCCAGACTGATGGTCATGGAGGCAGCCAACTGATTCAGTGTGTAGGGTAAGCTGAGAGATGGCCAGCTTTTCCAGGAATTTGCTCAGGAAAGGAGTAATAGAAATCGGGCGATAGTTTGCCAGACATGCAGGATCTTCAGAAGGCTTTTTTAGGAGGGGGTGCACAAGGGAGTGCTTGAGGATTGAGGGGAAAGATCCAGTGGCGAAAGAGTGATTGCAGAACTGGGCCAAAGCTGGGGCCAGTGTGGCAATGTGGTCTTTGATGGTTCTGGAGGAGCAGCTGAGCACCCATTTGGACAACACTTTCATAGATCGGAAATAGAGCGAAGGAGGTAAAAGGAAGAGGAGAGGAAGATGCAGCCAAAGGGGGTCTGAGAGTGATAGAGGGAGGGAGAGGAACAGGAAATAGAGGACAGAATGTCATGAGTTTTAGTGGTGAAATGAGAGGCCAGAGCTGCACAGAAAGCCTGGGAGGGAACAGGAGAGGTGGAAACTGCAGTAGGATTGGTCAGCTCCTTGCACATTTTAAAGTGTTTGGCCATGTTGTTAGAGGTCGCAAAGGTGGAGACTTGGATATGGACCATCTTCTTGGAAAGGACAGAGTCTGTATTGCGTTTGGTGCAGGCGGCAGGCCAGTTTGTCAGGGGATGAACCCAAAGTCCTCCACTTCCTCTCAGCCAGAAGATTATTCCTTCTTCCTGGACAGATTGAAGTTAATCCATCATTGCTAGCCACATTTGCTTTTGTTTCATTGATTCAGTTCATGTTGCATTACAGAACCCCCTTTTTAGACCAACTCAAAATGTAAAGAGACTGTACAAAGAATTACTAACCCTGACCATGGTTCAGTGAAGTGGGTGAAATGAGGAATCCTGCTGCTTGATGCTGCAGTTGAAGTGGAGGCAACATAAGCACCTGTTTGGTTTTATACTTTGTCTTTTAAAGGGTAAGGTAATATGGGCGATAGAACAGGCTAGCCAGGACAAGCAGAAAACAAAGAGAGGGCTTACCAGTCCTGTTCAAGGTAGATGTTTAGAGTTTCATAGAATTTGAACCTAGCAGTATGCAACGGAGTCCAAGATTGGGTATTAGTTATACGAACAAGAGAAGGTAACTGAGCTCTCTATTAGACAGGTGAAGAAAACTTCAAGAAATGTTATGTTATGGTAGGGGAGCATTGTGATAATAGGGAGGATGACTAACTAGGTCGGTACAAGAGTCAACATCCCATCTATTTGTAGAGGGAGGGGTCATGGGAATAAAGAAAACAATGGCATGCTGGGAGATGAGGGGCCATTTCGATCTGATCTTAGGGACCAAACATATTTCTGGTTGGTTAGCAAGTTCGATGGGTGACCAAATTGGTGAATTGCATTACTTAAAGCTCTTCGTTTGATAGGATAGAATAAAGCTGAGGAGGCATGGCTGGATTTCAGGCAGGAAGTGTGGAAGTTGTTAGGTTGTGTCAAGCCATTACGAATAATAAGCCACCTGCTATTGGGCAGAATTTAGTCTACAAAAGGGCAGGTGTAGTAGAAATAACAAAAAAAGAAACCTGTGGAGAAAACTTGCTGCAGGAAGGGTCCAATCTGCAAATGATAACTGCATAGCCCTCAACTGGATGGTGCCCGACTCTATAAGCTTTTGAGCTTAGAGCCCTTTGGGTAATGCGCATGGAATGCATGAGAATACAGAGTAACTCTGACACCAAATAATCGAACTCAGGAAGATAGCAAAGGTTACTGTTTTAATATCAATTGTCTAAAACAGGGAGTTACAACCGACATCAACGGACTTTCACTTGAGCTCTCAATTAATTTCACATAAAAACATATTTATATACTAAAAATGTGACATACGTGATGTCATACTGCATGGCAAATGAGAAAAACCTACAAAGAGTTGTGATAGACTCAAGGGGAACATCTAAGTATACTTTCTATAAGGGGTGAGATTATGATTGGACATCTACTGTCAGGTGGACAACTTATGCCTACCTCTAAAACATGTCATCCTTAACACTCTAAAGTACATAGTATATCATTGGCTCTCAAACTAGAAGACCCTTCGTTATGTGGCCCTCTACAATTGGTTGGCACACCCGTGCAAAGTCTGGAACATTCGTTTCACTTAGCACCACATAAGCGCTGACCCAGGTGCTGAAGGAGCACTTAATTTAGCCCAACGTCTCTCATCACCCATGTCTTTTCCCATGAAGATTGTCTTTGAACTTGGCCTTGTAGTGTATGCTTGTCTATAAGAATATAAGGGAGTGTGAGCACGCATTATCGTTGTTCTAGAATGCCAAGCGCAATTCTATTTTCATCCTTGGCTCACTTGACAGGAGATCACGCTTTGGTCTATTTTCCAACATTTAAATGTCTTAAATGAATAAAACTTAGCACGCTTGGTGTTCTTTCTTTGCACCTTAACAAGGGATGATTCAGCTTCTCACGTCCACTGCCTTTGAGAATAGATAACCGGCCTTGGCTGCGTCAGCTTTGATACCAGGCCAAACAGCCTCACCATGCAAGTCCACGATCTCAGAAAATTCTTGTTCAACACAGTTCTCGACTTTTATTCTCCATGGATCTGGGCTTACTAAATTCATGACGCCTATGTCCAGCTTCTATACAGTGGTGGCTTTGCCTGCAATCTATTCACTATGTATATAGCCAGCTTCTAAGACTACTTAATTGTCACGTTGATCACCTTCCGCCCCCTGCTCCTCACCTGAAGGTTCTTCTTGGCTTTCTTGAACACTGGATGGCTTCTTCCGTGGTACCTTGGGATGTTCCTTAGATGGTTTCTCCTTTGACTTCCTGTCATGCAAGTAAGGCCTGGCTCCCTCGGAGGCCACCTCGACAGGGAATGGGACCTGTCTTGAGGGGGGCCCCGAGGAGCCAAGCCCCAAAAAGACAGGGAAAAAGCCGATGGATGGCACAAAAAACCCTGCAGACTGTTCCAGGAAGGATACTCGAGTCGAGTATAGTTGCAAGAGGCAGACCGGTAAAGTTCTGGGGTGACTTTCACTTCTCAGGATCACATAGGAAGCAAACTGGAAAAGCCCCAGGAATAATATACCAGCAAAGAGTACGAGGTATTGGGAGAAGTAGTAGAGTACTGTAAACTGTCACAGAAGGATCCGTAACAATTTCAGAAGAGAGCGATGGAAGCAGAAAGGATAGAAAGAGAGGGAGAGACTTAGAAGCCAGGTATAGTCCCAAACCCAAAGGATAGACAGAACCCCGAAGCTAATAGAGTAGAACGCGAGGAGGCGCGAGAGTGGCGGAGGAGACCGCGAGTCGGAACGGCGAGACGCCGAAGGTAAGGAATCAGATTGGAATGATGAGCGGCAGACGCCGCAGGAAGAAGGAAGCAAGGTAAAATCGTAGGCTGTGCAAGTAGAGTGAAGCGCAGGTAGAAAACGGTAGAAGGCTGGGAGGAGGCTACTCGGAGGAGTAGCCGAGCGAGCGTATTGTTGAAAATCACAGATACAACGCGCTGGTAAGTGGGCGGGGCTGGTTTAAGTAGCGGTGGCCGCCATGTTGGTTGAGGGCTAGGCCGTTACTGTCAGGTTCTTCGTGGCAGTGCTTTCTAATCGTGCCATAGCTTCCAGGGGCGGATCATGACATTAATCTACTTGCGTTGCTCCATCTGTACAGTTATTGAACTGCTTGTATTTTCTGAAGTGCATCACACACACGCAATCTTCTTTTTGCATTTGAACGTTTACTCAATTATTTACTTTGTCATCAATTTCTATAAGGTTCATGCATCCTTTTCAGCCAGTCTTTTCAGGGCATCACGTTCATCTCTCATCTCTCGTGACATCACCAGCTCCTCTTTCTCTCGTTTTTCATATGCCTTCAGGGATTTCCTCCCTCAAATTGTCATCTCTTTCGGGAATACATTTAATAAGATTTTCACAGAGGTTACCTTCTTTCGAATATTCACTGTGGTATGGTCACAACTGCTGGTGTCAAGCATGGCGCAATCTCAGGCTTCCATAAAGGAGGTAGGGGGGGATTTCCTGAAGAAGCATGCAACTGCTCCTCTACATTCCAACCCCTTGGTCAAGTCATCGACCACTTATTCACCAGTTTCTACATGATATTTTCTCTTGAAGAAGTGCTTCTTTGGAGTCCAGAGCTTCATCACTCCCTTCAGGGTGCCTGCTGATTTAACAGGTTCATCCACACTCCAGGTCATGTATCTTCACCGTCCATTCGGATTACAATAGACCCATCGTCCCACGTACTTCTTATGGTTCTTCCGATACAGGAACTTTGTTCCTTCAGGTGCTACGATGCTGGCCTCTATGTATTTTCACACATCCTCATCTGTCAATTCCTTTGGTCCAATCCCTGATTCGACATCGATCATGATCTTCATTCCTACTACTTTCTTTGCTGTTTTCTAGCACTGTGCAATTATTACTTTGATCGCAAAGAATCCAAACATCACCATGAGTAATAATGCTCCAAGAAACTTAAAGATGGTTGCCATCCACTGCGGAATCCAAGAGAATATGGATGCAAACCAACTGTCATCTATAATGTCCTCTGTCTCATCTGGTTATGCAGGTTTGTCAACAATGTTATGGCCTCTGTCAAGGTCCCTTTCTCGTTATCATGAGAAGGTATGAATGTGCAACATGATGACACAATTTTGGCGCAAGCTCCTCCTTCCATCGGTGTAATCATGTCAAGGACATATCTGTTCTGCAGGGTCATTAGTCGTATGGCCCTTAGCTCTTCTTTGATAGCATTGAATCCCTTGATGATGGTGTTCATCGCCTGCAGGAGCTCAAATCTGGTAATCTGCAGCCATTTGGCATTGCCCATCATCTGGATCCTAGGCATGAAGATTGTCATGAAGATTGAAGCAGCCTTGCTGAACAACCTGTGCTCATAAGGGATGGAGTCAAACACATCTATTGACTTAGCTGAGAAGTAATTCTCTCTTCTGATTCGATTGATAAATTCAAGCGATCTTCTCAAATGGGCATCCACTTTTGGAAATTCTTCAATGTTCAGGTCACTCCGAGGAATCACTAATGTTGGAACATGAATAAGCACCAAGGAACTCATTCCTACCCAATCCTTGGGCAGCTTCATGTAGGCCTTAGGACCACAAGCCCAATATCGATCTATTAGGACGGCTGTCCCTGCTCCCATCTAGGAAACATCAAATGTAGTTTTGCAATCCTTGTTATCTCTCATATGAATTTTCCATATCTCCGGAAGCACAATGTCACATTCGCCAATGGGATCACAATCATTGGACCTGATTCATCTTCTACCCATGTCAGTATTTTGGCATGTTTGGCCTATGACTTTAAACATCCATCGTTCACTCTCTGCAGCTCTTGTTCATATTCTGGCTTCAATAAATGAGCTGCACAGGACACCAGTCTTTCTTCCCATCCCTTCTTGGACTTTACTCGTCCATAGACTAAGACTTGAGTTTGTTCCCAACATCGAGGTGATCCAGCTATCTCTATCTTATCAGGACAGTTCATTCTCTTAATCTCTTCAATGACCACCTCCTCCTGTCCTGCTGCAGGATACACAAGATACACAAGCATCTTACTCTTCCATTCAGGTTCCTTTTCCATCTGTGTAGTCTTGATATAATCATCCTGGTATGGAAACAACCATTTCGATCGGCATCGCAAAGTACTCCAACTTCCTTGGAATTGTCCTCTTTCATGTATGCTGCAAGATCAAATTATTTTTACTCTTGAAGTTGAAAAATCTGCTCAATTATAGCAAGCAATGAGAAGCCTTCTAATCACAGGGCCATTTTTAGGATCCTGTAAAAAAGTGTGAATATCAACGTCTCTTGTGGCAAGAGCAGGATAAGCCCGAAGTATAAACACAAAAACAGCAAGCACATGCCGATGCACATCACTATCAGTGAGAACCATAGGGTTAACTTCTTAGAACAGGTATGCACTACAAAATTAATCCGGATACTGGTCTCGTTTCCAATTTCTGATCAAGAACTGACATTTAGGCATAGCTTTGATGTTTCTAGAGTTCTTTTTGGCCTACTAAAACTCACTACAAGTCTTTGTACTCCTGCTAAAATATCAATAAGGAGTATCACCCGATTTTTAGTCCAAACTAAATCTGCATCATTCACTGGTTATTGCTTTGTCGTCGAACGAGTCTGCACACGCTGAAATTCTTCTTCTTGTCTTGCTTCTGGATCAGCAACAGTGGAAGCGAAGGTCTCACCTTTGTAGACTTTCACATTGCCCAAGTGAAGCCAAGCTTGTCTTCCTTGGACCTTTACAGCTGAAGGGGTTATATTTTCAATGCAATAGGGACCATTAAAACGGGGCTCATGCCACTTTCTCGTAAAAATGTTTAGGAGCATTTGATCACCAACATACAACTTGGGTGCTGATATAAGTTCAGTTGTGCTGGTTGTTGAATTGTCTTCATCTGTGTTCTGAGACTGACCCCCCCTGGCGCTTGTGTTGATCTGAAATGAGAACAGTGCTCGAGGTCATACATGTCAAATAGTCATGCAATTCATCACCTAATATTTTAGCTACACTCTGGGCATCACTTCTACTCCTAGATGGAGGAGTAAGAGGCATTCTCATTCACTGCCCTGTCACTAACTCGTGAGGGTGAGATGGTGGTCTGATCCTGGCTGATTCCGAAGGGCATTCAAAGCTAAGTGTAGGCAGTACAGCCATCCCTTCTTCAAAGTCAATTTAATCTTGGCAATCCTTTCTTTAAGGAGGCCATTGAGTCTCTCACATACCCTGTTCGCTTGCGTGTGATAAGCAGAAGAAAACTTGTTTTTAATATTCAATAGAAGCCCTATCTGTTTAAATACCTCATTAACAAAATGTGGCCCATTAGCGGTCTCAGCACTTCACACACACCCCCCATCTTGGGAAAACTTTGCACATTAAAAACTTTACTGTGCATGGGGCATCAGGGTGTGTGTACGGACCTGCCTCGATCCGCCTAGAGAAGGGACACAACACCACTAATAGATACCTATATCCATTACATACTTGCAGCATATCAACATAATCAATATTTAAATAATGAAACTGACCATTCGGTCGAGGTATTACCCCCTAATTGTCCTCAGTGTATGCCCAGCAGTAAAGTGTTGACACAGCTGCAGTTCACTATAAATAGTGCAACGTGTTCTAACAAATTCGGAATGCACCAATTTTCTGCAATCGTAGCAGCAAGACTCTCCCCTAGTTACAGGCGCGGGGTAATAAAGCTGTTCAAGCACAAACTTTAATGATGGCATCACCGGCTTTCCAGTGCTATCTTGTCACCACAATGCTTCTCTGGGAGATAAAGAACACCCCCTTTGCTTCCATAATTCCTGCTCATCCTGTGGTGAACTCCCTTGAATCTCCATTAGTTGGGTTATTGATAATTTATTAAACCCTTCTTGTATTAACATGGTTGTGACAACCTTCTCCTTAATTTTCTCAGTATCAAAACTTAAAATATCTGGGGAATATGCTACCCTTTTGGCTTCTTCCTCTGCAGCTTTGTTCCTGCAAGAGATCAAATCTGTTCGCTTAGTGTAAGCTGCACACTTAATGTCCGATATGGCCACTGGGAGTTGAAGTGCCTTAATAGGCCTATCCAATAAGGATGCATGTTGCACTGGAGTGCCATCCGCATGGAGTTAGCCCTTCCTCTTCAAACGCGGTAACCCTGCGTGTATGACTGACGTCACATAAGCCAAGTCATTTTACACCATTACTTCCTGTCCTTCGTGTTTCTCGAGTGCCACAATAAGCGCTACTAACTCTGCTGCTTGCGCTGAAACGTGAGACAGTATCCTTGCACTTGCTACAACTTCAAATTCTCCATTTAATCTGTGCCTCACTACTGCTGCACCTGAATACCTTTCCACACTAGTCTGATTAATTTTCAAAGAACCCTCAATAAAGAGAATTTCCCCTCCTGCTAAAGGATTTTCCTTCACATGAGGTACATCATCATAAAATTCAACATAATTAGAACAGTCATGCAAGTGGTCACCTTCTTCTATTGGCTCAGCTATAAATGTGTCAGGATTCACTATTTTACATCTTATAATTTTAATCGTTGGGTTCAGAATTATTACCTCATAAGCCGGAGCTCTTTGGGATGTCAATGTACCTTTGGGTTTCTCTAAAATGGCAAACAGAGCCTGTTCCATGAAGAGAGTCATAGAGCATCCCATGACAATGTAGACTTCTCAATCGCGAATGCGGCAGCTGCCAATGACTGTTCACAAGGAAAACGTCGTCTCATTACTAGGTCCACAATCCCACTGCAATATGCTAAAGGCTTGTACCCCAATGTGGTTCTCTGCGTAAGCACTGCTGCCATGAGGATCTCATCTGTGTGTGAAAACAAATACAATTCCTCAGCATAGTTGGAATTACTAAAACAGGGACTGTACAAATTGCCTTTTTCAGCTCCTCCAACCGTTCCTCCATTTCTTCAGTTCAGACTTGGATTTAAGTCAGGTGATTCATAGCTAACTGATTCGGCCCGGGTATCTAATAATATGTGGTATAAGCACATGAACAAATATTATGCATTTATTGTTGTTCACCACAAGGGGAAGGTTTCAGGGGAAAAAAGCTACCTGAAGAGAGATTCCTACAAAGATAACTATATAAAGACTCAAGAAATGATGGATCACTACTGGAAGAAAGATCAGGCCATAGAATACATAACCAAAACTCCACAAAAGGGAAAAACAAGGGTAGTGACACAAAAGGAGTTGCCATGCCCAAAAGAGGACCAGCTGTCATGGCCACTTGTCCAGGATCACAGGAGTGGCATCACCAAGTGGAGGAAGCAGGTAGCACCATGGGTCACGCACGTCCCTTTGGGACATTTATACATGGAAGGCCTGGTTGGACACAGTCCTGGCACCTGTGGTCTCCATCTGCATCTGCATGTTCAACTTCTAGGAGTGGCAGGGTGTGGCATACAGGACTGTGCCGGGGTCATGGCCTTAAGAGCGCAGCTATAAAAGCCAGCCCAACCCCAAGGCACATGCTTTGCGTTAAACACTCACCGTCGCCTGGGATTCAATTTACCTGAAGAGATTCTGCCATTTGCATTCATACTCACCAACTGGAGGATCCTGCTCTCATCCGAATGCTTCTTTCTGGCACCGTGGCTCACCTGCAAACATCTCAGAGCGTAGTCATCTTCTTCCTGGCACCACGGCTCACCTGCAAACATATCGGAGCGCAGTCATCTTCTTCCTGGCACCATGGCTCACCTGTAAACATTTCGGAATGCAGACAGCATCATCTGGGCACCGTGGCACGATACACTTCATCTGAACTCGCAGTGCCTGCAAAAGAAAGACAAAAGACAAGGTTAGACACATAACAGACATTCGTTAAAGGTGCGGTGCCATTTAACCTTGTGCCTTCCTAAAGCCATCACTCACCTGCTGCCGGACATTTGCGATCGCATCCATCTTCCGCTCAGCCGCGTTCCGCGACTCCACTACCGTAGTTAGGCCGCATTTCCATCTATTGGGAGAAAACAGAGAGGAACGTTATTCATGGGAAAACAACAATGTTTAGAGCAAAAAACATTAAGACATCGAGAGAAAGCAGAAAAAGGGGAAAAGACAAGAGACATTGAGAGAAAGCAGAAAGAGGAGCTTAGTCGCAGCTGGACTGGACTAACACTCTGGAATCAGTGAAGGAACTCGATTCCATTAACAAGCGCCCCTGCCAGAAGTAGCAGGACGGAGAGCTCATCATTCATACTTACCAGGTGAGCCTTATGGGCCAGTACGTGCCCACTGAAATCGCACCTTGGGTCGAAGGGTTAGGGAGATACCACAGTCACCTATCAGCACACTCACGTTTCCCCATATGCACACAGGAGCAGTGCCACTGATTGTCACCGGCTACCGCTGATCCGCAGGGGACGAAGCCAGAAGAGGGTGATCTAATTCCAGTGAGGGCTGCAACTGTGCCCCGACGCCTCTGCAGAGACCAGATGAGCGTAACACCAAGAGAGATAGGAGGAGAACCGTGATGCTGGGAAAGACCACAGATGCTGGTGTATGGGCAAGTATAAACAGATGACGGGTGGACAGAAGGAGTGGTGGGGAGCAAGGCACATATGCTTCTAACTGTTCCAGTTCGAGTAGTACAAGAGGAAAACAACAAATGCCTGAAAGAATTGGAAGCAAATGCAAAGTTATTAACATGGATAGAGAACGAAGATGGGAAAATACCCGTAATACCAATCAAATGAGCAGTGTTATGCTTCAAGAACGATGGTCCAGTTAAGGTTGGAGAAACCAAGGAATGTAAGCAGACAGTAAAAGTTCCAGGTATGAAGGTCGGCACAGCAGTATTAATGGACCACTATTGGGCCAGCGGATCAAAAGCATATGTGTGACTACCACCCAACTGGGAGGGACGTGCTCACTGGTGCATCTGAACCCCCCAGCACTGGTAGTACCCCAGAAGGACATCAAAGTAGATGGATTCCCCAAGATGGACACTAACAAGAGAAATAAGAGGTCTGTAGAGCTAACCAGAGTAAAGAGGGGAAACCATGCATCATCAAAAATGGACAAGTCCCTGGATGCAATACCACAAGAGCATAGGCTGTTTAGCAGGACAGAAATATTCTTTGCATCCATCATTCCAGTAGTGCTGGCAAGCACCAACACGAAACGGCTCCAGATTGTCAGGGGTTCAAGGCAATCAAAGAAGAACTCCGATCAGTGAGGTTAATGGTGCTACAGAATAGATATGTTTTAGATCTACTAACAGCCATGGATGGAGACGTTTGCGCCAAAATTGGGTCTTCTTGCTGTACATTCCCCAGCTAATGATGAAGACAATGGCATGCTCAAAGAGGCGGTTACCAGGTTATCAGAGATGCATGCCAAAATGGTGGCAGAAACGAACGCTGCAGGAAAAGATGAAAGTTGGCCATTATGTATTTGTCATGGATACCAACATGGACTGAAGGTATTAGTAGCAGCTCTAGTACTTATACTACTGACTTTCTGTGTTTTCAGAATATGCATCACACAATACAGAAAGACGACTGAAAAGTGTATATGGATGAAAGTACTAGTAGACTTGGAAGCAGACGAGGACAAGATAATAAGGGCTTGGGACACGCTGAGGGCCCAGATAACAGATTGTCCTCTGTTTCCAGCTGGAGTATTGTTCGACTATCCCTACGACACCAATGACTATTGGGGAAAATGGGGTTGGTGTAACACTAGAGGAGACTGCAGTTACGTGACATGCAGTTTGGATGATCATGCAAGATACTATGGGCACCAAGGGGGAGTGTCAAAGATCTCACTCCCAAAGCTCAAGTTGAATAAGGCTAGAGGTATGGTTGACAAGTTGACCAGATGAGGGATTGAAGAGAGGGTCCCAGCAATGGCCCTTATGACCCTTTGCAGAATAAAGAATGAACGATGTTACTTGCTCTTTGGCCAGTCACTGACTGCACCAATGTATCACAGATATGACAAGAGATATTCTCTCAGACAGCCATTTAAACCATATCCAGTGGTTTTGAGGAGAAAAAGGTCTCATCAATGGACCAGATCAACTGACAATAAATCCAGGTATCAATGGCATCATTAGAGACATCATGCCATAGCCGTGTTAGCTATGAAGCAAATATGCATCCATTTATAAAGCTACGCAAACATGCACTAGTTCATTGCTTATAGACATGAAAAACATGCTCATAACTCACGTAGGCAGACGACAGATACATTTACATACTGCTAAGAACCTTTCGTTTCTTTCGCCAAAGTGAAATCACAAGATGCAGAATATACGTGGACCAAGCAAGCATAAGCTTTATTGAAACTAACCATAACAAGCCATGAAGACACATAGGGAATTTATAGGGTGACTGAAGTGAATCAGGTTGGAAAGACAGGCCTCAGATACATGGAAGGGGAGACGCAATCTCTGCAGCATGATGCGCAGAGCTGGTGTACACAGCCAAGGACAGCGGGTGGAAAATTCCTGGTTCCAGAGGCAGCAAGCCACCCGCAAGAATTCAGAATAAAATCCTCATAATTGCAGACAGAAGAGCTTTGTTTTGCAGTCCCCTCACATGTGAGCCAGCAGAACAGGGAAATGCTCATTTACTCGTGGTGGTGAGAGAAGCTGTTCACAGCAAGACAGAGTGGAATGATATAAGGGTTGCCCACCAAAACGCCAACCTGCAGGCACTCTCTTAGGCTTAGGTGATCAGACAGTGGTAATATGTAACACACAGCCCTCAATGTTCTTTCCCATCACCTTGAAAAGGTACACTCAGCTCTGCGACCAGACATTGACCAGGCTCGCGAGGACCCGCTTTAGCCAATCCAGAAGCTTCATTTGTGAGATAGTAAAAAATGTTGCATGGGCCAATGGTCTTCCTGCAATCCTGCAACAGTGTAGTTTTTAACATTTAGGGGTAGTCTCAGGCGGAACCACCTGATATGGGGAACCAATGAATATACTAATGTATAGTTTTTGTATATGTAGTTAGCCCAAACTGGCAAATGGGGACACCCCATAGGTTTTTTGGGTGGACCCGATTTTGTGATGTCATAGTTGTATGAAATCATGTGACACAGGCTCAAAAGCTGAGAATACCAGAGAACTGTCTTTTCCTGTGTGATCCCTGTCGGTTTTGGATAATCAAGACAGTATACTTTGCCCCATGGCTGAGTCTTCTGTTCTTGCGGTGGGGAGTCTTTGATAGGCCCAAGTTTCTCTCCTAAGTATCTGGACAAAATGCTGCGAAGTCCCATCTGCAAGTCCTAAACAATAACACTTCTCACACCTGCAGTACATCGATGATTGCGGTGATGGGCCTAAGAGTGAGGCACATCTGTCGTTTCTCTGCCTTCGTGTTGAGAGTCATGTGGGGACATATGGGTAGATTTGGCCCTCTGTCTACAATATCCCCTCTGGTCGTTCTGTCGACCACACTACCTACATGATTCTTTTGGTTTATCTGCAATTTCAGGAGCCAAACCTTTGTTATCCCACAAAGATGTCCATAGTATTTTGCATGGTCATCCAGGCTCCATGTCACACAGCTGCAGTCTCCATCAGGGTTGCACCAAACCCATTTTCCCCAATACATATGGGTGTTGTATTAATACTGGAACACTGTTCCTATCAGGAACAGAGGATACTGTGTCAATTGTGATTTCGGTGCATTTCGTGTTTTCGTTTCCCTGTCTTCTTCAGTTTACGTCTATGAGCACTTTCATCCCTAAATTCTTCTTAGTTGGCTTCCTATGCTGCGTGATGGTTATCCTGATGACATAAAATGTCAGCAACACTAATATCAATGCTGCTGCCAGTGCTTTCAGTCCATTGTCATCCACGTTGGTATCCATGAGAATATATATGACAGGCGACCTTCATCTTTTCCTACGTTCTTCATTTCTACCTCCATCTTTGTGTGCTGTTCAGAGAGCCGGGTGATGGCATCTGTCAGCGTCCTGTTGCCTTAGTCATTGGCAGGAACAAATGTACAGCAAGAAGACCCAATCTTGGCACAAATGCCTCCCTCCATGACTGTGAGGAGATCTAGAATGTATCTGTTTTGGAGGGCTATTAGTCTAACTGCTCTCAGCTCTTCTTTGATGGCGTTGAAAACCCCTTGATGGCTGAGGTTATCTTCTACATCATCTCACAACACCTAAACTGGAGCCATTTGGCATTTGTGCTTGCCTGTACTGCTGGAATTATAGATGCAAAGAAAATTTCAGTTCTGCTGAACAGCCTGTGCTCTGGTGGTATCGCATCCAATGCCTTTTCCATGTCTGATGAGGCATAGTTCCCTCTTTTCACTCTGGCCAACCATACAGATCTCTTCATCCTTTTGCTGGTATCCATTTTAGGCAACCCTTCAACTTGTATGTCCTTCTGCGGCACTACTAATGCTGGTGTGTTCAGATGTACAAGTGAACATATTCTTCCCCAGTTGGGTGGCAGCTGCAGGTATGCCTTTGGCCTGCAGGCCCAGTAGTGGACCATGTGCACTGCTGTTCTGACCTTTATGTCTGGTATCTTCGAAATCTTCTTGCATCCTTCATTTCCCCAACCGCTACTTCACCATCATTTTGGAAACATAAAGCTGCTTCCTTGAGCGGTACGATGGGCATGGGCCCTGCTTCGTTTTCTAACCATGTGAGCAGTCTGGCACTTGCTTTCCATTTCTAAAGGCACTTGTCATTTTCTTGCTGTTCTCCTTCCACTGGACCCATTAGGAGAGCATGTATTTTGCCCCCAACAACTCCTTCTTTCCATCCGTCTGTTGTGTATACTTGTCCATACACGAGCATCCTGGCCTTCCTCCTATTTCTCAGGGTTCTGTCTTGGGACACTGTAACTCCTTCTGTGCCACTCTCTGCATTTACCCTTTTACGTGGCCTCTCTGTGGTATATTCTATACTTTTATCTGCATTCCAGTAATCGTCTAACATTTCCTGGGTCTTTATGCAGTTATCTTCGTACAGGAACATCTTCTTGGACATCCACCTTACTGTGGCATGCTTCGCTTGAAATTGTCCTCTTGTGTTGCAGAGTGATAAATACATGAGGCATTGTGCTCTTACCGCTGGAATTTCAGTTGCCATGAACATTCTTGATGCACTCACTGCATAGAGGATGAGAGAGCAGACATAACAGCACTCCTTTGTCGTTTGTTTCCCCACTTCAGCCATACCACATGTTGTTTGATAATTGGGCCGAATCAGCTATATGATAATTTACCTGGTTAAAATCTACTCCTGCACTGCGCATAACTCTTTTTACTTCCTTAGCAGTGCTTATTGCTTGCCCAGATATGGCTTCTTTAACAGCATGGATCGGGGTTGTGTTAGTGAGTGTCAAAGCTTGTGCATGTGCAAACAACAATCTATGTAGAACAAGGAGTGTAAATAGATAGAGACATCAGAAGGCACACAATAGTATCACAATATTAAGAATTACATTGTCCATGTATTTTTCCTTGGGTGTTTTTTTGTGTTGGTCCAACGGGTTTGTGCAACTCACCTGAAAAGCCTCAGAAATGCATTATTATCGGGTTAGTGTATGTTAGGATAAGCTCTGCGCCTGTAGTATTAGACAAGACCCAAAAAAGAAGGAGAGAATATCAACACTCTCCCCTGATCCACAGAAGCCAAATAGATCGACACTCCCACCGTGGTTGGCATGGGTGCCTGATGTCTTGAATAACAGGTAGCCATGCGGCAGCCAATGGGGAGAAGAGGGATTAGGGAGAGGTTGTGGATAGGGAAGGGGAAGTAAGGAAAACTGAAAAGAGGGTAAAGAGAAGCATAATTGGATAGGTTTGGTGGAAGTTAGGAAAAAGCAAGACACACATATACCAACAATCCTGATCTACTATCACCACCAGACCTGCCTGTCACCTGAACCTAGAACTGTAACCTAGAGACTCCTGCCTAGGCCTACAACCCTCGTACTGTGATTGAGACACATAACAAGGAACTTAATGCAACATGAAAAAGTTGAAGCAAGCAGCATGGCACGTACAAGGGGTTTCCCCTCTATGAAATAACAAAACACATGGCCCGTTGGACAAGCAAAAGCAAACGTAACGTACATTACATCGAAGGGGGCACCATAATGCAACCTAGTAGTTCCTGACCACTCGCACCTCATGTAATGACTGTGCTTTAACACTAGCACACACTTTCTCACTCAGATGGGCATTCCATGCTTTTCCACAGACTTGTAACTTCCTTTGGAAAACATATATCAATGCTTGTAAAGTAATGTCCAAAAACAGACCTTCAGCCGAAGGGTAAGCAGAGCGTGTGAGCAGAAGCCCTCAATAAGGTTTCATACACACATGCGGAGCGCGCATATACAGCTCACATACATACACGGCAGGGAAACAGTTTGCAGTTACTTAACTGAATGCCCGGGACCTCCGCAGGACTACCGGGGCCTGGAGAAGTAAGGCGAAGAATTCTCCGGGCCGCCTCTATTGACCACTGCGACCCAGGCTCAGCAAATACCAGCATTCTCTCAGCGTCCCTGCTCCTCCAGTCTTCCTCCATAAATGCCGCCGTGACCGCCCATGCCGAAAAGACTTAATAACCCGCACCTGAGGACGGGCGGCCAGTGTATAAAATAGTCCCTTCCATTGAAATCAGCTGTTGCTGCGCGTGAAGCTTGGGACTACAGAACCTTCCCACGGCTGCTGGGAAGTGTAGTTCCCCTAGCTACTTAGCGTTTTTTTATGTCACACGCCTTTTCTTGCCCCAGCACCAATTCCTGACAGTATTGGGCGACTGCTGCGAAGAACAATGTTTTTTCCCATTCAGTTTGACAGCATAGTCTGGAGCCTGCTCTCCAAAATAGGGGCCCTCCAATTTTGGTTTAAACCAGGGCCTCACAAAACTCTGCAGCAGGACCGTGTCCCCCGGATAAAGTAGTGGTCTTTTGAGGAGTTTTCAGTCATGTCTGGGATGTTATCTTACTCTCTGTTCTTCGACCTCTCCCCCTGCGCCTACAGTTGACGAGAAATAAAAGATGCACAAGCCATCAAGGAAGCCACATACTCATGCATTTAATTTACAAAAACATCAGAGGTTGCATTTGCATCTGTCAATACCCTAGTGGGAGGAGCCAGGGGTAGTTGCATGCGCTGTCCTGTTAGCAACTCATTTCTAAGTGGTGCTCGGTCTCGGGCTAATTGGGCAATGCGAACAGTGCTAAGGGTAAACAGTGAAGCCATCCCTTCTTTAAAGCGGCTTTTATCTTTGCTATCTTTTCTTTGAGCAGGCCATTGAGGCACTCCAAACCCTGTTAATTTGCAGGTTATAGGCACAGGACAATTTAGGCTGTATCCCCAGTAGGGGTGTGATGTGCTCAACAGTCTCATTCACAAAATGAGGCCCATTGTCAGACCGTAGGACCTCACCCACCACTCATCATGGGAATGCCTCTCGAACAAGGAATTCTGCTGCTCTCAGGGCATCAGGGTGTAAACAGCGACCAGCTTCGTTCCATCGGTAGAACGGGCATACAACCACTATCATGAAGCGGTAGCCCTGGCATACCTGGATCATATCAACATAGTCAATGTGGAGATGTTGGAGAGGCCCAATTGGGCGGGGTATGGCTACTCTCACTACAAGTAAAGTATGTCCTGCAGTGTACTTCTTACAGGTGACACAGTTCTCTATAGATGCGGCTATAGGTTACGGCAGATTTGGACAAAACCAATCTTCCCCAATGTGAGCAGCAAGAACATCTTTACCCATGTGGGTGGGATAGGATAACGTAGTTGTGTGAGTGAAATTTGCAATAATGCTGTTGGGAGTAGTAGCTTACCTGTGCTTTCCTGTCACCACAAAGCATCCATAGGGTATTTTGAACATCCCCTTCTCACCCATAGGTCATTTTACTCTGTCGGAGCCCTTCCCTAAAACTCCATTATTTGCGTGGCTGGTAAGGTATTATAGCCTTCTTTTAGAAACATGTTGCGTACATGGATACGAGTGTTCGATTTGGTATCGTAATCTGTTTTTCCTGAACAATATGCTCCGTGCTTTGCTTCCGTGTCTGCTGCTTTGTTGCCCCGTGAGACTGCGCCCTCCCCCATCATGTGGGCCTTTCCTTTTTATAACCGCTATAACTGCTAGGAGTTCAAGGGCATCTATGAGCCTGCCCAATAGGGGCGCGTGCTGCATCGGTGTGCCGTCAGAACACCAGAAGCCCCTCCTCTGCCATTGTGACAGCCCAGAGATCTCACGTAGGCCGAATCTGAATACACTGTAATTTCCTGATCCCTGGGTGCTTTTAATGGCAATCTAAAACCACTAATTCTGCCGGTTGTGCTGAAATATGTGAAGGCAATATCGCGCTTGCTATTACGTCTGTTTTCAGTCTCACCTCTGTCGTCCCTGTATGTCTTTCCCCTGTTGTCTGGTCTATTGCCGATGACCTGTCAATGTAGAGCGCTTCTCCCACCTCAAGTGGTTTTTTTCCCCACCTTGGGAAGGTCATCATACTGTTCTTAAAGTCATGTACACTGTTTCCCTCTTCTATTGGTTCACCTTAAAACATTGCCGGATTGACAGTCCTGCACCTCACTTGCTTGATTGTTGGATTCAAGATAATTACCTATTATCCAGAAGCTCTCTGCATGGTCAACGTACTCTTGGGTCTTTCAAGAATTGCAAAGAGAGAGTGCACCACGTCAAGTGTGGTGCTACACCCCATAGTAATACTCGTTGGAGCAGCTGGAGGTTGCTCACAAGGGTAATGTCCACTCATTACTGGGCCCAAACGTTCACTATAATAAGCTAATGGCTTGTGCCCTTTGTGCGAGTAGCGCAGTCATCACTACTCCATTGGAGTGTGAGAAGAAATAACATTTGTTGTGATAGTCTGGGATCCCAAACACTGGAGCTGTGCATATTGCTTTCTTCAGTTCCTCGAATACTTCAGTCATTTCATGTGTCCATACCAATTTATCATTCCCTCTCTGTGCTTCCCTGAGTCCGCTCAACAAGGGTCTCGTATTTGTGCTGTAGACAAACACCCAGGCTCTGCAATAATTGCAAAGGTCCAAATACTGCTGCATTTCTCTCAATGTCTTTGGCATTGGCGTTATACGGATGGCCTCAGCCCCTTCTGGAGTCACTTTTCACCCTTCCTGTGATATTAACTGCCCTATGTATAGCACTTCCTTCTAGCAATATTATAATTTTGCCTTGTCCACCTTGTAACCCTTTTCTGCCAACACTGAGTCATTTTGGCACTGTTCCTCTGACTTTCAACAAATTACAATGTGGTCCACATATTGTATGACGGTGCTCGCTATCTGTATGTTGCCTAGATCCATTTGAAGGACCCTATTAAAGATTGAAGGTGACTCACAGTACCCTTGTGGTAATCGTGTACGTTTCCACTTCTGGTTTCTATACAGAAATGAGGTTAAGTCCTGTGACTCTTCATAAAGTGGTATAGAAAAGAAGGCAGTCTTCAAATCTATAACCGTGAAGTGTGTAGCTTCCATTGGGATGCTGCACAGAACGGATGCTGGATTTGGAACTAATGGGAATTGGTTCCATGTGTTAATATCCCGCAAAAATATTGGGATACAAAAATATCAGCATATTTTTGCGGCGATATTGACCCATGGACCCTGAGGGGGACACCACCGCAACCACTGCATTATTTTAAAATGGCAAGACAAATGGCCACATGTATGGAGATATTTTTGGTGGGGATATTTTGCTTCAACAATTTGGTTCAAGGGATGCAAATCCTGAATAAAACAACATGATCCCGTGTCACCTTTTTCAATGGATACACTGCGGTGTTACACTTCGATTCTGAAGGCACCAGAAGGCCTTGCTTGACTAATGCAGCAATCGTCTCATAATTGTCCTCGTCTGCTTCCTCGATAGGGGATACTGGGCCTCATTATGGGCATGGTGGTAGCCTTGCCTGTATGGCAGGCATGGCTACTGCCATGCTTGCTACCGGCCCGCCACCCACGATTGGGCAATAACCGGCCCATTATGAGATGAATGGGCCGGTAATTGCCCATTCGCCGGTGGCAGTATTGCCGGGCTCCCGATCTCCATTCTGCCCTATAGGGCAGAATCGGGGTGGGGAGCATGGTTGCACCGGCACCGTCGATAATGGTGCCGGTGCAAGCACGAGTTCTGCTCGCAGGTGCCTCACAGCCTGCCAGGTAAGACCTGGCGGGCTGTCAGGAACCTGCAAGCAGAACTCGTAATGCGGCGGGACGGTATGAACGGTGCCGGTGCCTTACCGGCACCGTTCATACCGTTCCCGCCTCTATTATAATGAGGCCCACTGTCTCGTCATTGGTAAAATAGCCCCTGGTTTAAGCTTTATCTTGACCGCTCCTATCCCTTTTAACAGACCAACATCATAGGGACAATTGGTCCACAAGACACTGGGTACCCGCGCTAAGTCTTCCTCGAGAAATGGTGATGGCAATTTTCACAACACAGCCATTCTCTGCGACCCTTTACTGTAATGTAATTCCACCCATTGTCTAATGCGTATGTCAAACACCACCTCGCTATCTGCACGATCACCTTGGAATGACTCATCTGTCATGTTAGTCAACCTGTATCCTTCCCCCACTGCAATAACAGTCCTCCATGATCGCCCTGTATAGTCAGTTTCATGCAATACTATTCTCTTGTCCCTCACTATAACTGACTTGAGTTCTCTTGGGATTACCTTTCCTTTTTTCTCACCTAAGGGAATCTGTGGTCTGAAAAGCAACTTATTGGGTATGCGTAGCAACCTCCCCTGTATCCCCGGGAGCCATGTAATGAATACTTCCAACCCATATGAAAACAGTTCAATGTCCACTGACAACCCCCTCTGTACCGTTGGGCCACAATAAGCTTGGATGAGCGCTCTCACATTCATGTAATGGATCCCTGGCATTGAGCACACTATCCCTTGGTCTGTGAATGAAAGGGTCATGTTAAGCCGGCTCATCATGTTTCTACCCATTATATTCACTGGTGTCTGTTGGGAATATAATAGTTGCATGATCAGATCGTGTTATCTACAGAAAGTGGTAATTCGTCAGTAAAAGGAACCAAATCCATGGCCCCATAGAATCCCTGCACATTCATGACAATACCTGACATTGGGTATTGCCCCTCCCTAATACAAGACCTAGTCGCCCCTGTATCCACGAGAAAGGAAAAAGTCTTGTCACCTATAGTCACCCCTATACATGGTTCCTCAGCCGAATTGGGAGTAACGGATAGGATTGAACACATCAGGTCTGTATGTGGGCTATCCTATTGTGGATATAATGACATTCTCATCCCAGTGAATGGATTTCCCCCAAACAAAAGTTGCTTCCTCCCAGCTTTCGCATTGGGAGCCAACATTGTTGGGCCTGTGTGTGTCATAGTCATGGTGTTTTGTGGAACTGGTGCCTGCTGTGCTGGTTGTGATGGCTGCATGTGTCCCGGTGTCTGTAGTGCCTGTGTCATGAGCTGGTATTGCTGCATTTGCATGTCTTGGTAATGCGTCAGTTGTGGTGCATACATCTGTGCTTACGTGTGATCTTGTGCATACTAGTCAGTCTACTCTGTCTGTATGTGGGCTGTTGCTGCATTCCTCGGTTCTGAAGCATCCCGCCCCTATATCTGCACACTTGTGATTTGTGGCCAATTTGTCAGCACACCAAACATTGTGCAGGACCCTCTTTCTCACATTCTCTTGCATTAGCCTGCAATAGTGCACCATGGTTAGCTGGATTTCTGACAACGGCTTACCCTCCATCATCACTAGCTTCTTAAGCTGCTTTTGACCTAACTCGGGCAGTCCCTGACATAATATGTGGTAAAATAACCCCACTGTTTTGTCCCACAGTTCTCTCATCTCAAGACACCATCTTTCTTGAATTTGTTGAATATATTGGAGTGGGTCTTCGTCCTCACGCATTTTGCGGGCCATGTTCGCACATATGTCTGAGGTGTCTGGGTATTGCACCCTTAGAGTTTAACAGTTCTTAAATGGCATGCCATCGTGTGCCATGTTCTGTGCTGTCACTCCTGGGTACCATGCTCTTTGCCATACAACGTCAGCTACCTCCCCAGAAATGGCTGAGAGTAGACTCTTCATGTCTCCTACTGCTATTGTCGTCCCTGCTGTCAGTCTTTTGATCTCATAAATCCACTTGCCCCAACCGTTAACGAAGGGAGCTTGCATCTTAAATTGTTTTTGTCCATTTACTTCCATGCTATACATTGAGGTCGCCCACAACTCTCCTCGAATAATGGGAACTGTGTCAGTGTCATCACTCCATCCTGTCTCTCCATGTCTTTAGTAGTGGTGAATGCCCTTGTCATCTCTGTCCATTTCCGCACTGGCAGGGTCATGAGCCACTGCTCATACAGAGTTATATTGTCCGTGCTTCACAACCCGCTCTTGGTATGTGGTAGTCACCATTCAATGTCGTCTCCTTTAGCCATATTGTCTTCGCCTCCCCATATTGTGTCTCTGTCTGGGCTTGCCTCCCTGGAGCAGCGAAAGTTTCTTCTCTCCTCATCATCCTGACTCCCCTGATAACCCTTGCCTGACCCCATGGTCCCAATACTACTGTCACTGTACCCTTCTCTGTCTTCATCAAAGCTAAGTATCCTTAACATTGTGTCTTCCCGCTGCTTCCCATTTGCTCGATCTGTAACTTTGCTTTCCCCCCTCACCAAGGGTTCAGCACTCCTGTCTGCTCTTGGAGCAGCCGTGCTGTTTCTCCTGCTTTTATAGAGTTCCCCTATAATTCTTTATATACCTTCCACATCCTCATCATTTAAACGTGGCAAGTCCATCTTAATCTGTACCACTTTCGAAGAGTGCCTATCTGAGTTATTGTCTCTATCTCATTGCATTCTCTGCTTCTCTATTTCTCTGCGTCAATGTTCTTTAATGAGCTGCTCGACTTCTAACCTCCTTTTTTCTTTTTTACTTGCAAATGCCTTTCACTCTCTTCTTCTGCTTTCCTCCTTGCTATGTCTTCTAGCTCCCTTTGTTTTCTTCTCTACTTTTCCTCTCTGTCGTGCTTCCGTTCACTCCCTTTCTCTTTGCAGCCGTTCAATCTGCTCCTTTTCTTCCCTTTCCCTTCTATGCACTTCCTCCATTATCTCTGCCCATTATTTTGCTTCTTCCTCCGCGTCTTTCTTACTTGATAATTCTTTCCCCACGTGCCTAGTCTCACCTGCTGTTTTCCCGTCCAGTTTCAGCAATATCTGTCTGCCTATCCATTCGTTTGATACAACCGATTCTTGGCTTTCACTAAGCCTTATTTCCCCCCAAGTAATTCTCTGTTAGCTTTGCTTGCATCTCGCTGTGCTCCCTACGTTCGCTGCTAATGTCTAGCACTGCTTTACTTGCTTACCCTGCACCTTGAGGTGCACCTTCACTGCTATACGCTGAAGGTGCAATAGTGGGGTTGGTATATCCCGCTACTGCTTTTAGTTCCTTCATGGGGTAAAATCCCTTACTTTCTGTTGCTGTGTCTGAGTCCGCTGTTTGAGAAGGAGGAGGAGCTGAGGAATCTTTATCCCGCGTGTCCCATTGACTCAGCATCCAGTGCTGCCGGACCAAGTTCTCTTCCTCATCCTGAAACAATTTCCATAACTCTAATATGGCCAATTGCTTGCTTAGTTTACTCTCCTTATAAGCTGCCTGCAAATAAGTGGTCATTTGTTACTGCACACATTTGGAAAAACTTCTGTCTTTGGATCATGGGTTTGCCAACTTTCCCTCTGTGTTGCAAGTCCATTCTGTGCTATACTTGTGTATTTTGTCTCGATACTGTGGAAGTGACTTGCTCAAATGCTGAAGAGGTGTATCCCCCATTTCGTTACCTTTATATAACAGGAAGAATGTTCAATACTCTATCTTTCGACAGGTATGTCCACTTATAAACTGCCCCAAACACAAGCACAAACACAACATAACGTATATATGGCCGCCTTCCTTTCTCCTAACAGGGAAAAGCAAAAAATCTGATGGCACCTTTTCTATAGTATCACCTTATATAAATGCACCCCAAAGAGGTAAATCAGAAGGCCAACTTATGCAATAAAAGGTATCTTCTTCTGCTAACCAACATACCCAGATAAACCATTATATACTCATCCATGACCCAAGCTAAACTGCCTAACTCACAGGGAAACCATTATATATTTTGTTTTCATTTAATTTATTTTTTCAATGGTTTTTCTTCATCTGCAAGCTAAGATGACTGTCTAAGCTGACCGCCCAAATGTACCACCTAACAAACAGGTTTACTTAAATCCAACATAAATTTCAACAAAAGACTCCAAGCAAACCTTCCCCCAATTTGCCATATAGCTGAGTCTATACTTACACCCCATGATACGCTGAGGTCTCTCGGACACCCACTCTCCAACAAACTGCCAATATGCGGTCTGCTCTGCTAGGCATCCCACAAGAAGCGGGCAGGAATTCTCCTCCAAAGGCAGCTCCTGTCCACCTTCTCTTCATACACGGGTGATTTTTGGACATCGGTTATCGCGGGTCACCACACAGCCCCTCAGGCATGTGGCGGGAAGAGACTTTTGCCTTGCCAAAAAAGCATAGCGACCATCCTCTGCAACCACTGTGTATAGATGCGGCTGGGACTCTCTAGCAGTCACCTCAATTAATAGCAGAGAACACTTGGGCCCATCAAAGACTCCCTGCCCCAAGAATGGAACACTAGCCATGGGGCAAAGTTACTGTCTTTTATTAGCATACAAAATGACAGGGGTCACACCAGAACAACAGGTATCCTACAAAGCTCTTGTCTTCAAAGCATGAGTTGCCAGGTTTTATATCAGTATGACGTCACAAGTTCAGGTTCCAACCCAAAAACCTATCATGCATTTACATTGGTCAGTTTGGGTAAACTACATATAGTAATTATACAGGTTAGTTCTACAATTGGATAGCCATATCTAGTGACTCCTAGGACCTCCTCTATTAGCATCAATCTACAATGTTGAAAGGTCGCATAGAGACCATTGCCCTTGCAACAAAGAATATCCCCATGTGTACGGTGAATCTGAATTGGGCAGAATGTGTCCTCCCATCCCTCGAACCCTAGGCTGTTCTCAGACTCAGTGTACCTTTTCAAGGCAATGAGAAAGAACATGGAGGTGCGACATGTTCCCTATGTTGCCATCTCTGATCACCTAAGCCTGGGAGAGTGCTTTCAGTTAGCCTTTCTTGGGCAACACTTGTAACTTTTTCCCATCTGGTTCTATGGGAACAGTCCTCTTTGTCTACCTCGATTGAATAGGTAATTTCGTGTTCTGCTGGGTCACGTGTGCAGACTACGAAATGACGCCCTCTTGCCTGTAATTATGAGAATTTTAGCCTGAATTTCTGTAGGTGGCTTGTTGTCTTGGTAACTCAAAATTTCCCTCTCCGCTTGTCCTTGGATGGATGCCTTGTTTCTGCACACCTTTAGCTCCTCCATGTACTCGAAGCCTGTCTCTCCTTTGCCATCCATTTCAGAGACCTATAGCTTCCATATCATTCCTTATGGTTTCTCCATGTTAGTAGCAGTCAATCATGTGCAAGCTAAATATATGAATACTTTGCATCTTGTGGTTTCAGCTTTGGTGAAAGATATAAACAGAGATATGTATATGTGTCCATCCTCTACCTAAGGAGTCATAGTATGTGCTTTGTGCCTACATGCAATAAAATAGTGCATGTTCGCGTAACTTCATGAATGGAGGAATACGTGCTTCATCTATACACGTGGCTACGTCATGATGTTAGTGATGATGTTATTGATTCCTGGCTTTGCAGTGAGTTGACCTGCCCGATCGATGTCATTTCCATATCGTCCAAATCATCGACTGGGTAGGGTCTGTATGGCTGTCTGAGAGAATAACACTTCTCACACCTGCGATACATTGATGATTGCAGTGATGGGCCTAATAGTAAGGCACATCTGTGCTTTCTCTTCCTTCGTGTTGAGAGTCGTGTGGGGGGCATGAGGGTCAGATTTTGCCCCCTGTTTGCGCCATTGTCTGTGCTTTTAACAGGTAAAACTTTTTTGCAAATTTTGTAGGTAGGTGTGGTATATCAATTTGGTTATGTGTAGTGTTTTTAAGTGGCTGTTTGTTAGGCCTTATTTCAGAGAGGTGCTGGTGGCCCTGAGGAATACAACAGTACAGATTACTTGTCAAAACTAGTGGGGACACCTTTGGAGCTGTTGTATTTACTCCAGTTGGGCCCTTTGGTGTCCTTGTTACATTTGTAATTGCGTATGGAATGTGTGAGTCATGTACACTAGTTGGCCAGTGGTTGGTTATATGAACATTTGTTGTGAGTGTGCCATCTCACGATTACACCTCCATGCCATTGTTGTTACACAACACGCGTATGCACTTTAACAAAATGTTATACTTGTGGCAAAATGGTATACATTGTTGTCTTTTTGCACTAAATGCAAATTATGCATTTTATTGCATTTACTTGCTTTTTGGAATTTGTTTTTTTATTTATTCATATCAATTGATGTATGTCAATACAATATTTGTATTTCTTGATACACTATCCTGCTTACTTGAACTTAGATATGAGGGAATTAGGGCCATCATGATACGAGTTACATTTCTTCCAAAAATTGGGTTTTCATTGTATATCTATGGAGAGGAGTGTGTAGCATTTGAGACCATATGTCATACAGATGGTGTATAAAACACTGTTTCTGGGGAACCTGAGCCCAGACTGCACTTGTGAAACAGATAGCAGCATTAGTTCCGGTCCTTTAGTAGGCACCTGTGCAAAGCCCGGTGTTGGAGCGCTTGGACCTGACACTTGCCCTGTTTGTCACTCTGCGGACATTAGTGAAAAAAATCAATGATATCCTCTGTGGATAAATGCCCATTCTTCTCTATGATCTGAGGACACAAAAGGGCAGACAATCCGCCCACCCCTTTCCCCTCGATACCCGAATCTGGCCCTGTAGACATTTATTGGTGTCATTTACAAAAGCAGTATGTATTTGTTGCTGACATCAATTGAACACATTTACAGTGAATTAAATGTTTACTAGTTTGAAAGAATAACTGGACGCACTGTACTTAGAATTGAGTGAGATTACATTTAAATAAGAACAAATAGTATTTTGCTTTCCCCAGTTCTGTCTGTGCAGTGTAAAACTGGGAGCATTTCACAGCACGGAGAGTGCAGAAATTGTGTAAATGATAGGTAAGTATACTGAGTCCTACAGTTTTCACAGCAATTAGCAACAACTTATGCTGTGACTCTGTGGCCACACTTCATAGCCTAACAGAGAATTGACGAATCAGCATCTGTTAAAGCCATTGAAATTTTAAGATCCACTTTGATGGAAGGGACCTTAGCATTTTCATTCCTATAGAAAGGATGCACACCCAAATACACTCTATGATTTCATATTGTGTGCAGCCAAATAATTCAAGGGGATTTGTGGGGCATAGTTTTTGTCCTTTCAATAAATCATAATCTTGGGCGGGATACACAGTATAGATAGATCAACTTGCTGAGCATTTTATATTGATAACACTTCTTCCCTAAACAAAACCTCAACCTAAACAACTCATTATAGGCTGCATTCAAATTGCATTCAGATACTAGAAACCCATCTCACCATAATTACATGGGGGGAGAATTTCAGGGTAATTCATAAAATTTCGCACAAAAGTGGCGCACGCGGCTGGCGCGCAGTGTCCCCGTGCGATACACTGCACCAGCTGCGTGTGATAAAATCCATTTCATCGCACAGCGTATTCATGGATTCCAGCCTCCAAAACCAGCCGTGGCGCAAAGTGGCGCAGCGACCCTGCAGCAGCGCCAGTTACGCCCCCAAGAACGCCCTCGCGCAAGGAAAAGCCTTCAAAATTCCCAATTCATTGCAAAGGGCTGCGCTAACCCTGGACCAGTTCACAGGGCTGCCAAACAGCAAACGCCAAGCGGGGAACGTGTATTTCAGTGGTTCACGGGAAGTATCACACGCGATTGTCCTAGGTACGTGTACATCAGGGGTGCGCGTGAAGTAACACAGGCGATTCCATCAGGGCATGTGTATTCCAGGGGTGCGCGGGAAGTATCACACGCAAAATCAGCAGGGTATGTGTTTTTCAGGGTTGCGCGGGAAGTATCACATGCGGTTCCATCAGGGTTCGTGTATTTCAGGGGTGCGCGGGAAGTATCACACGCGATTCCATCAGGGCACGTGTATTTCAGGGGTGCGCGGGAAGTATCACACGCGATTCCATCAGGGCACGTGTATTCCAGGGGTGCACGGAAGTATCACACGCAAAATCAGCAGGGTACGTGTATTTAAGGGGTGCGCAGGAAGTATCACACGCGATTCCATCAGGGTACGTGTATTTCAGGGGTGCGCGGGAAGTATCACACGCGATTCCATCAGGGCACGTGTATTTCAGGGGTGCGCGGGGAGCACTACACGTAAATTGGCCGTGTGGGTCCTCCCAGGTATTCCCTCTACACCCTCCATGGCCCCTGCAGCCAGCCTACACCACAGGGGACCACCCTGCACCCCTGCCCATTTCCCGCAGGCAGCCCATCCACCATGGCCATGCCCCCCAGCCAAGCCACATGTCACCTTGCACTACTGATCAACAACGCATGTCTCCCAGCACCCTCACCCCCCAGCACTGTGGGGCACCTGCCAGCAGGCCCCCACACATGTCCAACTCATGTCCCCCTACACCCCCACCCCCCAGCACTGTGGGGCACCCTCCACCAGGCCCACACTCATGTCTCCCAGCACCTCCACCCCCCAGCATCCAGGGGCACCCTCCACCAGGCCCCCACTCCTTCCTACCACCCCCCTCACCCCCCAGCAGTGCGATTCGCCTGTGTACGTGTATATCAGGGTTGCACGTGTAGTCTGAAACGTGATATCAGCAGGGTACGTGTATTACGGGGTTCGCGGGAAGTTCCACACGCGATTGCCCTGGGTATGTGTATTTCGGGGTGCGCGGGAAGTTCCACATGCGATTTCAGCAGGGTACGTGTATTCCAAGGTGCAAGTGAAATTCCACATGCAAATCCAGCAGCCTACGTGGCTTCCGGGGGTGCCGGGTAGTCCTACACGTGAATCCGCCGTGTGGGTCCTCCCAGCTGTTCACTCGACACCCTCCACGGCCCCTGCAGGCGGCCCACACCACAGGGGACTACCCTGCACATGTCCCGCAGGCAGCCCATCCACCATGCCCATGCCCCCCAGCCAACCCACATGTCACCTTGCACTACTGCCCACCAACGCATGTCCCCCTGCACCCCAACCCCCCAGCACTGTGGTGCACCCACCACCAGGCCCCCACTCATGTCCAACTCATGTCTCCCAGCACCCCCACCCCCCAGCACTGTGGGCCACCCTCCCCCAGGCCCCCACTCATGTCTCCCAGCACCCCCACCCCCCTGCATCCAGGGGCACCCTCCACCAGGCCCCCACTCATGTCTCCCAGCACCCCCACCCCCCTTCATCCAGGGGCACCCTCCACCAGGCCCCCACTCATGTCTCCCAGCACCCCCACCCCCCACCACTCAGGGGCACCCTCCACCAGGCCCCCACTCATGTCTCCCTGCACCCCCACCCCCCAGCACTGTGGTGCACCCTCCACCAGGCCCCCACTCATGTCTCCCTGCACCCCCACCCCCCACCAGTCAGGGCCACCCTCCACCAGGCCCCCACTCATGCCTAACTCATGTCTCCCAGCACCCCCACCCCCCAGCACTGTAGGGCACCCTCCACCAGGCCCCCACTCATGTCCCCCTCCACCCCCACCCCCCTGCATCCAGGGGCACCCTACACTAGGCCCCCACTCATGTCTCCCAGCACCCCCACCCCCCACCAGTCAGGGGCACCCTCCACCAGGCCCCCACTCATGTCCCCCTGCACCCCCACCCCCCTGCATCCAGGGGCACCCTCCACCAGGCCCCCACTCATGTCCCCCTGCACCCCCACCCCCCTGCATCCAGGGGCACCCTCCACCAGGCCCCCACTCATGTCTCCCTGCACCCCCACCCCCCACCAGTCAGGGGCACCCTCCACCAGGCCCCCACTCATGTCTCCCTGCACCCCCACCCCCTGCATCCAGGGGCACCCTCCACCAGGCCCCTGCTCATGTCTCCCAGCACCCCCACCCCCCTGCATCCAGGGGCACCCTCCACCAGGCCCCCACTCATGTCTCCCTGCACCCCCACCCCCCTGCATCCAGGGGCACCCTCCACCAGGCCCCCACTCATGTCTCCCTGCACCCCCACCCCCCAGCACTGTGGTCCCCCCTCCACCAGGCCCCCACTCATGTCTCCCTGCACCCCCCCCACCAGTCAGGGGCACCCTCCACCAGGCCCCTACTCATGTCTCCCAGCACCCCCACCCCCTGCATCCAGGGGCACCCTCCACCAGGCCCCCACTCATGTCTCCCTGCACCCCCATCCCCCTGCATCCAGGGGCACCCTCCATCAGGCCCCCACTCATGTCTCCCTGCATCCCCACACCCACCAGTCAGGGCCACCCCCCACCAGGCCCCCACTCATGTACAACTCATGTCCCCCTGCACCCCCACCCCCCTGCATCCAGGGGCGCCCTCCACCAGGCCCCCACTCATGTCTCCCAGCACCCCCACCCCCCACCAGTCAGGGGCACCCTCCACCAGGCCCCCACTCATGTCCCCCTGCACCCCCACCCCCCAGCACTGTGGTGCACCCTCCACCAGGCCCCCACTCATGTCTCCCTGCACCCCCTCCCCCCACCAGTCAGGGCCACCCCCCACCAGGCCCCCACTCATGTACAACTCATGTCCCCCTGCACCCCCACCCCCCTGCATCCAGGGGCACCCTCCACCAGGCCCCTACTCATGTCTCCCAGCACCCCCACCCCCCTGCATCCAGGGGCACCCTCCACCAGGCCCCCACTCATGTCTCCCTGCACCCCCACCCCCCTGCATCCAGGGGCACCCTCCACCAGGCCCCCACTCATGTCTCCCTGCACCCCCACCCGACAGCACTGTGGTGCACCCTCCACCAGGCCCCCACTCATGTCTCCCGGCACCCCCACCCCCCACCAGTCAGGGCCACCCTCCACCAGGCCCCCAATCATGTCCAACTCATGTCTCCCAGTACCCCCACCCCCCAGCACTGTGGTGCACCCTCCACCAGGCCCCCACTCATGTCTCCCGGCACCCCCACCCCCCACCAGTCAGGGCACCCTCCACCAGGCCCCCACTCATGTCCCCCTGCACCCCCACCCCCCTGCATCCAGGGGCACCCTCCACCAGGCCCCCACTCATGTCTCCCAGCACCCCCACCCCCCACCAGTCAGGGGCACCCTCCACCAGGCCCCCACTCATGTCCCCCTGCATCCAGGGGCACCCCTACCAGGCCCCCACTCATGTCCCCCTGCACCCCCACCCCCCTGCATCCAGGGGCACCCTCCACCAGGCCCCCACTCATGTCTCCCAGCACCCCCACCCCCCAGCACTGTAGGGCACCCTCCACCAGGCCCCCACTCATGTCCCCCTGCACCCCCACCCCCCTGCATCCAGGAGCACCATCCACCAGGCCCCCACTCATGTTTCCAAGCACCCCCACCCCCCACCAGTCAGGGGCACCCTCCACCAGGCCCCCACTCATGTATCCCAGCACCCCCACCCCCTGCATCCAGGGGCACCCTCCACCAGGCCCCCACTCATGTCTCCCAGCACCCCCACCCCCCTGCATCCAGGGGCACCCTCCACCAGGCCCCCACTCATGTCTCCCTGCACCCCACCCCCCTGCATCCAGGGGCACCCTCCACCAGGCCCCCACTCATGTCTCCCTGCACCCCCCCTGCATCCAGAGGCACCCTCCACCAGGCCCCCACTCATGTCCCCCTGCACCCCCACCCCCCTGCATCCAGGGGCACCCTCCACCAGGCCCCCACTCATGTCTCCCAGCACCCCCACCCCCCAGCACTGTAAAGCACCCTCCACCAGGCCCCCACTAATGTCCCCCTGCACCCCCACCCACCTGCATCCAGGGGCACCCTCCACCAGGCCCCCACTCATGTCTCCCAGCACCCCCACCAGTCAGGGGCACCCTCCACCAGGCCCCCCTCATGTCTCCCAACACCCCCACCCCCTGCATCCACGGGCACCCTCCACCAGGCCCCCACTCATGTCTCCCAGCACCCCCACCCACCTGCATCCAGGGGCACCCTCCACCAGGCCCCCACTCATGTCTCCCTGCACCCCCACCCCCCTGCATCCAGGGGCACCCTCCACCAGGCCCACACTCATGTCTCCCAGCACCCCCACCCTCCAGCATCCAGGGGCACCCTCCACCAGGCTCCCACTCCTTCCTACCACCTCCCCACCCCCCAGCACTGCGATTCGCCTGTGTACGTGTATATCAAGGTTGCGCGTGTAGTCTGACACGCGATATCAGCAGGGTACGTGTATTACGGGGTTCGTGGGAAGTTCCACACGCGATTGCCCTGGGTACGTGTATTTCAGGGTGCGCGGGAAGTTCCACAAATGCAATTTCAGCAGGGTACATGTATTCCAAGGTGCGTGGGAAGTTCCACACGCGATTTCAGCAGGGTATGTGTATTCCAAGGTGCGCGGGAAGTTCCACACGCAATTTCAGCAAGGTACGTGTATTCCAAGGTGCAAGTGAAATTCCACACGTGAATCCAGCAGCCTACGTGGATTCCGGGGGTGCTGCCGGGCAGTCCTACACGTGAATCCGCCGTGTGGGTCCTCCCAGCTGTTCACTCGACACCCTCCATGGCCCCTGCAGGCGGCCCACACCACAGGGGACTACCCTGCACATGTCCCGCAGGCAGCCCATCCACCATGCCCATGCCCCCCAGCCAACCCACATGTCACCTTGCACTACTGCCCACCAACGCATGTCCCCCTGCACCCCCAGCACTGTGGTGCACCCACCACCAGGCCCCCACTCATGTCCAACTCTTGTCTCCCAGCACCCCCACCCCCCTGCATCCAGGGGCACCCTCCACCAGGCCCCCACTCATGTCTCCCAGCACCCCCACCAGTCAGGGGCACCCTCCACCAGGCCCCCACTCATGTCTCCCTGCACCCCCACCCCCCTGCATCCAGGGGCACCCTCCACCAGGCCCCCACTCATGTCTCCCTGCACCGCCACCCCCTGCATCCAGGGGCACCCTCCACCAGGCCCCCACTCATGTCTCTCAGCACCCCCACCCCCCAGCACTGTGGTGCACCCTCCACCAGGCCCCCACACATGTCCCCCAGCCAACATGTCATCACAATCTAGATCCCTGGCCCTTATGGTCAGCCTCCAAATGCCAAACACCCACCCGAGTATTGCATCCAACCACTTAGAAATGGCAATTACATGATAGAACCCCAATTGCAAGTTTGTAAATGAACACATGTCCCTCACATACACACAATGGGTGTCAGTGAATGTCAAAACCTATATCATGATATGCATGAAACCAAGGAGATGATACTACACATTGAAGTTTGAAGAAAAAATATGTATTAAGAGCAACATAAATTGAATCAAAAATAACAAACAAAAATGGGAATTTAAAAAAAAAAAAAGCAGCATGTCCGTGAAATAATGTAAAACCACAAATCATAATCCAAAGGAAAGGTGTCCAAAGTCACAGTTCACAAAAGTAAATCCAATGGAAAATTAAAATCGAAAACCATTGCTCCATGGGTAAATCATAAAAAAAATGAAAATCCAACAGTCAACTATATACAGATAAACAATCCAGGGTCCATGATCCCAACAGAAGAAATGAAACCTATCTAATAACACTACCTAATAAAAAAAACTATATACAAAAATGTGGCCCATTGTCCAAAAGGTCCAAAAATAATGCAAAACCAAAGGAAACCTAACACTAACTACAGAACTATTTACAAGGGCAGCGGGCTAGTCCGACGGCTCACTTCGGGATGTTCCGGGCCAGGGCATCATCGAACTCCTGCTCAATGTCCCGGAGGCGGTCCTCCTCCATGGCCCCGAGGGTCCGCAGGGCCGTCGACATGTTCACCTCCAACTCCCTGCGGATTGCCTCGAGGCACTCGGCCCGCCTCAGGGCACTCCGCATGGACTTCTCCGCCCTGTCCATCGTGAGCCGTGCCTCTTCCGTCCGCTGCCGCTCCATATCTATGGCGTGGCCCAACCGCTGCCACACGGAAGACACTTCCCGTCCTGGGTCCTCCTGCCCTCCGGCCGATGCCTGCCTCTCCGATGTCGAAGGCCCCGAGCCATCATGGCTCCCACCTCGTTGCTGCTGCTGCTGTGCCTCTGCCCGTGCCCTGCCTCCTGCTGCCTGCACATCCTCCACCGGCTGGGGTGCAGTCGTTGATGTGGCCACCCCTGCTGGACGTCTGACTCCCGACTGTGGCAGGGATGCCTCCTCCACCAGCCTGGCCGCACCGTCAGAGGCAGCTCCACAGGGCACCCAGGTGGCTAATGGGTGGGAAGATGGCACGGAGGACGACTGGCACATAGGGGGTTCAGTTGAGGAGGGGGTCTGAGCAAGCCCCATCAAATGGAGGAATCCGGCCTGGGTGACCTGTCCCAGTAGGCCGACGCGGTCAACGAGCCATTCGAGATGACTGCAGGTCACCTTGCATGGCCTATTGATGCAATGCCACACCAGTCAGGACAGGCTCAACCCGGACCCGGATAGCCACGTCTGCAGGCAGAGGAAGGCCAGTTGTTGTGATTGTCCGACAAGTGGCCCCGGCGCCCCTTAGCACCCGCTGCCTTCAAGAGGCGCCAGGCCTTGTTGAGGGTCCTGGACCCGAGGTCCTCCCAGCGCTTCTTGACATGTTGGAAGTCGCGGACTGCCACCCCCTCCGCGTTGATGGCAGTCACGATGTCCGTCCAGATCCGAGTCCGTCCTTCCTTGTCGGCGCGCAAACTTCCGAAGAGGGCATCATACTGCCCCAGGACTTGCTCCACCAGGACACCAACTTCGGTGGCAGTGAAGCTGGTGCCCCTCTGCCTCTCTGGCCGGTTGTCAGTGGTGCCAGATGTTGCAGTGCCTGACATGACAACCCCAGAGGCAGGAGTGGGTGGGCAACTGGGTCCTGGGGCTGGGCTGTGGAGCGATGGAATCCCAGTCGGGAGTCTTCGGTTCCAGCAGGGGTGGTCACAGCAACAGCACCCCTGGCTGATGTGCAGGCAGCAAATGGCAGGGCACGTGGGCAGCAGGCAATCAGGCAGCAGCAGATGGCAGGTGGGAGCGTGCTCGGGGCTCTGGGGGGCAGTAATTCGGCCTTCTGGGCAGGCGCGTGGTCTTCCGTGTGCTTACGCGTGGCCAGCTTGATACGGAGTGATTTGGCACGTGAAAATCCAGCACGTCTGCGTGTAATTCGAGGAAAGGGCCTCAGCACACATACGCAAATTCATTGGCCCAAAGGCCAACAGCGCGTATGCGCGTCTGTGACGTGCGTGCGCAGGCGTTTCCCTGTACACGGGTGCATGTTACACGTCCAATGACTGCACGTCAGAGTGTCAGCGCGTGTAATTGGAGGATGGGGCCTTAGCGCATACACGCGGAAGTGACGCTGTACGTGTAGAACGCCATTTCCTTGTACATGCTTTTCGTGGAGAGCGAGTGGGTGAAATCTGTACTTCTTGTCGGTTTCCACGTGATTTACTTGACGGCGTTCCAAGTTCGTACTCCCTGTTACCTCTGACAGCTTTTTCTCTTCTTGTCTTTTTCCTGGACCTGTTTCCTCAAACAGCGTTCACTTCTCCTGTTGTCCTGTCTCCTCAGACAGCGTACAATTCTTCTTTTGGCGGGGGTGTTGCTAACGCACACACACGTGTATTTTACACGCGATTTTTCCTGGCAGACGGTGAGTCGCGCACGTATTTGACATCTGTGCTTTCCCCATGTGTTGCCTACCCCTTCACAGGTCAGTCTAGGCTGCGTGTGACACGCATACGTTCATTTTTGTGTTTCTGGGTGCCACAGCGTAGTGCAGCTTTATTTTTCCACGCACATGGTCTAGGAGGGGTTGCGTGCACATTATCTCCCTTTTTCAGGGTGCCTGTGCGTTGCGTGACCCATCATCTTCCCCCAGGGGTCACATACAGCCTTGCTAGAGCACTAGGGTAGGAATTCCATCTAGTACCCTACCGCTTTGACCCCCAATTGCCCAAGATAATAGTTTACTGCAACTCACATACGCACAACTACATCAGTGCCATGGTTGGGATGCGAGCATGCGGTAAGGGTGGCAAAGGTGGGCGAGCCACAAGAGGTGGCCGTGGTGGATACGGTAGGGGACGTGGCCAGGACTTGCAGGGTGCTCCTAGCCCCCAGTGTGTGTGTGACCAGTCAGGGACACCCATGCCCCCCCCTGGTTGAGGGTAACGTGGCTGACACCATCCCTGCTCAGCCCTTGTTGGACCAGCCCATTGTGGCACCAGACCTGGCACTGGGTGACTCCATGGCTGACTTCCAGGTCAGCAGGTCTAGGCCACGTGTGGCGGTGCACGTTGGTGTCACCAGCCCACGTGGATCAGGGGCAGCTATGTCATCTGCTGCCCCGAGTAGGCAGGGTGGGGAGGCTGCAGGGGCAGCTGTGGCTCATCCACCCCAGCTCTGAGTGTCCCAGCCAGGACAGTGTCGGTCCTAGTCCATCCTGCTGACGTTCCCCCTGACTACATCACACTTCAGCTAATGCCTGCACCAAGTCCCATGGTGAGTGCTCATTCCCACACTCCTAGTCCACAGTCCACCGGGGCTCCTGCCCCTAGTGTCCAGAGCGGCGTAGGACACTCAGTATCACCACCACCTTCCAAGCGGAAGAGGAAGAGTGCTCGTCCAGTGCAGGCTGATGCCCCAGACACGGCTACACAGTCCGGCCCACCAAGGAAGCCCAGCTTCAATCAGGTCGAACTTGATGCACTTGTGGAGTATGTGTCCGCACATGACAGCGAAATGGTGATTACTGCAGGATGCAAGACCACACCTGCACAACGTCAGGCACACTGGCAGACCATTGCGGAACTCATAAGTGCCCTTGGATTCGTGAGGCGCACAGCTAATGATTGCTACAAGCGCTGGAATGACCTTAAGCGCAGGGCAAAGAAAAAGCTGGCCTCAAGTCATGCCGCAACTCTAGTGACTGGAGGTGGGTCTCCGGCAGAGGACATAGAACTCACTCCACATGAGTATGTTGCTGGGACCTACGTCACGGAGGAACAGATCCAAAGCGTGGGAGAGCTGCCAGATTACGAGGCATTGTCTGGTGCAGGGGTCCCCAACCTTTTGTGCGCAATGAGCAAAATTGGCATATCAAATTAAATGGTGAGCAACATCAATTTTTCGACCGAACATATCGCCGCACAGTTGGCGGACAAATGATTGCAACACAAATTAGAAATGTAACAAAGTTAAAACTGTGTATAGAACATTTAATTTACAGTACTTAATAGTTATCTAGACCACGTGTTATCTAGTCAAGGAAATGTGCAAGGCCTTTAACTTCATTTGACGTTAAGTGGTTTTTTACAAGAAATGTTGAGGAAACTGAGTGGTCAGTAGTACATTTTTAGACATGTAGGACCAGTCCAGCTGTTCAAAAATAAAGTAGGAGCAAATAAACATTACCAGGGGTTTCAGGTTCCCGGACAAAATATTATTGCAAATGTATGGATGGTAAAAATGGCCACAAACAGAGCACTGATTTCTCAGGTCTACTGAGATTCAGCCTTGGATTTTATGGAATCTTTAATGGCAAATGGTGCATTCCTAAGCATGCAAGATCGGCAATACTGTTCCACAGTTATTGATGACTGTATTGTGGATGGTTTTTTTCTTCTGAAATGTTACATTTCTTATTGATCAAAGAGTAAACACAATCCTCTTGAGTACATTTTTCAATGGCCAAGGTAGGCACCACGAAGAAAATATCTGACAGCCAGAGAGGCTGGTTGGCGATGCCTACGCTTGAAAAGGAGGCATTGGAAAGAATTACTAATTCACAAGAAATTAAGATATTCTCTTAAAACTGTTGAACAGTTCAGATGCCACAAAGGAAAGTGTCAGTTTGATTGAGTCTTTAGGAGAAACTATTGAGGACAGAGCTATTGGCAAACCGTGCCCCCAAGTTCAGGAGTTCCAGGTTATAGAAAGGGATGCACCATGGTTCGATGCAGAATGTAGAATCTCGAAAAGAAAACTGAACCATGATTTAATGAGGGGTGTGTACACTGCTGGTCAGATTTATAGTTTCAAAATGGCATATAAAATTGCCTTAAGACAAAAAAAGAATTTGAAAAGCAATGGGAGCTTTTTTGAAGGACACCAAATCGTTTTATGTTTATTGCTGTTGTCAAGACAGGCATTATGCCATCCCCTTAGACAAGTATTTCTTGGACCACCAGCCCCTCACGGTTATAGGCAAATTCCCTTACTGGACATTGGGGCTCATTACGAGTTTGGTGGCATCTCACCGGTACCGTTACTGCCACTTGGTCCACTGGTATCACTGCCAGATTACAAGTGGTGGTTTGGCGGTGTTAGTCCCCAATTATGGATCCTCCAGGGTGGATTTCATCGGTATTTGATTGATAGAAACCTAATGTGGTGTAATTTACATTTTATTGGAGTCTGTGACAAATCTGTGGATGCTGTCCCTTCTCCCCTATGGGGGACACCATTCCCATGGGGTCAGGGCGGTACGTCCTTGGTACAATAGTTCCCCTGAGGGTGGTGCACAGGGAGAGGTTCACACCTACCCTGAGAACGCCATATCCTTGCCAAACACCGGACCCTAGAACCCCCCTACCTATAACCCAAAGAACAACCCCTTCCCTAATAGACTCATGAGCTATAGTCGCCCTGCCATTTCCCTAGATAAGTACTGGAACTATGAAGAGCACAACCCTCCCAAGGGAGATCAAGGGTAGAAATACTGAGACGAGGAAGAATGGGGAAGAGTTGAAAGATATGCTATTGACAACCACTGAGACAAAGAAGATGCATGGAGGAATGTAGAGTGTACCGCATAACCAACATGAGCATTCTAGACAACTTGGAATAAGTACTGGGATGAAGAGGAGGAGCGGAGGCATGAAGAGTTTGCCTAAGAACCACAATGAGCAGTTTAGTTGTTGCTGGCTGCTCATTGGCCAATGCAGAGTAGAAAAGAAAGAGGGACTCAGGAAGAAGTTGTCTAGTCCTCCATGAAGGAGCTGCAGGAGCCAGCACAGTGCAGGAAGGTGCAAGGAAGCACACCAGGATGCCAAGAGGGGGGCTGGAAGGACAGGGGCCAGTCCACAGTGGAAGGACCAGAAGGCGAGCTGACAGAGAGGAACCTGGTGTTCCTGCAGACAGGGAAGCGTGTGAAAGGAAGACCACGCTGCCCTGGGAAAGATTGACACTACAGTGTTCCCGGGCAGACCAGAGCCCACTACAAAGGGGGAGCACTCAGGCTGGCTGGTGGGAAAATAAGACGGTGCAGTCAGCATCTTAATAGTCACAGTACCTGGCAGGCATGTGGACCATGTCTGTCCCCCAACAAGAGAAACTTAAGGGTCTAGGACCCACCAAACAAAAGCAAAATGAGTCCTCTTCCTTTTGGCGGTACTTGGGAGGAAAGGGCTCCAAGTACCCTCATGCAAAGAAGGGGGGTTTGGGACCCACTACACGAGAAACACACAAGTCCTCTTCCTCGTGGTGGTACTTGGGAGAAGAGGGCTCCCAGTTCCCGAACATCAAGAGGGGCCTGGCGAACAATCTCATGGGAAGAAGGGAAACCGCAGAGTAATTTACTAACGACCATACTTGGCAGGGTAAGTGAACCAAGTTGGCCCAAGCGGAAAGAGAGAGAAGCAGAGATTTGAGACCTTCAAGAGAAGGAACCAGGGCAAAGGAGTCATTGCCCCTGGTTGTGGTCCAATAAATAGAGTGTTGCCAAGAGAAGGAACCAGGACAAGGGAGTCGTTGCCCCTGGTTGTTGCAAAGTTTGTGCACCAGAGAAATATCTAAGATCTTCATGGAACTTGTTTTACATTTAAGAACGTTGGGTTTGGAACCTTTGTTGTTTGGAACTTTTGTTACTTGGAACTCTTTGATTGGATCTACAACTTATTCTTCTGAATTTAGAAGACCTTTTGTTTTTTATAGGTTAGTCAATAGTTTGAGGGATGGAAATAGGCTTTGGATTTGTGACGGTGTACTATTTACTTTAGACAAGACATCCTGACAGTTTCCTTAGTTTTGGTCGAGGTAGGGAAAGCCCTCTTAGCTTTAGGGAAAGCCAGGTGTTTCCCCAGTCCCCCACCCTTTTACTTTCAATAAAAGTATACATCAATCAACATGAGCCCACTGTGTCTGAGTCCTACTTCGACATTCATAAAGGTCACTAATGGTTTTTTAAGTCTTATCCAACATGATACGCAGACATCTCAGCATCTGTCCAATATACAAGATTGTGGAATTATACATTGTTTTCCAACACCAATAAAGGTGATAAGCAGGGATGTCAGTTGGTCCCAATGTATTCCTTTTGGATGGTGATTCTAGTACTTCCCTTAGCAAAGTTAATCCACCCTCCAACTGAATGGCTCATTTTATAGCATGCTTCCTTATGCAGAAGACACATCTATTTTGGACTTGCCCCCAGTAGGTCTCCACCAGGGCCTGCTAAACACAGGTTACTATTACTATTTTGGAAATTACAGTTTGAAATTAAATATAATAAAAAACAAAAATGATGGTGTTCAGGCAAAGCGTGAAACCTTGCAGCTAGTTTTAAAATGAATGTAGAGATGAGGGGGCAGTCTCATTTTTATTTGAGCCTACTCTTCTGAACGAGCAGTGCTTGCGTCAGTCATTTTAAGAAGATAGGTGAAAAGACATAATTAATGATTAAATGGCTTTTTACGTTGTTATTTCAAGTTTGCTGCATTCTGTTTGGAGAAGTGTCTGGAGGTATATCTGCTCCATGATTTTAAGGGCGCAAAATCTAGGGTGGTTAGAACTGTCATTTCCTGGAGGAGTTGCAATATATATGCATGTGCCAAATAGCAGGTCTCCCTGCAGATACACCTGCTAGCACCTTGGAGCTGATTTGGGGGTGTTCAATTTGAAAGTGTCAGGCCAGTTAAGATTTTTTTTTTCCTTATTTTTTAAAAGCACATCTGGGATTTTCTGCTAATCATAAAGTGAATTCAGATAAAGAACGAGTGTAGCCTCCCCATGTGAAGAAAAATACTGTGGTTATGGGCGGTTGTAAGGCACTTTCCATTTGGGTAGGGATGGGATATAACTAAATTTGGTACATTAAGTCACCTCAAAATAGCTCAAAAGCAAGAGCTTGTCTGATCGAAAAAGAGTCAGAAGTCCAAAATATACATAGGCTGCCCACTTTAGCCTTATATACAGACTTACGTACACATATAAGAGGACAAGGAGAAATCTGTCAAATATGATCCCCAGAATGCAGGAGGCTGGTGGTAATGGTACATTTAAATGTACCCACTCCTCAATAAGTTAAGAAGGTGTGCAGGAGGAAGCACAAAGTGCGCTTGCAAAATAGGAGTCAAAGATTTGGTTAATTTTCTGTTAATTTGCTGTTGTTTCTCTGTTCTCTGTTTTGCATAAGCGTGGAATGCATGGGAGCTATGTTATATATAATTAATTGTAATGATCAGGCTTTTATATATAGCAGGTTTGAATATGTTAAAGTTGCTGTTTTATTTTGGGCTTGTTCTGTGCGAATTGTATGAAAAATATGAAACCTGTTTTTAAATGTTGCTGACTTAATGGAGAAATACGATTAAATATTAATTAGTACTTCAGGTCATTTCATGGTAGGCTTTGAAGATCACTTCATTGGGCCTTTGGAGGTTACTTCCAGAGAATTATTTGGAAATGTTATGGCAAATGTTGTGTTTTTAAAGCTCCAGAACGTTGTTGCATTGGTGAAAAAGTGGTTAGGAATAAAAATAAAACCTTTCTCAATTATTTGGAGCCTATTTTCACTGCCCAAAAGGAATTTTACACAAGACTTAGTGGGAAACATTGGTTAAACCTTTGAGCATTTGATGACCACTTTATAGGAGGGGTGTGGTGGTGTTAACTACGTATTTGAATCAATTAATTGGCTTGTTAGTTTAAACCGATTAACAATAATTTGATTGGAATACAAGTCAAATTAATTATGAAAAATGTGACATGCATTTACCGTATCTGCCCATTAACCATGTGCCAGATGGGCAGAGTATCAAACGATGACGATTTATCCGCTAGGACACTATGTAATAATAAATACAGGTGACACCAAAATTAATATTGTCGATAAATATGCATGGTGGCATCAAACACAAACTTCACTTGTACAAAAGTGTGCATGCACATTATTTAATAAAAGTAACTTGGGTATGCATGTCACCTCCTTGTCCATTATTCTCATACTAGCTGTACCAAGGAACAGAATATGCCAATTTTCTCCATGACACACACATGGATCAAATATTGTACTCATTAATACATTTGTCAGCTGGGCAAAGTAACTGGAGATGACAGGGTTTTAGCAATGACACTACTATACCAAGTAAGGACATTTACTGAAAATCTATGTGCATGGTGGCACCAAACACAAATCTTGCATGTATACAAATAAGCCAGCTGGAAACACAGGGGCTCATTGGCAAACATTCTTGCACAGTCCAGGACTCTGTCCTGACTACAGTGCTACTGAGGACTCATCCATTCAGCACCTCCTTCTAGGCCTCCACATCATGGCCCAGAGCAACTGGCGAGCAACAATTTAGGGTGCCGCGAGCAACATGTTGCTCCCGAGCTACACGTTGGGGATCCCTGGTCTGGTGAGTGCACATGCATGTGTGTGTCATCCATGTGCATGGTGTGTGTGTGAGTGCTTCTGATTGAGTGCCAGGTGAGGGGGTATGTGCCTGAGTGGTTTGGGTCACCCATGTGCTTCATCCAATACATTCTGCGCACCAGGATTTGGGTGTTGCAGTATCCCTTCTGGCAACAGTAGACATTCAGCCCAACCTCACGCCAGTTGCCCTTGAATTGTCATCTTGCCACAACATAGTTGCATGTTATTCTGTGTTCATTCAGGCTGATTGTCTGCATTCCACCACTTTCACTAGGCATTTCTCAGTCCGATTGTCACATGTGTGACATGGCTAGGGTACATGCCATCTGTGTGATGGCATGTGTCATGTATGTGTATTGGACATGCCAATCAAAGGCCAATGTGTGATGGCACTGCTAGGCAGCATGCAGCAAATTTGTTGGTCTTCCATCTTGGTGTCATCAATGTGTGCCATTTGCCTCCCCTTCATACGCAGTGACAGTGCATGCATGGGAGGGTTATAGTCATGTGGTAAATGTGTCAATGAAGTACTGTTTCTGTTGCTTCTCAGCCCTAATTGTGTTCCATGTTGCTAATGCCTGTTCCCATTTCTTTTCTTTCATGTCTTTGCAGGGGATGACGCACTTGATACTGCTGGGGTTGTGGAGATGGTGCAGACCCAGGAGGGTTCTCAGGCCCAACCGGGCACCAGTGAGGGACGTGGTGTGGTGGTGGGTGAGAACCCACACTTGCTGCAGGCTGTCATCTCAAGGGGTGTCTCTGGGTGCACCTCCCCCGAGCTCTATTCAGGTGTCGATTCGGATGATCAGACCTATGTTGCGTCGCAGGTAAGTGTTTCTGGGAGGGATTCTGTACTGTCCAACCCACCTGCACCAGGGGTAGAACCCTCAATGGGGATGTCAGTGTTGGTAGGTCCGCCTTTGGTGGTTACGGATGCAGGGTCACACTCCGCTACATCTGATCCTGTTCCTGGGCCAGTAGATCAGAGGGGGAATGCAGTCCTGCAGCCTCAGGTAGTGCCGGCACAGCAAGGCGCAGTTCGCCTTGCCCCAGACAGGTGTGGTGCCCGCCGACGCGGTGGCCGTATGCCACCTGGCAATACCGCATGGGAGCAATCCATATATGGTATGGCAAACCAACAGGCAGCATCAACTGAGATGATGGCTCAGGCCATGGATAGGGTGGCCACTTCCATTGTCCCCCAAGAAAGGCTAATTGAACAACTACAGCAGGCAACAGACTCCATTAGCCAGTCACACAGGGAGGACATGTTGGCGTCCAACAGGGACAGGCGGGCGGCACTGGAGACTCTGCGGGAAGCCATTTCCATTGAGTCCCAGGGCCACAGGGAAGCCCTGAGGGTGGAACTCCTTCACCTCAGGACGACTCTTGTTGAGCTTGAGGCTTCAACAAACAGAAGGACAGAACAGCAGCTGGAGCGTCTCACACGTACGCTCTCAGCTGAGATGCAGGCAACTAGGGCGGAGGTCCGGGCATCCCGTGGGTTGTTGCATGGGGACCTACGCACAATTATCCTCCAGAACCAGACCTTCCACACCAGCATGCTTGCTGCCATGGAGGACCAGACTAGGGCCTTGCGTGGGCTGCCTCCCATAGTGCCACCACCTCCTGATGCAGCTGCAGAGGGTGAGGAGAGTGACAGCAGCGATTCTCCCACAATAGGGTAGCCGTGCAGGCCATGAGCCAATGGAGGTGTTTTTTTTTCGCAAGATCCTCACAGGTGGGTTTTGGTGTGCACCCTGTCCTCGGACCTCCTGGGTGGCCCCCCCACCCCCTCTCCCGGGCCCATTAATGGCAATTTTTTATTTTTTTTGTAATTTTTTTTTCATTTTTTATTTCTGATTTTTTGGACAGTGTGTTGCCTTGTGTGGCTCCCGTGGGCATACACTGTATTGTGGCTGGGCGCATGCAGGCTTGTCCTGAATTTGGGTCAGATGCTTGGGTTTGTGTGACACACATCCCTCCTGCTTCCCATTTCCATGGGCTTGCAAAGGGTGTGCCCAAGTGACATTGACTTACACAGTGAGGTTGGACTCCCATTTGATGTGTGAGCAGTCTGTAGTCAATACTGTGTATACATTCCTAGTGCATATTGTTGTTGTATTGTACACTGCATGGTGTATTGATATGTGGCTCTGCATCCATCTCATCCTCCTAATTTGCAGGTCCATTTCTCATGTCTTCACAAGGCGGTCTACTTTGGGACTGGAGTCCATGTTGTAAGCAGTGCACCTACACTCTTGTGTGGCGCTAACACTGTATACTTGGAAGTGTTCGAAGTGCTGCCAGTATCAGGTAGTGAGGCTACCAATGTTTTAAGTCCGTACTGTCATGTTTATGGTAGGTTGGAGGTTGTGTAGGTGATTGGTATTCTTGGTAAGTATTTGGTAATGTGTGTTGTTGGTCCTGCATTACTGTGAGGATTTCATGTGTGGCCAGTTTCCATTAGGGACACTGTAGTTGGTGACACTTGGGGCATGTTGTGGGGATTAATTTGTTTGCTCTCACATTGCATGACATGCCATGGTGTGTTGTGTGGCCTTTCCGGCGAGGGGTTGGGTGACATGCCACTGTTCTCATGTTGTATTTTGCAAGTGGGTATTCATTTTTGCTGCATGGAAGTGTGTCTTTTGATGACACTGCATTGGTGGTGTTTGTGTAGGTAAGGGTGCACACATTGTGACACTTCCAGATGAACAATCTCAGGCTGCTATGGTTCTGACAGTTGACTGTCCCTTTGTTCATCATAATTGTCAGATTGAGTCATCATTGATTGTCAGATGGTATGTGCCAGGGCTGTGTGCACTCCACAGGCGTGTGCTTTCTATGTGAAGTAATTAGCCACCAGCTGTGTACGGGCTGCCTCACCCCATGCCCTTTCCCCTCCCATGCGCAGCGGGCGTGCATGTGGTTGGGGATGTGGGGGCACCACCATCTCCACAGCCAGGCCCCGGCGTGTTGCAACATTGTGCAGGACACATGCTGCCACTATGATCCTGCACACTACTGGGGCAGCGTATAACAGCTGCCCGCCAGAACGGTCAAGGGAGCAAAAGCGTGACTTGAGCACTCCGAATGTGCGCTCCACTATGCCCGGGTTGCAATATGGGCTGTGTTGTACCTTACCTTGCGAGGCATGATAGGGTTCCGAATTGGCGTCATCATGTGTGTGCTCAGAGGGTAGGCACTGTCGCCTGGGGAGGTGGTGATGGGGATCATTAGTGGGGTATTGGCATTACTCTGTATCTGTCATGCATGCGTGTGCTGTGGCATTTCTACTCACCAAGCAGCCATGCATCGTCATGCCGCCCAGCTTCCATGTCCCGGTTTAGGGTTGACATCCTGTAAATGAAGCTGTCGTGGGTGGACTCTAGATAGTTGGCATATACTGAGGTGATGATTCCCTTGGCATCACATACTACTTGGACGTTGATGGAATGCCAGTGCTTGCGGTTTCTATAGATGTGCTCAGATGCCCTGGGGGGACGTAGAGCCACATGGGTGCAATCAATGGCACCTAGCACTTTGGGGAATTGTGCCACCCTGTAGAAATCCTGGCTGACAGCCTGCCTTTCTGCAGGTGTTCTGGGCAGGTATATGTGCCTGCGGACTGATGGGCATGCAGTGATGATGGCCAAAACCTGGTGTAGGCACCATGACTGCGTGGCCTGTGACACCCCCCCCACTATGGCACTTGTCCGCTGAAATGATCTGGTAGCCAAGAAGTGCAGTACATTGAGGACCTTCTCCAGGGGGCTGAGTGCTTGGGAGCACAGGGTGGGTGATGTGAGGTCATCCTCCCACTCACTGACCAGGTCGAGTATTATGTGTGGTGGAAACCTGTACCTCCCATACACCTGGTCATCAGGCATACCAAATAGGCTGGTTCTGGGTGTGAAGATTCTGGCCCCGACTATCCTTCGACTCCTCCTGCAGTATCCCACGGCCACTGCTGCTAGGAACGGTATATTCATCCTGGCGTCTGAGCTTGTTTGTTGTTTGTGCACACTTTTATGCTGCGCAGGACGTGCGCCTGCTTCATGCTGGCGTACGTGTTTCAGGATTGGTCCTTTTATTTTTTGGCGCATTGTAGGCGACCGTGTAAATCTTTCCGCCCACCCCAGGAATACACGTACCCCACTATCACAGGCCCAGTCGCGTGTGGAACTTCACGCGCACACACCGAAATACACGTACCCTGAAAATTTGTGTGTGAAACTTCCCGCGCATCCCGAAATACACGTACCCTGCTGGTATCGCGTGTGGAAGTTCATGCGGACCCATGATACACGTACCCTGATGGAATCGCGTGTGAGACTACCCGCGCACCCCTGGAATACACGTACCCAGGCAAATCGCACACGGCTGGGGGGTGGGGGTGCTGGGAGACATGAGTGGGGGCCTGGTGGAGGGTGCCCCTGACTGGTGGGGGGTGAGGGTGCTGGGAGGCATGAGTGGGGGCCTGGTGGAGGGTGCCCCACAGTGCTGGGGGGTGGGGGTGCAGGGAGACATGAGTGGGGGCCTGGTGGAGGGTGCCCCTGATTGGTGGGGGGTGGGGGTGCTGGGTGACATGAGAGGGGGCCTGGCGGAGGGTGCCCCACAGTGCTGGGGGGTGGGGTTGCAGGGAGACATGAGTGGGGGCCTGGTGGAGGGTGCCCCTGACTGTTGGGGGGTGGGAGTGCTGGGAGACAGGAGTGGGGGCCTGGTGGAGGGTGCCCCACAGTGCTGGGTGGTGGGGGTGCAGGGAGACATGAGTTGGACATGAGTGGGGGCCTGGTGGAGGGTACCCCACAGTGCTGGGGGGTGGGGGTGCAGGAAGACATGAGTTGGACATGAGTGGGGCCTGGTGGAGGGTACCCTGCACTGCTGGGGGGTGGGGGTGCAGGGAGACAGGAGTGGGGGCCTGCTGGCAGGTGCCCCTGACTGGTGGGGGGTGGGGGTGCAGGGGGACATGAGTTGGGCATGTGTGGGGCCTAGTGGAGGGTGCCCTGCACTGCTGGGGGGTGGGGGTGCAGGGTGACAGGAGTGGGGGCCTGCTAGCAGGTGCCCCTGACTGGTGGGGGGTGGGGGTGCAGGGTGACATGAGGTGGACATGAGTGGGGCCTGGTGGAGGGTGCCCTGCACTGCTCGGGGGTGGGGGTGCAGGGAGACATGAGTGGGGGCCTGGTGGAGGGTGCCCCACAGTGCTGGGGGGTGGCGGTGCAGGGAGACAGGAGTGGGGATCTGGTGGAGGGTGCCCTGCACTGCTGGGGGGTGGGGGTGCAGGGGACAGGAGTGGGGGCCTGCTGGCAGGTGCCCCTGACTGGTGGGGGGTGGGGGTGCAGGGAGACAGGAGCGGGGGACTGGTGGAGGGTGCCCTGCACTGCTGGGGGGTGGGGGTGCAGGGAGACAGGAGTGGGGGCCTGCTGGCAGGTGCCCCTGACTGGTGGGGGTGGGGGTGCAGGGAGACAGGAGTGGGGGCCTGGTGGAGGGTGCCCTGTACTGGTGGGGGGTGGGGGTGCAGGGGGACATGAGTTGGACATGAGTGGGGCCTGGTGGAGGGTGCACCACAGTGCTGGGGGATGGGGGTGCAGGGAGACAGGAGTGGGGGCCTGGTGGAGGGTGCCCCTGGATGCTGGGGGGTGGGGGTGCTGGGAGACATGCGTTGGTGGGCAGTAGTGCAAGGTGACATGTGGGTTGGCTGGGGGGCATGGCCATGGTGGATGGGCTGCCTGCGGGACATGTGCAAGGGTGCAGGGTAGTCCCCTGTGGTGTGGGCCGCCTACAGGGGCCGTGGAGGGTGTAGAGGGAATAGCTGGGAGGACCCACACGGCCAATTCACGTGTGGGACTCCCCGGCACCCCCGAAATACACGTAGGCTGCTGGATTCGCGTGTGGAATTTGCCGAACACCCGGAGTACACGTACCCTGCTGAAATTGCGTGTTGAACTTCACGCGCACACCGAAATACACGTACCCTGCTAATTCGCGTGTGAAACTTCCCGCGCACACCGAAATACACGTACCCTGTTAATTCACGTGTGAAACTTCCCGCGCACCCCGAAATACACGCACCCAGGGCAATCGCGTGTGGAACTTCCCGCGAACCCTGTAATACACGTACCCTGCTGGTATCGCGTGTGGAAGTTCACGCGGACCCATAATACACGTACCCTGATGGTATCGCATGTGAGACTACCCGCGCACCCCTGGAATACACGTACCCAGGCAAATCGCACGGCTGGGAGGTGGGGGTGCTGGGAGACAGGAGTGGGGGCCTGGTGGAGGGTGCCCCTGGATGCAGGGGGGTGTGGGTGCAGGGGGACAGGAGTGGGGGCCTGGTGGAGGGTGCCCCTGGATGCTGGAGGGGTGGGGGTGCTGGGAGACATGCGTTGGTGGGCAGTAGTGCAAGGTGACATGTGGGTTGGCTGCGGGGCATGGCCATGGTGGATGGGCTGCCTGCGGGACATGTGCAGGGGTGCAGGGTAGTCCCCTGTTGTGTGTGCCGCCTGCAGGGGCCGTGGAGGGTGTAGAGGGAACAGCTGGGAGGACCCACACGGCCAATTCACGTGTGGGACTCCCCGGCACCCCCGAAATACACGTAGGCTGCTGGATTTGCATGTGGAATTTGCCGCGCACCCGGAGTACACGTACTCTGCTGAAATTGCGTGTGGAACTTCACGCGCACACCGAAATATACGTACCCTGCTAATTCGTGTGGGAAACTTCACGCGCACCCCAGAATACACGTGCCCAGGCCAATCGCGTGTGGAACTTCCCGCGAACTCCGTAAGACACGCACACACTATTTTTCACACAGCGGGTGTCCGTGTTTGTCGGTACCCCTTTGCACCTCATTTGTCCTAGAGGGCCACTGTATGGACCATTCATCATAGCTGTATATGGGTGCTTTTTGTTAGCGCACATTTTGGCGCACATTTATTTCAGGCGCAGGGACGCTACCACCTGCTTTCTTGTGGTGTACTTGTTTGGCCCTGTGTGCGTCTTTCACTGTGCGCTTGTTTGCCCTATTCGATTCCATGAATACGAGTTGTAGGCGCGCGTGTGGGCGTTCCGCGCACTTGCCTCCTGTACTTCCCCCGTGACGCCCATATTTTCACGTGTTTTTCCCCATTCCGAGTGTTACGCCCCGTGTTCCGCCTACTTTTGTGATGTGCGCAGCGCTATGTGCGATTTCGCAGTGGCCGTGGTGCACGCCGTTGGATGACCTGTGCGCCGGCGTGCGCCGCGCACTTTTTCAGCGCACATCCAATGTTTTTCTCGCGCACGGACTTCCATGAATCGATGTGCGCTGGTTTCCCTGCGATTTTCGCAGTTGCACTGCGATTTTCGCACTTTTACTGCGAATCGCACATTTTGGCACCTCTGCGCGGGAATTTTCGGCGCACATTAATTCCATGAATCGGCCCGTTTATTTCTATTGAACGATGATTGTGTTTATATGTATGCAGCCATTTAATTGTTGCTGTTATTGGAGAAAATGTGTTCTAAAATGTGTGCTTGTTTATAAGGAAATTAATATGATGCACAAGTAGCATGCAACATTTTAACATACTGGACAATAAGCAGCAATGTCATAATTGAAGTCATTGTACTGCATTGATGTTATTTTGTATAACTGAAGATTAATGTTAATTACAGGGCCTGCGGTAGCGGCCCTATATGAAGTTATGATTAAGTTACTCAACTCATAGAAAGAGCACTTTTGGGGCAGCTTATAACTTTGGCTCCGTTCAACGAATCCTCACCAAATTTGCAAGATAAATATATGGCCACTTTGGAATGTTTTTGCGAGGTTTGGTGCAGTTTCGTGCAAGGGGAAAAGTTATAGGGGGTTCCACAGTTTTTTAAATCCTTATAGACACAATGGAAAAAATGTTGCTCATGTCTACAGCTCAAACTGCTGGATGGATTTGCACCAAACTTGCTCGAGGAGCACCGTCTTGGTCCCAAAAGTGTGCTTTTGCAAATTTAGTGTAAATCCATGCAGTAGTTTTTTTTTAAATGTCCAAAAAGAAGGTAAACAAATATTAGTGATATCTGGGTCAGGTCTGCAGACTCATTTCCTGATTTGGAGTCCACAGACACATTGGGACCAATCAGAGAGCAGCGTGACGTTCGCAGACATCATAGGCGCCCGCTGATTGGTCAATTAAAAACATGAGGTGCATCAAAACATTTTAACGGATGCCATGTTGGATTCGCAAACTGTGCCCGTAGTCCATGGACATCCCAGAAAAAACATATTCAAAAACACAACATTGCACTTGTCAAACTAATGAAACAATCTCTGGGGAGTTAAGGGCTGATGAGGATGGGATGAGATATAGCCATAAGAAGCCTCTGGTGTGTTTTCTTCTACGAAGTCTGAGAACATCTGAGATGTTCTGTGACATCCAAGCATATTTCTGTATTACAGGGTCGATGAAGAGCAGTTTTTGGATGGCTTATAACTTTGGCGCCACTCAATGAAATTGCATGATGTTTTGCAATATAATTTTAGACCTGACCATGGATTTTTCTGCAAAGGTTGATGCTGATTTGCCAAGAGGAGGCAAAATTAGAGGGGGGGGTTCAATATTTGAAATGCTTATAAATTTGGTGCAGTTGGACAACTCTGCACAAATGTTTTCAGGAAGATTTTAGATCTGGATTTGAATGTTTTTGCATAGTTTGGTGGGATTAGTCAAGCGGGGCAACATTAGAGGGGGGTGTCAACATTTTTAGATGGCTTACAACTGTGTTGCTGTTTTACAAATCTGTGCAAAGGTTTCCAGAAAGATTATAGACTCAACTTTGAGTGTTTGTGCAAAGTATGAATGGATTTTGTCAAGTGGGGGCTAAGTTATATGACTATCTTTTGTACGTACTTTTCAAAAAATAAACAAATTATGGATTTGCAGCATATTTGTGCAAAGAGCATTGGCAAGGACCCGAAAGCATGGTTTTGCAAATGTGTCCGTGTTTTATTTTTTGAAAAGTGTCATAATGTAGGTACAAATAAAAGTGATATACCTTTGGTGACTGAGGTATAGCCTGTGGTCATGGCCGGTTTATCTGGGTCAAGGCTGGCTACTGGCCATGACCATGAGGGACAGGCAATGGGGTTAAAGTGGTCATGGCTACCAGGGACCAGCTCTGTGGTAAAGTTTGGGATATGTTTGAATGGGAAAAATGATTCTGCTCATGGCTGCAGCCCGAAGTCCTGGACAGGATTGCAGGAAACATTTGCAAGGAGCATCAGCAAGGACACCAAAGCATGGTTTTTCAAATCTGTGCTGTGTTTTATTTTTTCTAAAGTGTCAAAATGTAAGTAGAAAAAATGGTGATATAACTTTGGTGCCTGGGCAATGGGCCTGGCCCTAAGCAAGGACAAATGTGTACTCTGATTTGCTTATTGGGGCGTGCGGCATGGCCGAAGACCTAGGTTTGAATGGGAAAAAATATTCTGCTTGGGGCTACAGCCTGAAGTGCTGGTCTGGATTACAACAAACTGCGTGCGGAGCATCAGCATGGACCTGAAAGCATGCTTTTGCAAATCTGTCCTGTGTTTTACTTTTTTGAAAGTGTCAAAAAGTAAGTACAAAAAATAGTGATATAACTTTGCTGCCTGGGCAGTGGAACTGGCCCTCGACAAGGACAAATGTCTACTCTGAATTGCCTTTTGGGGAATGTGGCATGGCCAGTGGTCGAAGCGTACGAAAAGAGGTAGTGGAACTATGTTCCCTAACGGCCTGCACTGCTTCCCACAAACAAATTCTCCACCCCCCCTCCCACACACAATACAAACTCCAAAACACATGCACCTGCTGTTAGGGGAACGTTCAGTGCAGTGCACTGTAAGTGCAAGTTTCAACTTCTTCCTACACTTTTATTTTGAAACTAAACCATTCCGGAACGGTTTCTTTTTAAAATAAAAGTATAGGAACAGTAAAACTTCCGAAGTAGAGGAGCAACGCTCCTGACCGGTCCCGACCACTGGACATAGCCGAAGCCCATGCCCAATGGATTGTGGAGACTTGCCCTGTCTGCAAGCAACAAGCACTGGCCATTGGTCACATTATGAGGATATAGTGGACACTGAACTAGGGTGCAGGGTAGGTGCAGTGGATACAAGGGTGGTTTGGTGGAGCTTGAGTCATGGTCGAGCCTCATGCCCTTGGCAATTCAACCATGACTTGCATCCTCAGCTTGTTAAAGGAGGTTTATAGTTCTTTCATATATGTTAAAAGAGGAATTATTAATAACTTATATACAGTGATGTAACACAATTAAATATTTTCACTCATAAAAACCTATGAAATTCACAGAAAAAACATTGCTAAAGGGATGTTATGGTTAAGTTGCACTAATAAAAACCTATGACATTCAGTGAAAAAAACGTTGTTAAAGGGACATTATGATTACAAGTAAAACCGGAAAAAAAAGAAATTTGCCAGTTATGGTAAGCAAAGCAACCATAACTCACGCCGCCACTGTGCACTGCTAAAACTAACACAAAGGTCATCAAAGAGGACATGCCAAATGTTGGTAAATTGGTACAGCTAGTCTGGGTTTACTTTCTTACGGTGGCACTGCCTTTTTACTGGTTTGAAGGTAAAGCCAGCACGATGAATGTTGCAGAGTTGCTAGACTGACCTTCATTGGTGCAGCCAGTCTGGATATACTTTAACTCGGCATGACCATTTTTAATGGCAAAGCCAAGAGGAGTACATTTTTATTTGGTAGAAATGGCATATATACCTGCTTCGATGGACACTGTAAGTGCGAAGATGTTTTTTACATTGGCATATATTGCGGGCAAAGGCATCATGAAAGTGCATTGGAAAATTCTCTTGTGCACTGTTGGAAAGTTGCATCTAATGTTCTTTTTTAATGTATTATTGTAATTGGTTTAACATTAAACCCTTAAACATTCTTTGACAAAAGGAATACATTAGTAATACATGAATAAATGTTCCACAATCTAGTCAAAACTCACATATTACCTACTTATACAATTCATATGAACCTTTCATCTAGTAGTTATTCAAATTCAAAAAGAAGGAAAAAAGACAACCATAATCCAAATTATTAATACATTAAATGTTTAAAATGGTATCATGTCATAGTAAAACAGATTCCAAATCAATTAAAATGTGCGTATATTGAGACTTTTTTTCATTGTTCTGCGTCAAAGGAAAGATTTATAAGTTTATGTAAGTAACTCCTGTGTTATGAGGCTCCAACATCTCATGTGGGTTTTTATGAATCTTATTAAGTCTAATGTGGGAAATATATTTTTACCCATCCTAAATCTAGCCCAAAGCAGCTCTCCGCCATGTACAAAGTTAATCTGTATACCTTTGGAAGTGTAAAATTCTAAGATTATGCGTTTCAGAGCAATAAATAAGATGATTCAATGGTTCACAGAGTTCCTCACATCTACATAGTCTACACCACGTGTGCCCAAGATACGGCCCTTGGGCCTAGTGTGATGTTGGAATGCTGCTTTTTCCGACCCACAAAGGTTAAAGACTTTCCTAATGGAGGGCAGCCTGTTAGCAACAACAGGCGCTCTCCATTAAGAAAGTCTTTGTTTGCCGGGCGAGAAAAATACTGCCCTCTATTGGTTCAGTGCATTCACTTCGTAGCTCTGACCAGTCAGGTAGTGCACGTGCTGCACCAATAGAGGGCCAGCACTTTGGTTGGCATGGCTAATCAGGCTTGTTACCGGAAGGCATTTCAGACTTGCCACCCAGCCTCAGTACAAGTTGGTAAGAGGTCCGTTGGCCCACTCACCAGCCAGCGTGCCTGCCAGTTCGTCCATCTGCCTGCCTTCCTGCTCGCCCACCTGCTCGCCCAGTTAAGTACATTCTCGTGGGGGGGGTCAGAAGACGGGGCTGGCATTGTGTTGGGGATGGCATTTTGATGGGGGTGAGTGGGCATGGGGTTGGCCTTTGCTTGGGGTTTGGGGGTCATGGTGATGGCATTGTGGAATCAGAAAAAATACAATATTACGGCTGTTACACCAAGCAAAGGAAAATACACCGACACGGGCTTGTAAAGATTCCCAGAATCTTTATTACAAAACTGAACAGTATTGCACAGGGTACACAAATAGCTATTTGGCTGTCAATACATCACAGAGACCACCAGCAGGGTTCAATGTGAGCAGTGAGCAGAATTTCCTAGCTGGACATCAGCGTATTTATACAGTTTGTTATAATGATGTCCAGCCTCTTACAAGTTAATAATACATTGGGCTAGGGTCGCACCAGGTTCACTTTCCTAATTTACATATCTCGTGCATGCAGTTTACTTTTGAATACATTTACTAACACACTCTATTATTCTTTAATTTAACGTTACACTCTTTATGTATCGGTTTAATACAGATCAAACAAATGTTCTGCATGTCGTATTTGGATAGCATTATTGTTCTTGTATGCTTGTAGTTTAACATTGCTAATTCAAGTAATCCCCTGATCCCGAGGTCAACAAAGGACAAGGTCTACATGACCCTAACATGTAGCCTGAAGGCAGGTTGGACATTAACCCTCCTACAGAGGTTGAAGAGGTTAAGTCAAGAACAAGAGCACACGAGACAGCCATTTTAGACTACAGGGTGACTTGGTACAATAAACTAAAATGGCGGCTCTAACCTAAAATGGAGGCTCGCTTCACTTGGGGTCACGACCTTGTAATACGGGTTTCCTCGTAAAGCGTCTGGGCATAGGCCAACATATACAATGAGGACGAAACAATATTATATCAGTTCTAACAAACCCTCCTTTTGGCCTATGCCAAGCGCTAAACTACCTTCAATCACTTTGCAACTAACTCCACATTTCAACATCTATGCATCTCGAATCATTGTCTGACATATCTATTGCCATTAGATCTGACACCAGAGTTTCTTTTAACACATACCCTTTTGAAACCTTCTCTGGGGTGTATATTTTATGCCCTAGTACACTTGTTGCTTGTGCGCAACATCCCCCTAATACTGAGCATATACCAGGGAGACACTGTATACAACAGCAAAGAAACAAAACTTCCCAAGATAATCAGCAGGGCCGAAAACAACTTCCGTCCCCAGAAGGCCTTGTGGACAATGCAGAGGGTTTTGAACTTAATCCTCGCAGCCACAGGGAGCCAGTGTAGAGATTTCAGTCCTGGAGAGATACAGTCCCTGGGCTGGAGGCCAAGGACAAGTCTCGCAGTCCTGTTCTGGATGAGTTGCAGAGGGCGGAGAGTGGATTCAGGCAGATTAAAATAGAGGCTGTTACAGTAGTCCAGCTTCGAGAGAACCAGGGCTCTAGAGACCGTGAGCTTCTGGGGGAAGGAGAGGAAGGGAAGAATACCTCTGAGGAGGTGCAGCTGGCAGTGTGACTTCTTAGAGACGTCAAATATATGAGGAGAGAAGGAGAGTGTGGAGTCAAAGATGACCCCGAGGTTTTTTACCTTGCAAGTAGGAGCAGGAAGCGGGCCAAGAGAGGCTGGCCAGAGCGCTGCAGGGAAGGAGGGAGTGGGTGTGCCGATGAGTAGAATCTCAGTCTTACTGGCATTAAGGCAGAGGTCATTGGCGGCACACCATTCCTGGATAGCAGACAGACAGTCGGAGATGAGGGAAGGAGAGGAGGAGGCCGGGGGTAGCCTGAAAATGAGCTGGGTATCGTCCGCATAGCACTGAAAGTTGGGGCAGAGAGTGGCGATGCGGTGGGCAAGGAGTGCCAGATACTGGTTGAACAGCCAGGGAGAGAGATTAGATCCCTGGGGGACACCACAGGTAGAGAAGAAGATGTCAGAGAGGAAGGACCCCAGTTGGACCTGGGAGGGTCGATTGGAAAGGAAAGAGGTCGACCACGCCAGAGCCTGACCAGTGATACCCAGGTTATCACGGAGACGGTTGAGCAGGATGGCATGGTTGACAGTGTCAAAGGCAGAAGAGAGATCGAGCAGAATGAGAACACACGGAGTGTTGGAGTCGAGGTTCGAGAGCAGGTCCACACGGATGTTCAGGAGAGCAGTTTCCATGCTTCTGGCAGCTCTGAAGCCAGATTGATGGTCATGAAGACTACCAACAGATTCAGCATGGAGGTTGAGCTGGGAGATGGCCAGTTTCTCCAGGAGCTTGCCCAGAAAGGGAGTGATGGAGATTGGGCGATAGTTAGCCGGGCAGGTGGGGTCGGAAGAGGGTTTCTTAAGAAAAGGGTGCACAAGGGAGTGCTTAAGGGGGGATGGGAAGACTCCAGAGGCGAAGGAGTGGTTGCAAAAGTCAGCCAGGGCAGGAGCCAGAGAGTCGATGTGGTCCTTGATAGTTTTGGAGGAGCAGGGGTAAACCTGTTTAGACGAGACTTTCATAGATCGGACTTGTCTGGAAACCTCGTCAGCAGAAAAAAGGGGAAAGGCAGAGAAGGAGGGAGGAGAGGTGGCTGCAGAAGGGCCAGAGGGAGAGCCAGGAAGAGATGGAGGGAGGTGATAGGAGGAGAGTGTGGACAGGATATCCTGAGTTTTAGAGATGAAGTGAGAGGCCAGTGCAGTGCAGAGGGCCTGGGAGGGGACAGGAGAGGTAGAGACTGCAGCAGGGTTGGCGAGCTCCTTGCAGATTTTAAAGAGTTCGGCCGAGTTGTTAGATGCAGCAGAGATGCGGGCTTGGATAAGGGCTCTCTTCTTGGTGAGAACGGAGAGACGGTATTGCCTTTGGAGCAGGCGGCAGGCCAGTTTGTCAGAGAATGTACATGAAGCACGCCATTTCCTCTCTGCCACCCTGCACTTGCGTTTTAGGGTGACGAGATCCGAGTCATACCAGGAGTTGCATTTGGCTTTGGGCTTCAGGCGGCTTCTCATGACAGGGGCAAGGATATCAAGACTATCAGATATAGTAGAGTGGAGTGTGGAGAGGGCTGTGTCAGGGTGGGAGTCAGCCGAAGGGGAATGGGGGCAAGAAGGTGGCAGCGAAAGCCTCAATTGACACGCACTTCATGGGTCGGATGACCGAGAAGGTGGGTGGCAGTGATGAGGGTGGCTTTGCCTGTGGGGTAGGGAGGGTGAGGTGGGAGGATCTCAGAAAGTGATCACTCCAGGAGAGAGGAGTGGAGAGAGGGACAGAGAGGGGAAGGTCAGAAGAGATCAGAGCATCAAGAGTGTGCCCTGCAGAATGGGTAGGCCCAGACGGGAGAATAGAGAGTGAGAGAGAGTTGCAGAGGTCACGAAAGAGTCCAGAGGGGGGGCAGGAGGCATCCAGGTGGATGTTGAAGTCACCAAGGAAGAGGAGTTGAGTGGTTGAGGCCAGGAGTGAGGAGAAGAGGTCAGCCCACTCAGAGAGGAAGGAGGAAATTTGACCAGGTGGCCGATAGATAGTAGCCACTGTAAGGGAATGGCTAGGAGAGAGTGAGAGTTGGCAGTCAAGACACTCAAAAGAGGAGTAGGTCTGCGTAGGAGTGACAGTGGCAGGAATCCACTCAGGGAAGATAAGGGCCACACCCCCCCTGCACGGTTGGGCCTGGGCACGGAGAGGATCTTGTAACCGTCAGGTGGGAGTGTGTCAAAGCTGGTGACAGAGCTGGCCGTGAACCATGTCTCAGTGAGACCAAGGACATCCAGGTCCAGTTCCTCAAGAAGGTGACAGATATCAGAGGAATGTTTGATGGCAGAGCGAGAGTTAAGAGTGGCAATGTGGAGAAGGTTGCCATCCTTGAAGGACTTCCGGGGAGGGGTACAGATCAGAGGTACGTCCTGCGGAGCTGTAGAAGAAGGAGGTGAAGAAGGAGCAAGAGAGGGGGCAGGGAGGGAGGGTAGAGGCAAGGTAGCCGAGGACAGAGGAGGGGGGACAGCAGGAGAGGAAAGAAAGTTGATGAGGCGTGGGAAGCCTCATCAACTTCTGATAGTTCCGTCTATGCAAAGAATCTCTAGGCGACAAAGTATGCAATTGCACAGAAGGAGTGGGGATAACAGATACATTTTCAATAGGTAAAAAGTCCTCTAACGGATATGCTTCCTCCAGATACCAAAACCCAAAACCAACAGTTACTAAAAATCCAGTAATTATCACAAAAAGGCAACAATACACTTTGGGGGTCCCCTTACATGCTTGATCATTGTCTCTGCTAGTCACATGTTTATCTAAAAATTCGGTACGAGCGGTAGCGGGTGCAGCCATTGTAGTCTTCAACCGAAAAAAACACCAATTGTTTGTTTGCTGGCGACTACAGTCGCGCATCTTCTTAATGTCTTTCCCACAACCCTTAGCCAACAGAATCTTCCCGTACAGTCGGGCCAAAAGGCAAGCCCTCAAAATGATTTTCTCAATCGCACAATCAAACCATGTTGTACGTTTACTTCCTTGGACGCAAATTATATTTTGCAGTTTCTGGTGAGGACAAAGTGTCGTCACTTCCTCCTGGAAGTGGCGAATGAACGGAAATGGGATCCGAAAAGGATTGATCCGGAAGTTCCACTGTTGGGGAGTGCGGAGACAAGATGGCCATTTTGTCTGGCCTTGCAGATTCTGAAACGGTCTACGATTCTCCCTTGTTGGTTGTTGCTGTTTCAGGCACGTTGGTTACAGCAGTGGGAAGGGATTCTGTTCTTCTGTATCGTATGGCACGGGCTGTGGGATCCGTTTGGTGTGCGTCGCATGAATACAGTTCTTACGACCCGCTACCCGCACAGCAGTCTGAGTGACTAGCAGGACTTGGTAGGGACCCCTCCACCGAGGTGCAAGGCAAGACGACCTCTCAAAAATCTTCGTGAGGATCCAGTCTCCCGGTGGTAGACTGTGACCGGGACCCTCGTAGCATACAGGTAATGCCTCTCACACCTGGTGATAAATTGAAAACAGATTTTTAGTCAACTGGTCAACTGGTTAAAGTAATCTGAAAGAAGCACATTTTCTATGTCCCGCAACGAGCGACTTTTTGGCATACCCCAAATATTAGCAGGCCTCCCCATTACCACCTCAAAGGGAGAGAGCCCAGTCTTAGTTTGAGGGGTTGTTCTCATCGATAGCAACACGATAGGTAAGGCGTCCGGCTATTTTAGCTTGGTGCCAGCACACGCCTTAGCGAGCTTGTTCTTTATAATGCTGTTATGCCTTTACACTAATCAGGCACTTTGGGCATGTCTGCCGAATGGAACCGTTTGTCAATCTGTAATCCTTTGCAAATTTGTAGGATTAGAGCAGCAATAAAGTGTGGCCCATTATCTGACCAGATGACTCTCGGCAGCCCGAACCTAGGAAAAAACTCTTTCAACAGAGTTTTTGCTGTGGTTATGGCTGTTGCCTCTCTAACCGGGAAGGCCCCAACCCACTTACTAATGGCACAAATGACAACCAACACATATTTAAGATTGTTACAACGTTCCATTTCAATAAAATCAAAGTGAATAACCTCAAACGGAACAGAAGGTGGAGCGAAACTTCTTCTAGGAGTCGAGGAACCTTTGACTACATTGTGCTGCAAGCAGACCATGCAGCTTTGGACAAAACGCTCCGCAGTTTTGAAAATCTTATCATTGGCCCATACACTGTGTAGCATTTTAGTCAATTTACGCGCACAAACATGTGTCGGACCATGAGCCATAATAACCATCATTGTAATGTAGGTGTCAGGGAGTAACCATTTTTCTTCAATATTGTCTACCCAACACCCATCGTCATCCAATCTCCCTGCAGCCTCGATCCATCTCTTAGTTTCCTCTATGGTAGCATCTGCTTGAATATCTTTTACAGCATTGAGCTACTAGCGCCATGGTTCATGCCGGTAAAATACCGGCACCGCTTTGGCGGAAAGGGGAATTACCGCCCCATTCCAAGGTTGGCGGGGCGGTAATTCCCCCTTCCACCATTGCCCTTCCCCATTCCCATTTTTGCCCCATAGGGCTCTATGGGAATGGGGAAGGCGCTAATTACGGTACCGCAAATTGCGGTACCGTAATTAGCTCCCTGGGTCCCTTTGCGGGTTGGTTTTTAACGCCTGCAAAAAGCAGGCATTAAATTCCCCAACCCGCAAAGGGACCTCGTAGTAAGGCGGTAAGGATTTACCGGTACCGGTAAAATACCGGTACCGGTAAACCCTTACCGCCATCCGTGTAATGAGGCCCATAATCTGTAACTGGATGTCAGGCAGCAATCCACGTACAAATTTGTCGACAAACAGCCTTTTCCCTGACTCTGTGCCTAAGTCTTGTCGACTGAAATCTGAGAATTCCTGCTCGAACCGATTGAAAAAAATCGTAGCACCCTCAGACTTTCCTTGGACACAGGCCGTAAGCTTGTCCCAAATGATTCTTTTTTCAGGAACCATAGTTTTCAATTTTACAATAATTCTATCAGGCAAGGTTAATATCACTTGAGGCGGTCGTTCGCCAGCTGGTCTTTCTCTATCTAGCCTAACCATGTTATCCCATGTATCTCCCAACCCAGGTATGTCATCTATAGTCCTAATCTGTTTCCACAAATTGACTGGCAGGAGTACGGGAAATAATAGGTTAATATCACTTAAGGTGAATACTGACGACTGTAAGACCGACTCTATTTCTTTATAGAACCCGGTCGGATTCTTCCTTATATCGGGAATAGATTGTTTTATGGTTTTCACTTCCTGTCTTGAAAACGGGACGTGAACAAACTGTGATACGTAATGTGCAGGAATTTCTCCGGCGACTACACCTCGTGCAGCATCAGCCGCAATCTCAACTTTCGGGACAAATGTCAGAGGGACCTCTCTCATAGGCAACTGAGAAGTAGGCAGTTCCGAACGCTTACTAAGCAACAGAGCCAAATCAAGCGCTTGGGCAGTCGAAGAAGTATCAATCGAAAAAGCTCTCTTATAAACACTCAACAATTCTGCGGGACAACAAATCTTTCTTTTTACACACTCATCCTGCAGGTACTCTACCATCACTTGTATCACTTTCTTCTGCATTTCTAACGTATACTGACTATATGTGTCATATACTTCATCTGGAGTTATCGACATATCCGAAATCCATCTTATCGCATCCTTTATACAAATTCGCGCTTCCTCACCTTTTAATTCACGGTGAGGAGAAAACCGTTTCTGTAAGTACATAATACCTAAACTACCACCATCTGCTTCCTCATTCTGTAACCCTTCCAACTCCTTCCTATACTCAAAAATCCTCTCAACATGCTCATATACCTTCTCCGCAGTATCTCTGGACAACACTAAGGCGTTCATATCCCGTAACCCCTGTGGGAAATCTTCAGTGTTCAATCTATTCCACATTATACTCCAATGAGTCCCTAATCCTTCCATAAAAACATTTTTCTCGGGAATACCTTTTAAATTTTCGAGTGTGGAAAAAACATTGCCTTGTTCACCCTTCTCCATACAATGTTTAGCCCAAGCAATCAATTCACTCTTTTTGTCTGGGGACACAGTATTACGAGTCACAACCCTTGGTCTCGCTCCCTGGTCTACTACAAGTGATGCAGAATCACTTGGAAGAAGAAGAGTAGGCCCATTCTGAATATCAACAGGTGGAGGCAAGGGGGCAGGCAAAGGAGCGACGGCTGGAAGAACAACAGGAAGAACAGCAGGGAGGACCGGAGGAACTATAGGAGGGGGAACAACAACGGGAAGGGGCAAAGTGCCAGGAGGAGGGACGTACGGAGGTGGCACGGAGGCATCGGGCCTTCGTTCATGCAAAAGTTTATTAATCAATTCATCTGACGTATGAAAATCTTTTGAAGGGTAGATTTTCTGAATGCCTAATTGAAACGCCCTGTCCGTGTTCCTAACTGACTCCAATTGTTTATTTTGGTCATATAACCGTGCCTTTTCGACACTTGTCATATGCCTACGCATATGTTTCTCTCTACTCTTCTGTTGCTGCAAAGCTTCTGTTTTCCAACTATGTAACGTGTCAAATGCTGCAGGTCTAGCCTTTTTCTTTCCTAATACAGACTCTAAATATTCTATACGAGGAATTTCGAAACTACCATTGGCTGGCCACCGAAGATTAGAATTATGTCTGGTCTGTCTGTGCCAAATATCATTAAATGCTATACTACCAAAGCCTTTCTTACAGTACATAGTACATTCCGGCGACCCCTCCTGTGGTGCGGGACGGCTATCTTCCAAAGATTGTCTGTCGCTGCAGAATAATGCCCTAAAGCAGGCAGACAATTTCCCAGGCATATCAAAGTTCTGGTGTTACCTGGTTAAATAATTGTGCTCGCGAGTACAATGCTCCAAATTCAAATTGTCAGGGTTAGATTAAGAATCGGGACACGATTCACCTGACCAAAGGACTGGGAGGCCCGATCGGGTTACTAAGGACAATGCTAAGGACCCACGTGTCTGGTGATTTTCGGCAAATTTACCCACCTCGATACATGGACCCTCGTCAAGACGTCGTCTCGGGCTACAGCTCACCGCTCAGGGATCGGATCGTGTAGTTTCGTCGAGGAATTCGCTTCTCGTCTAGAGTGGCCGGTCCGATAGCCGAGTCAACCTTCAACGAGACGAAGTTAATCTTGAGGGTCCCTATTCGAGCGCCATCTGTGGAATCAGAAAAAATACAATATTACGGCTGTTACACCAAGCAAAGGAAAATACACCGACACAGGCTTGTAAAGATTCCCAGAATCTGTATTACAAAACTGAACAGTATTGCACAAAGTACACAAATAGCTATTTGGCTGTCAATACATCACAGAGACCACCAGCAGGGTTCAATGTGAGCAGTGAGCAGAATTTCCTAGCTGGATATCAGCGTATTTATACAGTTTGTTATAATGATGTCCAGCCTCTTACAAGTTAATAATACATTGGGCTAGGGTCGCGCCAGGTTCACTTTCCTAATTTACATATCTCGTGCATGCAGTTTACTTTTGAATACATTTGCTAACACACGCTATTATTCTTTAATTTAACGTTACACTCTTTACGTATCGTTTTAATATCGATCAAACAAATGTTCCACATGTCGTATTTGGATAGCATTATTGTTCTTGTATACTTGTAGTTTAACATTGCTAATTCAAGTAATCCCCTGATCCCGAGGTCAACAAAGGACAAGGTCTACATGACCCTAACATGTAGCTTGAAGGCAGGTTGGACATTAACCCTCCTACAGAGGTTAAAGAGGCTAAGGCAAGAACAAGAGCACACGAGACAGCCAATTTAGACTACAGGGTGACTTTGTACAATAAACTAAAATGGCGGTTCTAACCTAAAATGGAGGCTCGATTCACTTGGGGTCATGACCTTGTAATACGGGTTTCCTCGCAAAGCGTCTGGGCATAGGCCAACATATACAATGAGGACAAAACAATATTATATCAGTTCTAACAGCATTTGGTTGGGGGATGAGGGTCATGGCGATGGCATTAGGTTGGGGTGGGGGTCATGGGGATGGCGTTTCCTTGGGGTGGGGGTCATGGGGCATAGCATTTGGTTGGGGGTTATGGGGCTTGGTGTCTGGTTGGGGGTGGGGGTCATGAGGCCTAGCATTTGCATGGGGGTGGCGAGGAATCGGGTGGACCAGGGCCATGTCGTTGGAGGTGGTGGGGAGACTATGGCCATGTCATTGGTCAGGGGGATAGGGAGGGACCAGGTATATGCTATTAAAGTGTTTTGAGAGGGGACCAGGGCGATGCTGTTTGGTGGGGGTCAGAGGTATGGGACATGCTGTTTGGTGTGGGGGCAGGGCCATGTTGTCCATGTTGTTGGTGGGGGGATTAGAGAGTGATCAGCGTTAGGCTGTTTGGTGGGGGTTATAGGGGAACCAGGGCCATGCCATTGGTGGGGGGAATAGAGGTGGACCAGGGCCATGCTGTTTGGTGGGGGTGAAGGGGACCAGGGCCATGTCATTGGTCGGGATAGGGATGGACCAGGGCCATGCCGTTGGAGTCGGTGGGGGTTTTACAGCCATGCCATTGGTGGGGGAATAGGGAGGGACCATGGATATGCTGTTGGATGGGATGGGGCAGGGCCATACTGTTTTGTGGTGGTGGGAGAACAAGGGCCATGTTGTTGATGGGTTAATAGGGGGCAACCAGGGCTATGCTGTTTGTTGGGGGGAATAGGGAGGACTTCAGCAAAACAAAAGACGTGATGGCTGGAAGGTTTAGAATTAATCTTAACCTCTGGCATTTCTCTGGGCAACCCTCCAGATCATTGTTCTTCACCTGCCAACCCATTACAAAAGGGGAAAAAACAATCTGCAAATTGGCCTTTGTCCCACCACAAAAAAAGGCAGTCCAGCCCGAACTACTAGGTCACACCCCTTCGGCACGAGACCACAAGCATCCCCAAATATGCTTCAGCTTCATTGGGCCTAATCAGTGAGGAGTAGCTTGGGTCTCTAGACCAAGCAGGCACAGGACCCACATCTGGGCATACACGTCCCACTCAAGGTGACTACAGCAAAACAGGTTTAGAATTAATCTTAACCTCTGGCATTGCTCTGGGCAACCCTCCAGAACATCGTTCTTCTCCTGTCAAGCAATTACAAAAGGGGAAAGACCCAATGAAAATCAGGCTTGGCCGCATCCCAAAAGTGGCAGGCCAGCTCGAACTGCTAGGTCATATCCCTTCTTCACGAGATGACAAGCATCCCCAGTTCCGGCAAGGCAGCTCCCATTGGCGGCACAACCTGACTGATTTGCATATGACTGGATCCCTTTTGCAATGGTGGAGACAGGTTAAAAAACTGTGCCAGTGGTTCAGATCAATTCAAAATCTTCCACCCATCACTTTTTTGGTTTTAGGGGAATAGGGGGGACCAGGACCATGCCATTGATGGGGGGGGGAAACAGAGGTGGACCAGGGCCATGCTGTTTGGTGGATGGATATGCAGTTTGGTGGTGTCTCAAGGGACATGGGATATAGAAATAAAGACAAATACACATCAAAATACTTATTTTTGTCCAGGTGTTAAATTAAATTTTGGGGTGCAAAAAAGCCTCTTGCCCCCCCACACCCGACTACCACCCCTCCCCCCCTTAACTTTTCGGCTCACTATAGCCAGCATGTAAGGTACATGTGGCTCTCTGGCAAAATAGGTTGTACACACCTGGTCTACATGCTGTCTCTTCTTTTTTTGTCTCCTTATAGGACATATTCATTCTAATGTCGGGATCCGATTACCTTTAAATCTCATGCAAGTGCTTCTTACCAAATTACATGGAAAAAGCCTAATGTATTTCGATGTAGCTTCTCTCTTATGGAAAAATTAAGCGCAATCCAAATACAGAGAATAGGATTGTAATAATTATATGGTGAACCACCAGTCGTATTGGTATAACCTTTTCTTAGTTTGACCTAAATTGTGTGTTAGTTCATAGGGGTCTGACCCAATATCCAATAATAAGCATTCCTGGGTGTTTGCAAATTCAGTTATGGGGGCACCAGCTTATCTATTTAGCAGACAAGAGAATTTGCAGGTGGTGAGAGGTATTTTGCATACAATGGGCCTCAGTACGTTCTAGGTGGAAAATCGGCAGTACATCCTCCGAAAAATACCCAGAGGAATTACTGTTACTGCCACTGGTCAGGCGGCATTTCCGCCTGATTACAAGTGGTGGTGTAATTCCCCATTTATTTTGGGTCCATTGGACTTAATGGGGCTTTTTTTGCAGAATTACCATAGCTGAATTACTGCAGCTGTAATTTTGCCAAATCTGCCAATTTTTTAGCATTGAGTGGGAAGATTTACGTCCAGGGTTTTGCTGGAGGTAAATCCTCCACTCAAAGCCCAAACTCATAATGAACTCAGTTAGCGCCAATTCTACCACTTACTGCCTAGCTCGTAATGAGGCTGAATGTACTTTTTCATGTGCTACCACAAAAGCTGATGACAAACTGGCTTTTTACCCCATTTTTAAACAAAAGTGTGCTGTAAAATGCACCATTTTAACATATTCTTTTCAAAATATTCTCTGGAGCAACCCACACCCTCCCCCGCCACTCCATTTGAGCCCAACTCGGTTGGTTTGGGAGCGCTCGCTATGCTTGGTGGCTGTCGCATGCTCGAAGCAAACATTCACGCCCTGCCAATTAAAAAATTCACCAGCTGTCACTGTTTCCAAATTCGGATGTTCGAGATCAGAGCCTTTAGTTGGATAACAAAACGAGCCCTGCAAGGATTCCTTGGATTTATTTGCTAACACCGTCCTTTTTTTAAAAACGGCAAGGAACAATGGGGCACTAAACCTAATGAAACTGCGTACTGCGAAAAGATGGTGTTTAGTTTGAAGCAGAAAGAGCACCAGGGTGCTTGCATGCATCCAACTCGGTTCAGCAATCACTCTTGAGTGACTTGAGCCTTGCTCCTTTGCTGAAAACAATTACCAGTGCTGCATGCCGCCAATGAACGTGAACTATGTTGTAATTGGTTGGTTTATTTAATCTTCTACGCAGTTTAACACTACTACGCAGGCTGTTCTTTACATTTGCTGAAACGCATTAATTCTCAGCTCTAGCCACACATTCTGATGACTCAACTACCTTTGATATCTCGATTACAATTATAGAGTAACACTACTTACACCTGCGGTGTTCTTTTTTTTATTCAACTAACCTTGAGCTGAGCATTAAAGTGCATACATGGGTTACTGCGTGAACAAAAGAGCCTTGTTGTGGGTTATGTTTGAATTCAGGAAGTTGTGTTTTCCAAAAGGTCCACGTGACCCATTTGTGTCAGGTTTCAACAGCCACACCTCTCTCCCAAGCAGTTTCAATAATTCAGGTCTAACCTTTGCTCGCAGCTGTCGTTTCGAGTTCAAGCGTGGTGGGGCTGTGGAGAAGTTTGGGGATAGTTTCACCTAGGTCGGTGCGATATGAGTGAAGTCGGAAAGCACGCTTGTTTCTGAGGAATCCTCTAGCAGCTAGCCAGCCTGTTGCTCCGATCGGACCAGCCACGTTTGGAAATGGCTTCTGTTCACAATCACTGCGGTAAGGAGAAATTGCAGTGTCGCTTTATTGGTGGTGCATGATTCAAAGATGTTTGTGCAGGTGCAGAGATGTGTGCTCAGTGATGTCTCTCGCTCACGCGCTCGTTTTGATGTGCTACTGTTTGGGTGCCTCGTTTGTGCACGACTCTGCACTGCGTCTCTCACACATGTGCACATTCTGCCGTGTTTACTTATCTTGCAAGCAATACGCCCCTCGCACATGCGCCCACCGCTCTGAAACTTCCTGTCAGAGACGCACACACTGACAGGAAGTGGCTGTCTCAGTGTCTGTGCATGTCTCGCTTTGATGGACACTTCCTGCACTGTGTGAATGTCTCCTACACTACCACACACACACACACACACACACACACACATACAGAAGCCCGGGCAGACTCATCCTTGCTAGCACCGCTGCGTTCTTTCACAAATCGCTGAATCTCGTTCTCTCGCCCCGCTCTCTCTCACACACACCGGGTATGTCGTATGCACACCCTTGCATAGTGTGCAGACGTCCCACATGCGGAACACCTCGGCACAGCAATACACAGACCTGCTTGTTTTAAATGGTCGCATTAGCACAGAGGCGGTACAAAATCAAACATGTGGACGAAAGTATCTCAAAATAGACCAATGTGACCGCCAGGATTCAGTCGCGCTTGTCTTGCCTGTTCATTAACTCCAAAGTTAAATGTTTTTTTCCTGTGTAGAAAATAGGTTCTGCTCGCTGAGAATTAACAATGTCGGTATTTGCTTGGCTGTGAAAGAGATAAATAAACGTGGATCATTTCTGAAACGCCTCTACTGCGTTTATTCAGAACATGTTCCTTTTTCCTAATAACAAACGATGCAAGCAGTAACCTATGTTTTTAATGTGACTTATTTTTAACTTTTGAAATTTAAATGGACGCGAGCTTTTAATACGCTTTCATGATCACGCACTATTCTGTTGGAGCAGTTCTGAAGGTTGGTGCATTTAGCAAGCTCAGACTGACTTATAGGGCATTTTACGAAGTGCATGCCCAACATTGTAGTGTGGGCCCGTGTTTCTTGTCAGAGTGGGCCAGGTCTTTGGCCAAAGCGGGCCTGTTTAATATGTTACTACACTGTGCAGCTGCTACTTGTGACCAGTGTTAATGAAAAAAATATTCTTTAAAATGCACAATCTGTACCATGTTTTGTGGTGGAGCTCGAGTCGGCACGTGTGGCAATATGGCGGCAAACTCTCTGCGTGGCAACTCTGGTGTCCGGCACCTTATTTGATCTCAGGCGTGTGATCATGGTCTGTATGTGTGTTTGGCCCGTGTACCCAGTGGCGTAACACAAAATGTGGGGGCCCTGCTGAGGGCCCTCCCACAGCACACTGCCCCTCCCCCCCAGCTGGCATGGGCAGCATGGGGTCCCACACACCACAGGGTCTGCAGGGGCCCCATTACACCAGTGCGTGTGCCCATGGACCCATCTGCTGTGCCTGGGTGACCCCAGACAATCCCCCTCAGCTGTGTAATCACAGACCTGAGGGTATGAGCAGCTGCCCTTGCTGCGAGACCAGGGTAACGTTTGCGAGACCATGGTAACATTGCTATCTGGTGCGTGCCCGCCGCAGTTGTCTGGTGGCCTTGCATGCCGCAGAGGCCTCACAACATTGGCGACAAGGGGCCCGTGAACCTTGCTGTGCCCATGGTGTGCAAGACTTCCATTGTGCTCCGCGATTGGAGCGGTTCAACGGCGGACGGCCTCATCTGCGCTGGTTTATGGTCATTGCATCGAATTCCTTGCATCGACATGCATTTGCATCGAATTTTTTCCATCTAAAAAATGTTCATCGAATGCATTTTTTAAATGTTTGGGCCCCCCCTTTAACCCTTGTTTTTTACCCTTTATAATGCACCTTAATAAAAATTAACCCTTTATACCCCAAAAATATGCAGTTCTATGGACATTTTTAGATGGAATGGAATTAGAAGCAATGACCAGATACAATCTGCGCTGTGCTCGGCCGACACAGGTAAACCCCTGCGGTGATGAGCGGCTCCGGCGATCCACGCCATGTAAGCGGTCCTTTCTCTGTGTTTCCGGGTCGCGAGAGGGCAGTGAATAAAGCAGGGCTCCATGGTCGGAGCTTCAAAAAAAAAAAAAAGGAAAGGAAGTTGAGGCTGTAAGAGCCCCTAGCTCTTCCAGGCTGCAACAGCAGTGATTATGTGAGCTCTGTGAAATGAGCAAAAGAAAAAAGTGCATGCTCTATGCTCCGTGCATGGAGCTAAAGGAAGAAAAAGTAGATGTTTTTCACGGCACTCCATTGTAGGAGCTGATCTGAGGGCACAGCTCTTACCTGACAGAGTAAGGGTGTGTGCTCGGGGTAAAGAATAAAAAAAAAAAAAAGCAAGATCTATTAGATTGACAAGATTGACCCCATGAGCTCTGGGATTGGAGCTTAAAGACAGAAAGAAAAAGCAACCACTGTGCTCTGGGATCAGAGCTGAAGAGGAAGAGACTCGGAACCTGCCAGAAGATGCCATCTCACTCATCACAGGTACTGGTGGGACTGGGAGGGTTGCGGCTCCATGGTGGAGTGCTTGTGCTCCCTGAGTTCTGGGTGTGTGGTATATTTAGTGGAAGGACTGTCGGAGCATTTTTGAAAAGGGTGCCCAAACAAACAAGAGCCACACAATCGGAGGCACTTGACGAAATTGCACGGGAGAAGCAAAACCCCCTGTTAACGCCATGGGAGATGACTGGGAAGGAGCACAGGTGGATGGCAAAGCGCACCACCAACAGGGACTGCCACCGTTTAGTGAATTCGACATAGTCAGCCTTGGGCCTCAATGGACCTCTTGGGTCAAAAGGCTGGAGGTATACTTCGAGGCTGTCGAAGTCATTGAGTGGGCAAAACGGCCAACCTTGCTATACTCTACGGGTTCTGCAGTCCAAAAACCGTTTCAGCTACTACGGCCTAGAGATCACTCGTATGCAGCCGCCATTGAGGGTACTGAATGATTACTTCATGCCCATGATCAGCCGTGCCTATGAGTGGTTCAGGCTAACATCAACAAGGCAGGATGAAGGAGAGAGCCTGGACGCATTCTATGGAAGGCTGAGGCCCATTGCACTATCCTGTGTGTGTCATGATGCCTGCCCCCAGAGCACCGGGACAGGCCCAGCACCCCCGGAAGCAGGCATCATGCCCTCAGGAAAAAACCCAGCGGCCCCTAATAGGGGCTCTTTGGACTTTGTCCTGGCGCCTTTGGCGCCAGGCTCATATTGGACATCAGTCCTGGCGCCTTTGGCGCCAGGCTCATAAAAGAAGGTGTTTGGTGCACTTACCTGACGCAGACCATGCTGCATAAAGCCTCAAGCCAAATGAGGCTTAGGAGGGACTACTTTATTAAAGGAACTATTTTACTTGGGTGGGGACCGTGGAAGAATACTTACCTGGAACTTCTTCCAAGGCTATTTAAACCACGCCCGGACTGCCACACGTGCTTCGCGTTGTTCTGCACCTAGCAGCTGGACGCTCACCGTGTCTGCTCCTGCATCCTGACTCCAGCCACGCCCGTCTGCATCCTGGGACACCTGTAAAGGAAGAAGAGAAGCGAAAAGGTGAAATAAGAACATTACCTGCTTTTATCCAAAATCCGGATCTATCACACCGACGATCCTAAAGGGAAGTCATTCATTTTAAAAGCACATCGCATTGCTAGCTGCAGCGCCTCGTTCCACTCACCTTCACGAGGCGCCTTCGTGCCCATCAGCGACCATCAGGACCATCCGCCGCATTTCCGCGCCTAAGGGAGAAAAGAGAAGAACAAAGGTGAGCTAGGGAACAGATTGAGGAAGGCCTGATTTTCCACCATAATACTTACCTGATTACTGTTGGAACAATCTCTCCTCACTTCGGGTCGGCGCCGCTTCTTCGGCTCTGCCGTACCCCGGCCCCTATGGGGAAAAAAGACACAAGCATTAGTGGGTGAATGCAAGGACACTAGGGAACCACCCATCAAAGACTCATCAGAGTTTACCTTCGGCGATTCCATTCCTCAACTCGGCATCTTCACTCAGCACCTGAAAAAGAGTAAACGGACAATGGTCAATTAAGGCTTGAACTTTACAACAGTATACTTACGGCATTTTACCGGAAAAGTCAAGCGAATTTGAACCCTTACCAATCCGAGATCCAGTGAAGTAACTGGATATCAACGCGCCCCTGCATCAGAAGCAGGATGGAGAGCTCGTCCTTCCAGACCCTAAGGTGAGACGCCACAGGGGATTGCAGAAGGGTTTTGAGGAGGGTGAGAGGGGGAAGTGGGAGGCCGACGCATTACCCCGCAGACAGCTAATCCCCTATTTCCACCTACAGAAGGATACTTCTGCGAGCCAGACAAGCAAGATTTGGGGGTCCGGTTCAGTCTGTCTTCCGAGTCCTGCGCATCACTTTAGAAGAGGTCACAGCAGCTCAAACCAGGCCGGCGCCTCCGTGGGAGTCAGGTGAGCGTTACAGTGTGTTGGGCAACAATGAGGACAATGAGATTGGGCAACAAATCATCTTTGCGTGCAGCTCGGCAAAAATTAAAGAAGCAGCTGCTCAGAGAGCCTGGTATAACACTGGTGAGGATACTGGAGATGGGGCGGTCCTGTGAACTTGGGGAATTAAGAGCCTCTGTCATGGACATGTCCATGCAGAGGGGCAAGCTGGAATTACTATGTGCAGTAGTAAAAGGGCAGGGAAGCAAGGACTTCAAGAAAGGGAGTGGCCTCCAAATGATATTGGCGTAGGAGGTGCCTCACTCTGCCCACTGGGATGGGACCTGCCGCATGCATGTGAGTGCCCGGCCAAAGGACACACATGTGGCAGGTGCAGAAAGTCTGACCACTGGCCGCCCCGTTAGTCCCATCACCAGCGACCACCTCAAGGGAGTATACCCGACAAGCAGCTGGAAGGTGACCACCCAGAACATCTGTGGCTCAGCTGGCGTCAACAGAAGGAAGAGCGCCCATATAGGTAGGAGATGCGTATGTTTTCTTCTATTTTGTACCCATGGAGATGATCAGTATTGTCACCAGCAATCGGGGGTGGGGAGAATGGAATAAGCCTCCACAGAGTGAAGTTTGATCCAGGGATCTAGGATCACTAATTAATGAGAGGACTGTTTACCCCATAACAGAATGGGTGCCCGGTCTGGAATTCATCCACGGTTGTAATGTTAGTTCACTTGTTTGATGTTTATGGTTGTTGTTTTCTTTATGAACAAGGCGGCGTGTGGTTTTGTCTCCTTTAAGATGTTGTGTCATGACACGCTCTCAATAAAAGGAGCTTGAACCGACACGTGCAGTAGGATGTCAGCAGACTCCCTGCATGACAGCTCTGGTGTCAGGCTACTTATTTGATCTCTGCAGTGTCATGAGAGCCTGTATGTGTGTCTGGCTCATGTGCCCACAGACCCATCTGCCGTTCCTGGTTGACCCCAGACAGTCCCCTCCCAGCAGTGTGATCACGGATCTGAGGGTCTGAGCAGGGTGCCCCCTGCAGCTGTCCTTGCCGTGTGACTCTGGTAATATTGCTATCTGCTGCATGCCCTGCTGCAGCAACTGCCCGGTGGCCTTGGGTGCCCCCAACTCCCCCACAACACATTTGATAAAGAAACATATCATTGGGCCCCACTCAACAGTGTCACAAAAAACAACGAACTGCCATTTTCGACTGTGGCCTGGACCACTGTAACAAATCAACTTCCGGGTCCCTAGTGGTCCAGAGGTGAATATCGGTTTCAAAACTATCAATTGGCCCCACACCTCTAGTACACCAGAAGGGATCCGAGCAGATTGGTATAACAAGCAAATTATAAACCTACTTGTTCAATTTTGGTAACATGGACTGAACGGCAGGCTTATCTCTGAAAGGTCGTGCATCATTGGTTAGTTGCAACACAGTGAGAATACAATTACCCATTGATAAAAGGGACTGTCCAGTCAAGGTTGAATTAAAAAAAATGTACTTTATTTATATCACAACAGACAGTTCTAGCAACACTATGAAATACAACCCACCCTGTAAAGGAATGCAGTGGACAGACTGTTTCAAAGAACGAAAAGAGATGCACTCTGGATACTGACAGGAGGGTAGTCGGTATGGTTAATAACCACAACAGTTTAAGATTTCTTGGCTCGGGAGGATAGCTCTAGGGCAATGCCGTCTCAGGAGGATAGCTCAGGGGCAACACGCTCGCTTTAGAAGCAAGACGACGCAGAGCAACACAGGTTTGATTTTCCCCGGGTCCACGCTTGGAAACCTGGGTATTAAGCACTTATAAATAAAGAATTATAATTGGCTTCAGCACAAATGGAGCAATGGATATTAAAATGTCTCTAGGGGCCTTCTGGAAAGGACCGGGGGGACAGAACCACAATGTATCTTGTGCTGTAGGTGTTCTTGATGCTCGACGGGGTTAAGTCGGCTTCGAAGAGCTTTGCAGGCTTCTGTGACCGAGTTCAAGGCGGACGTTAGCTGTGGGTATGAGGTGGCAAAACGGTTTGGTGAGCGAAGGTGGACGAATGGCTGCAGACTGGCCTACACAGAGGCTTGGGGTCAGGAATCCTCTCAGTGCTGGTCGGCAGTTCTGAAGCACTGGTCGAGACATCTCAGATGTCTTAAGTGATTGTGGCTTGACAACGGTTAGCGTTGCAGCTCGAGTAACTCAACTGGTTTGAAAATGTTTAAGGCGGATGTCAGTAGATGCTCGTCGAGGCACTTCTCCCTGCTTCTTCAAAGGGGCTGTGTCGACCTTTAAGGCGGACGACCTAAAGCTGAAGTGTGTTGCAGGCAGCTACCTTGTCCTTGGTTGTTGGGTCAGGGGCCTTCTGGCACTTCCTACCTAGGAAGCTTGCTGCAGAGCCTAGCAGGGCAAGCTATGTGCTGTCTGGTTTCCGGTTCTGGAGCTGCTGGAGGGTCCGCTGAGGTCTTTATTTCCCTCTGTTCCCTGAGAGATGTTTAGGAAAGGGATCTTGCTTCCCTCTTTGGAGGTCCTGGCCTTCCTTCACTGGTGGAAGATGTGAGGCAGTCTGTACCTTCAGCCAGGGTCCAATGATGAGTTCCTCTTGCCACTCATTGCAAAGTCTTCAGATCTGGCAAAATAGGGGTTCAGCCCTCTTTTAAAGCCAAGTGGGCCACAGTTATTGGTGTAGGCTAATCCCCCGCCTTAATGAACCAATCCTGGGTACCCTCCAACAATCTCCTGTATGCATGAGGTCATAACCAGAGTGCTTTGCAACAGGAAAGGTAAAGGGTTCAAAACATGCAATACTAAGTCCCATCTTCGTGTCTGTTGTTGATCAAAGAGTCTCTCTGGTTAATTGATCTCTCTGTGGTTCCTGTTTAAATCGGCAGGTCTCCCTTGAAGCTGCAGCGAGACCAAACTGTCTGGCTCCTGCAAACCACTTTCTTGTACCTTATGAATGGGGTCCCCCTACTGGGACGGCCTACTGTAAACACGCAGTCCCAGACATGACAGTTCACTGTCAATGATACTGAGGGCAGTAGCTGGCTTCAGGTTGACAGTTACATATGAAAGGATATTGGGGTTTCTTGTCTTCTTTGTTCACCTCTGCAGCTAGGCCCAGTGTGGGCCTGTTTGAAGGAACACTCTATTAATATGTTAATCCCTGCCACCAGCTGCAGGGCCTAACAAAATAGCAGGGCGGATTCATGGAGCCCCTGTTAGTTAATCAACCCACTTTTTCAATTGGCGCTGTAGCCACATTTATGCCCCAATCCTACCGTGGCTTTTCATAGTCTTTAAGCATAGCAGTAAGCCAAAGTTTCAAAATCCACAAGTCTTAGTTTGTGTCCTGAGCAAATGTGTGCATTGACGATGATAGCGACAAGCATTCAGACTCCATTTTCAAAATCTTACTGCCTTTTACCATTCATCTACTAGCCTTGACTCGATGCTTCATCTTGCGCAAAGAAAAATCATCTGCTGCTGAGTCATCCACCTTTTAAGCAAATTAACCTTCCAAAATGGTACTTTTATTACAATTGTAATATTCCACTGCAGGCCATGCTTCTAAGATGGCTGCCATGCAGGAACAATGTTGTTCCCATTGTTGTGCAGGGACCCAATAGCCACAATTATCTTTTCTCTCCGTCACCTACACATGCAAACACCCTGAGATCAGCACACATCACATACAAGTTGGTGATGATGTGCAGACCTTACTGATGCCCTGCTTCCTAAAGGTATGGATTGTGAGGTTGTGCAACCCTCTTTAATGTCAGCTGACAGTTTGTGCCCACCACCAATTGTTTCTGTCTATTCTACTGCCTTTTAAAATTAACTACATGTGTTGCTCATTTCCCTTTTATAGTCACCAATTGTGGCCCTTACATGGGTGGGTGCCACCTCTGATAGATGTAAACATTTAGATTCCTATTCTAATATACGTTCAGAATGTGAGTGACAGGCAGCACATTCCACCCGGTTGCTTTATTTTCCTGGAGGACTGTGCCGCCTGCCTCTGAGCTGGTGCCTTTCCTGTCGCTACGTATTTCATAAACTTTTTTTAATGTGAAGGCCTTTGTGCTCTGTAAAATGCATAGAGTGCAATAATGAGAGGCCGGTGGGGCATCAGAAGTCTGGCCCCAGGTGATTCTCATTATTGCACTCTTAGCGTAGGCGCTGATGGACAGGAGAGGAATCCTCTCCTCTTTAGTCAATCGTTGTAATCTCTGAGGGACGGCTCATCTGATTGTGTCTCTTGTATGGTGCTGTGCTAAGGGTGTGAGCAGGTGTTGGGCTAAGTGAAATATTAACATCTATATGTAATGTGTTTGAATAGGTGCATACAAGGGGGTTGTCTAATTTTAGGTGGTAGGGGGCTATTGGCTGCATGGCATTTTCACTGTGGATCAAGGGTAAAGGAAACTTAAGTGTTATTGTATGGCTAGACTGGCCTATATTGGTGCAGTTAGGCTAGCTATATTGTATTGTTTTGCGGCATGAAGGGAAAACCAGCAACATACATGTTATGTAGTGCATGGGTTTGGTGCAGCCAGTCCTGATATACTTTATTGCTGTAGCATGACATTTTCCTACTGGGCCTCAAGAGTAAAGCAAACCTGTTAAATGTTATTACATTGTTTGACTGCGCCAATGAAGGCCAGTCTATCAGGGTATACTTTCTTACTGTGGCATGGCATTTTGTACTGCTGTGTTTGATAAAGAACCCCCTACTGTATGTTGTAAGGATATTGCAAGCCAATGAGGCATTCCATGACCAACTGGAGGAACGAAGGCTGAAGGCCTAGCTTCTCGATAATGCCTCAGAACTTTGAGGTGACCTGCAATGTCCCTTTTTGTGCGGTTTGGGATATTTTATTTCTTATAATATGTGAGCCCACGTTGTCCTCCTTTTTTCCCTCTTGCTTAATCTAATGTAAGAGATTTTCCTTTTGCTGTTCATATAATCAATGTAGAATATGGATTTAAAAAAGCTAATATGCAGCTCCAAATGTGCTGCAGGAAAAACAGTTTAAGCAGTTTTATAATATGCATCAAAAAACCATTTTCATTTTAAGCTTTAAACTAAGCAATGCTACGCAAATTCCTGCTCACATGCGTTAAACCCCAGCAGTACACAAATTAATAATTCTACAATAAGCTGTTCCCTGTCAATTAATGACTGTAAAGTGTCACAAAATTTTACAAGCAAGATATTTGAAAAGCCTGTCACCGCTTTAATTAAGTGCGGCAGTGAGAGCTGGAATTTCTCCGTGCTGGCTCCAGCAGTATTTCTATTTATGTTATGTATTTACATATAGGAGGAACAATGCTCTTTTGATCACAAAAGAACATACAATAGATCAGAAATAAGATTTAACGGAAGCAGTGAGCTTCTTACAATGGGGTGAGTTTGAGGGACATTCTGATCAGGTTGTGGAGGGGAGTAAATGGAACAGTCAACAGGGACAATACGTAAGTGGACATAAATTGGGACAATACGTAAGTGGACATAAATTGATTAAGGACAACCGACATTGGACGTTTTTAAGGGCGGTAGGCGGTACGGCCAGCTGTGCTCAGAACTTGACCGTGATGGGTGAAGTGCTAGGATGGAGGCAGAGGAAGTGAGAGACAGAGGCAGGTTAGAGGCGAGGGACAAATGTTAGCTAGCAGGCAGATGAGGGTAACTCAAAGGTGAGGAGGCAGGCTTTTAGTTTGGTTTTGAACAAATCTGTGTGGACTGTGTCTCAGATGTCTGGGGGAAGATGGAGAAAGGGAGGAAGCACAGGGTGGCCGAGGAGCCACAAGGGTAGTTGAGGAGGCGGAGTAGAGATTGCGAGATTACAAGAAGGTTTATAGAGTTGGATAGATACAGTGGTGTCTTACTGTGGATAGATTTGTGAACCAGGAGAAGAAATCTCAATGTGGCCTGTTTTGCATCGTCAGCCATCCAGCCTGGTGACGGTACGAGGAAGTAGGTGTTAAGTGAGGGAGTTCAAAGACGGTACTGGTTACAAAGTTAATGATCTTGTCGAGAGGACAGAAAGCATAGTTGGGGAGACCAAAGAGGATACTGGCACAGTAGTCCAATTTAGAGAAGATACAGTGGTTAAGAGATGCATGCTGGTTTTTAAAAGGAAGGAGGTGCCTGATTTTCCTAATTTATAGAAGGTCGAGGTGAGCTGCTGTTCCAGTTTTGGAGATGAAAGCAGTGCAGGTGTGAGAAGGGTCCTAGATGATGCAGAGGTTTCTAGCTGAAGCAGAGTAGGGGAGAGTATTGGGTGGGAACTGGATAGGCAGAGGAAGAGATGAGCAGGAGCTTTAGACAGGGACGAAGAGTACTTCTGTAAACATCAGAGAGTGCAAAGCCATCCAATATTTAATGACAGGGAGACAGTTGAACATTTTGATAGTGATCAGATGAGAGTTCAGGAAAAGAGAAGGTGATTTGGGTGTCATCTGTGAAGAGTTGGTACGAGAACCCAAAGGAGGAGATTGGTGCCCCAAGAGCAGAAGTTTAGGGTATAAAGGGGAGCAGACCCAAGACGGAACCTTGTGGAACACCAAAAGTTAGAGGAGTGAGTTGAGAGGTGCTGTTGCTCCGGGAGACAGAATTGGCGAGGTGCAAGGTAGGATTCAATCTAGGCAAGGGCTTGATTGCGAATCCCAAGAAGAAAGAGTATTAAGGAGATGGGAGTGATCAACAGTGTCAAAGGCAGCAGACAGGACAAGGAGAATTGGAGTACAGGATAGGTTTGAGTGCTTAGCAGAGGTGATGAAGTTGGACACATTCATGAGAGCAGTTTCCGTGGAGTGACGGGAGCGAAAATCTGCAGTTGTGGATGTCTAAGAAATTGGCAAGACGGTTGAACACAACCCTTTCAAGCCCTTTAGAGTAGTGCAGAAGGGGAGACACAGGGCGAAAGTCATCCAATAGGTTCGGTCAGCCCCTTGTGTTTTTAGGAGAGGGATGACCGTGGCTGTTTTGAAAAAGAGGGAAAGCAAGCCGAGTCGAAGGACAGGTTGAAGAGTTCAGCGAGGTGAGAGGCCACAATAGGCTTGACTAGTTGAGGAGAAAGACGGTCTGATGGTGCACAAGAGGGGTTAGCCTTCATAAATAGAGAGCACATCATCTGTATTAGCAGGGACGTCATTTGGGGGTCGCCAGAGGTCGCAAGTGCGACCTCTGAGGTCTCCCTTGCGACCTCTGTCGTCTCACTTGCGACCTCCAAAAAAAAAAATATATATATATATATATATATTTTTTTTTGCAATGCAATCTCCTGGGTAGTGGCCAGCACTATGTGGCTCTTTAATTCTGGAGTGTCTAGCTTTCTTGTTCAGGCCCCTTAAAAAAAGAAGAAAAATAAGAACAGGAGTGCCACAAGTATAACCTAACACTTTCGGCACTGACCCTAAATAAGAAAGAATAGGAATGCCAAAAAATGTGTCTTTCTGGCATTCTATACAATAATTCCTAGACTCATTAAAGGTTTATTTCAGGCACACTTCAGGAGATGAGTCACTGATTTAGTCTGTTAAAAGCCTCAACTCAGCCCTTTATCCTTCTGAGGTCGATAAATGGGTACCAACACAGGTTGGGTGATACTGGGTGTATATTTCTTCTATATTTCTTCTATGTAAAGCGCTTAAGCGTACGTGCTATATTATAACACATCATTATCATTTGGTCATGGACGTCGGCTTGCATTCACAGTAATTTGGTAATATGGGCCTGTACACACTGATCTTAACGATACATATGACGATCCATTCTTGTATGAAATGTACATCACATTATAGTGATACCGTAACCATATTTTTCGTAGTGTACAATGCCACTTCCTGTTTTGTCAACGGGTGAAAGGTCGTGTTCCATCGCTTCCTGCGATATCACTTCAGGGTGGGGTTAAATGTCATTACTTCCTGTGATGTCACCAGGGGTCAAGGGTCGTGTGATGTCACTTCCGCTACCCCTGGCATTTTGCTGAAATGACATCCCTGCGTATTAGTGTGACTAAAGTGGGAGATGGGGGCAGAGGATGATGGTAGAGTAGACAGAGTGCAAAATGTAGGCGGAGGTAGTGTGAGGAAGGTCAAGAGAGAGTCTAATTTTGGTAATTTTTTGCAGCAAGGTATTCATCTAGGTCATTAGCTGTGAGAGTGGTGTTGATAGTTATAGACTTACGAGGAGTGGGGAGTGAGTTTCAGTGAGGGTTAGGTAGCATTCCCTTTTACAGACCTTCCAGGATGTTGCGGCATGAGATGGCAAATTGTGCGGCATTTATTTATTGCAGCATTTTTGTGGGACATTTTGTATTAACTGGAGGGTGTAAGATTGCCACATTGCAGGAAATAGGCAGAGTGCAAGGCTACAAGAGGGCCAGGGTATCATTATTATGTATCTTTTGTATTAATTTTATAGGAAGAGTCCAAGATGTCTCTGGCTTGGCAGAACAGTGTTTGATTTGGCTACATTTCTGGTTTAATGTTCATGCCTATTTAATAGTATTAACTAAATTGATCATTATCAGTTGTAATGCTGAAAATATTCCCCTTCTATGTTCTCCAATCCCCCAAACACCCACACACCTCACCAACTCTCCATCACAACTTACATTCCTTAACCTCTCACTCTATCATACAAATACTCACGTGCTATGTCACACTGTCAAGTCACAATTTGCACTGCCCAGCCCCTGCCACACTCCAAATCATACTCCCAACTCACACCTTACACTCTACAATTCCTCCCGCAATATACAGTCCTTCATTCTTTTGTGCTGCTTCTGCATCTTGCATCCTTTCTCCCATTCTATCGCACTCTTCCCTCATCCTTTTTCCCAATCTGCAGTGCACTGCCTCTTTCTGGCCAACCGCTTCCTTTCTGCTTTCTGGCTCACTGACCACACGCTCCCTCTATTTTCTGTACCTCTGCTCGCTCTCAGATTTCTGGCCCACCGCATCACTGCTTCCTCTGTTCTCTTGTGCAGCGCTTCCTCCTCTGACCCACTGCTCTCCCTCTGCTTTCTTGCCTATTACTTCACATCTCACCCATCACTCTCCCTCATAGTGTAACCATTTTTTTTAAAATGTAGTTTTTGACCCAGTTCCTCAAATAATGGGGCATTTAAAAAAAGAAAGGAGGATATGCTATTTTTAGCAACCCCTTTTTAGAAATGAGCAGGTCACCTTATTCTCAAAGGTGACCGGCGCATATCCACAGGCTTGAGCTGTAGCGCAAATTGTGCGCTGGCCAGCGGCCTTGAATGGTATTCTGGGTTGTTTGACCGAAGTGTAATTATTTGTGGCGGAATTGACCATAGTCAATTTCGCTGCGAATTGATTTGCACTTCAGCCAAACAACCCAAAATGTACCTTTCACCACCACCTCCCCTACTTAACTGCTTGGTCGCTGCCACTTCCCCTGCAACCCTGCGGTGCCAGATCTGTCCCTCTAACGCGAGTCGGATCCGACTCCGCAGGGTCGCTTTTTGGTTATTTTCTTTTTTTTCTGTCCCCGCTTCCAATTTTGAGGAAAAAGGGGAAAACACTTCTGCAACCACCCTAGACCAAAAATACCGAACATGGGGAGCGGGTGACACCCCCGCAACACATGTTAAGTATTTATAAAAATTGATCGAATAGTACTGGACGAAATAGGTCAAATTGTAACATTCGATAGATTTTTGTCATCAAAATGGGCAGTAATTTGAATAGAATTGCTCTCCCGACAGTGTTGTGCAAGCTCCCAGCGCCTTTCACAGGGACAGGCCCTCCAGGTGCCTGCCGCTATAAAATGCGACCCAAAAAATGCATTTTTATCCTGTTTGAGGAACAGAAATGCAAGCGACACAGCAGCGGTTCATACCTTAAAAGAAATGCATGACAGGGTCAGGAAAGACCCTGTCATGCAGTGACAGCCCCACATCCGTGCGCGTAGGGTTGCCTACAATTTCTGCACATTTAAAAGTACATCTTGCTTGGAAATGAGGGATGTGCTTTTAAATTGACAGAAACGCCACTTTATTTGATCAATGAGGTGAAAAAGGCCATCTGAATTGGCACGCATATAAAATGTGCCCATTCATGTGTCCCTTGTGGATTGGGCTGCACTTTTTGGGGGGGCAAGTGATGAGATGTGTTGGCGCATTTCATTTCTTGTGTAAAAAAAAAAAAAAAAAAGTTAAAACTATTTTTTTTTTTTAAAGATGCTGTTTTTGCACAAAACGGCCGTTTTCGGGGCATTTTGTGGGATTGCAAAATCGCTATAAGCTGGATGGTCTGCTTTTATCTTATAAAGAGTGGACTTGAGAGCGTTCAGGGCAGAGAGGTAAAGTTGCAGGTCCTCATGTGAGTGAGTAAGCATTGTGACATCATGTGTGAACCGTAATAGCTGATTACAGAGCATTTGTGATGTCATTTTCTTATTAAAGGTTAGATGCGATATCATGATTGTTATATTGCTAAACGGGCCTACATTGGTGCAGACAGTCTGGGTATGCTTTCTTACTGTTGCATGGCATTTTTTATTATGCTTCAAGTTATACATAAGTGTTTTTTCATGGCAAGTGTGCTTACATTGGTGCAGCCAGTCTGGATATGTTTTCTTACTATGGCAATCCATTGCTTTACTGGCAAAGCCAACAGGAGTACGTTCTTATATGGTAATGCTGGCATGTATTGGTTGTTTTTCAACTGGCATATATTGTAGGCAAAGGCACCATGAAAATGCCTTGGAAAATGCTCCTGTGCAGTGTTAGTAATTTACATCTATTGTATTTTTGCATTTGCTACCCTAAAAACTGATTGCAAACCTCGTCTTTGACCAAGTGTGCTATAAAATGCACCATTTTAACTCATTTAAAAAATAAAAACATTCAGTGGCAGAAAACCCTGGCTGGTTTGGGCTGCCTGCTATGCTCTGGCATATTGGAGGCAGACATTATGCCCCCCCCCCCACCCTTGTCGCCACTACCATGAAAGTCTTTGAGAAATCTGCTCCTGCTCAGTGGGTTAATGCTTCTCACATGCAAGCCCAACTCTCTGTTCACACCTTATGCTCACAAAATGCACTGACAGCCGTTTGGGCGCAGCAAATGTTCTGCCTATAAGAACATGCCCTTAACCGAACGAAAAGGGCAGAAATTCTTTAAACCTCTGTTTAATACCTTCAATCAAGTCCCAACCCAACTTGTTACCATACCTTGCAGCATACGCACTATCCACCTTCAAGAGAATTAAGCAACTAACGTGTGCTTTGCCAAGCATTTCACTGCAAAGCAACCCGCCAAAGATCCCAAGGAAGGTATATACATTTCCTCTCATTTTACAGCGACTTCCCACCTGCTGGCATCTCTCCATCTGACTCACTACACTCCCATATATATCCTGGCTATTCCAAACCTCCATTTGTTTCGACCACTACACATTTTCCACTGGTGCGTGTTCCCTCAGTTGCATCATATCCATATATCTAAATGACTTTTTAAATATTCCCCCTTCAGGCATTACTTATCACTTCAATGCAATAACCCAGGTACCATCGGCTAATCGGTGTACTCAAGAAGCTGACTGCGCACGCTGACATTCATTGCCATATTTCCTGCTGTCCCACATTTTTCCTCTTTTCACATCATCTTTAAGAACTTGAGTACAGTTTGTTTTGGATCTAGCTGACAACCTAAAAACTGAGAATGTTTTATTTCTCTCTTTCTACTCTTTGCATTAGCAATCCACCGTATTGGGAACATTGTGGGGCGACAATGCATACAACGAAGCCAACTGGATCTATCACTGCCCCTAACCTAAACTAGTACATAGAGACATTCTGCCAATTAGGGAAGACTGAGATTCTTTCCTTACTTTTCCTTTTTTCACTTTCCTCCCCCTTTCTCTCACTTCAACTGCTCTTAACTGCAATCATTTTTGACTCGTCCTTTTGATTTTCTTTTAATGTGTTCTTCTACTCGTTCCTGCCGTTTCCAACTTTACAACTTCCACAAGATTCATACTTTTCTTATATTTTTTGGTACCAATACTTTTCTTCTTGCACTATATTTGTATTTCCTCAATGTGACTACTGTTCATGCCTTCGCTTTGGCCTGCCAGCCTATGTGCTTTTCCCATTAAACTCTAACTCTAACTTTAACTCTGCCCTCCATCTCCTATTTTAGCTTCCTCTCCACACCCCTACCGTCCCTCTCATAGATTTACTTGTATGACTTCCTTTTCCTGCTAGTCTTTGGCTTCACACCTGCGGATCTTTCTTCTTTGACTTCCATCTATTCATCCTCTCAGCCTCTTTAGTTTTTATTCACTCTTACCCGCACCCCATTTCCCCAGTCCCATTTCAGTTCTTTTTCTGGCTTTGAACGAAGCTCTGGAACTCCCTGTCTTCTAACTTCTTCCAATCATGAAGGAAGGTCGTTTGGATGCTTTTTTATTTTTGTTCTTGTGATTTTTTGTAATTCTGTACAGTGCACAGGCAAAGCTATATATAAATACCTTTGCTTTACATACAAACTCATGGCTCTTAAATAGCATCTTCATCAAGACCTTCTGTAGTCGATTTGTAATGCTCTTCATTTTAACTTTGGGATCCATTTGCTAATTTGCAGAGTCTTCCACTGGCTTGGCTTTCTTACTGATTTGTTGTGAGAACAGCCTGACTCAATGTGTGGGGCAGCAATCGGCTCTTGTTCTAGACCCTTCTTAGTGTCTCCCAGTGAGTCAAGGAAACTAATGTAGAATTCTGACAGGAAGCCTAGCATAGCTCCAGGCATAGAGTTTTGCCATGGGGCATCCCAGCGATCACGTTGATGTACTCCAGCTGCCTTTGCTAAGGCATATCTTGCCCCCTCAGATGATCTGGGAAGCCCCTTTGATCGTAGAGTTAATTATCTAGTTCAGGAACAGTTGATTGGCTATTCTTCCTGTACAGCTTCTCGTAGAATGTTTTGAATTCTACACAGATTTGACGCTTGAGACAGCCACCCCCACAGAAACACAGTTCAGTCTTGCAACCTGTGTATGTGCCTTTTTTTTGTTTTATTTTTGTTTACACAAGGCTAGTAATCTTGAAGGGTAATGGCCCAAAATGTCGCCCTCAGAATTCCGACTCTGACATTTTTGTTTCCGACCCCCCATCACATATATATATATATATATATATATATATATATATATATATATATATATATATATATATGATACAATAGTATTATGTGGAGGATGCAGGGGTCTCCCCCGCATATGTATGTGGTGTAAAGGGGTTTAGAGAAAAATGTCGACATTTCCGGCCATCCGAATTCTGGGCGTTTTAGTAATCCCATAGATCCATCTTGAAGCCTTCTCCTAGACTCCCAGAGCGATTGATGAACCAGGTAACGGGCATATTTAGCTTGTTTATGCATTCATGGTTTTTCATACTTGGTCCGCAACCATATAGGCAGATTGAGTTTCGTTGGTTCATGCTGGAAATTTCCAACCAGCTTTTTAAAAAAAAAATGTTTTCTTTTCTCCTAGCTCAGCATTCCTTTCCAATTTCATTTTGGCCAAAAGGAGATAATTTACTCTTCAAGTGTGCTTTCAGGGCCTCCTAGACGGTTCTCCTATTTTTTTTTTTTTTTTACTGCACAATTCTAGTAGATCATGTACCAATAAAGGGAAGTGTTGCCAAACCATACTTCACTCTTAACTAATCTCATGGAATCACACTAGCCCCGACCAGAATGCAACTTCATTTTCTTGAAACATGAACTGTGTGCATCGTCCAGTCCATCGAGGCATATAGCAAGAATGAGAGAACGATCCAGAAAGCTCAACAACAACACAATCGCCGACTTTTACAGCTCTGCATGCAGTTTAATCACCACTGCTTCTCACAGTACAGACAGGATTTGAAATACATCCACAACTGAAGTGTAACGGGCCTGGATGGTGCAGAGGCGAGAGAGAATCACAAAATGCACCAAACTCCACATTCAGCCAGATGCACATATTTTCACTCAGTTCCATTTATGCACAGCCCAGATCCCTTGCTAGCGCTTTGATGTACAGTGGGTATAGTCTGATATATGGTGTTAGGCTGAGGCAAAAGAGGGAGAAGGGGGCCTGATAATCACACTAATGACATGTAGAAAATCTCTGAAGTGTCGGTGGCATTATTTGATATGTTGTGTAACCTCCATATCAATCTCATCTTTTGCATCAAACTTGATCTTTGAACCGGAAATATTAGGACCTTTTCCCCTACTTCTAATGTATTTTCTTAGCGCCCCAGGACGTCCAGCAACAATTGCCCTGCATTGGGTACAGCATAGGTAATGTCATCCAAAAGGCTCCCAACACGTAATGTAAACCTTTTGACTTTGGGTCAGACTTGACTTGTCTCTGCTGCCGTTTCTCTGTGTTGCTCCACCTGACCCTGATCTGTGCCATAGTCCATCTTGCCTCTCTGGTTGTGTCAAGTCCTCACCGGTTCTACAGCTTTGGCAAAGCACCACAGTGCTGACAGCCCACACAGAAAGCAAGAGAGACTCCATTTGCTCCACTTGCTCTACAGATCATTCTGATCCTTATCGCTGCAATCCGTATTCACAAGGTCTGCCTCTTTCATGTCCAAAGGAGTCCGCATTTCCCCTTTCCAGTTGCTTGTCTGAGATAGCCCACCACTAGGCACCCACTCTTGTGCGACAGAGTGGAAATGCTTGAACTTCTGTTTAAACTGGATATCGATGGGCTTGATGATTTCAGTACAAGGTACACATTAACCTTTTCTTGGACCCTATCTTCATTAAGAACAAGGCAAACGTGCAGGTATGTGACATGGCCACTCAGTACACAGAACTGTAGAGACGAGAAGAATTATTGGGGTAAAATAGCATCCTCTTGCCAGACTAGAGCCCGAGTTGGCCAACTTTTAACATCAAGAGCATTACAGATGGTCACGCCAGAGGAGGCAGGGTGGAATAATAGGCTTGCTTGGCAGGACTGCCACAACGTAGAAAGAGTGAATGATAGCATCCCAACGGGACCGGCAATACCAGCTGAAGGGCCAGAATGTGGAAATGCTGATTCAGCCCTAATTATGGAAAGCTAGTTAAGAGGCGTACCTCTGCATCCCACAATACAGGTGTTATCAGATGGAAAACACTGAAGAGCCCGCAAGATATCCTCGGGGTCCAGGGATATCGAGAAGAAACCCTAGTGTAGAGGGCCCACCAATCCCTCAGGAGAGAGGACAAACCCCTCTGTAAGCCAGGATGGTGGCTGTCCAATGGAAGGTTCTGAGAGTGCCCATAGGCAAGAAGATGCTTGTTACGTCTTAGAATCTGTTTCCTGGAGACATTTGCCTTAATCGACAAACTATCCAAAGGATTTTTAAAGACAGTCATCGCATCAAAATGCTTAATTAAGTGTCATTGCCTTACTTGACTTTTTAATGAAGCTCGTCTGGATATGGTGGCGTTAACTCTCCCATCGAGACTTGTCAGAGACTGTATACTATCCTCGGTGGACGATTTGAGAATGCGCGGCTTTGATTTTTACATGAAAAACCATGCTGTCGATCTGTTTTAGCAAATTCAGTCCCCAGACAATTTCTTGTACTATAGGAGCAAACATTTGCTGAACTGTCTCTATGCCAGTCAAGGAGTCCTCGAACCAAGCAAAGACAGATGATTGGTCTTCACTGAGTGGTAGTCTGGCGCGTGGTGAGCCGAATGTGAAATATAAGAGGCCAGGTTTTTAACATTTGCTCTTGGAATATGCAGGGTTTTAATCATTGGCAGAATCACAATGGGATGTGAAATTGGATGAATGAATATGATGTGTTATGCTTTCAACAAACTTTTTTGTTGAATGAGGTGATTTTAGATGATTATAATATGCACATCCAAAAAAACTGTTAAGGGGCCCTAAAGAAAGGCCAAAGGGTGGTATGTTGACAGCTATCGGCTCAAACCACCTCTTTACCTCTCACATCTGGAGTCCAACGCATGCCGGATTTCTAGCAGTACATCTGAATGAAGGAAAGGAGGGACTAAATATGTATATTTTTTAATTTATTTAATGGGTTCAGTTTTATATAAACAAAACTTTACACATTCGATCATTCATAGAACTAACATTTTCATACAAAATTAGAAATTCTTTCTTACATCGTTCATTAAAAATCATTAGTTCAATCCATCTATCACCTTTAATAAACAATTAATTCCAATCCATTTCATAATTATTTAAAATAGGAATAACGTTTAAAACAAGAATATTTTAAAACAAAAATAGAACCATAACATAACATACCTGCCAAAAAAACTAAATGTCAGGTTCTAAGAATATGACAAATTCTAAGAATATAGCATCATAAAGAAAGCTCAGGTGATCCCAACACAGCTCATGCGGAAACACCGTATTCGTGATCAATCTCATAATTTCCTATAGTTAGAGAATACCCTCTTCCAGCATCGTTGTTGGTATTATGTTGCCTTAATCGGAAATTAGACCAGTATTATTATTACTCCTTTTCCTCAATGATTATCGAGAACCTCCCCTTACTCAAGGTCATCCATTCTTTTTTGTACAATGGCCCATATACTAAAAAGTGCTATGTGTAGCTTTGTATTAAGTGTATTAATACAACTATACCAGAATTCATTCATTCTTATAAATTCCGTGTTGTGTACGAATTTCCCAAGATGATTATTGTGGCAATCAGACAACTGTGGACAAAGAGTTAGTACATGTCTTGCTGTTTCAGGTTTGGAAGGGTCTCCACAAATTCTGCAGAACCTTGCAGATGTTTGAAGTTTAGTTTATTTGTAAAGCGCAAACCAGGCCCAGGGGCAACCGGGCGCATACTCTTGCCAAGATCCCGAGAGTACGTATCCCCGTAATTGGGTAACTAGCGTAGGGAGATGGTTAATACGCATTAGCAAGATAAAACGTCTCAGTGCTGCAGAGGGACAAAGATTTAAATACAGTTGGCTCCTTTTGAAAGTATAAAGAACATAGGTCACAAATGTATAGTTCTTTAAGGTTGCCAAGTGTGCATAATTATTCTGCCAATCCCACAGGGAAAGTCTCCTCTGCAGATGGTAAAACAAACTTGCATTATCATGTCCCCACCTCGAGGTCCATCCACTTGCTTCACTTAAAGCATCCATGTCACTTTCAAATTTAGACTTCTTGATTGTTCCCATGCCCTCTTTCACACCCTTCAACAAAGGGTTTGTGGGATTATTATTAATCTGTGCTATACTTAATCACATCAGGGCGATTCTGTTGGCCTGGTTTGAAAGGCATCTGAAGCTAGTGATATTTGTGTGGGATTTTAATGTAGACTGCATTTCTCCTTTGTATGATGGCTCCGTTTTGTCCAACTTCCCGAGTCAACTAAGGATAATGCTCTCCCCACACAGAGACAAACTCATACAATTCTTCAAAGAATGGAATCTACATATTTTATCTGATGATGATACCAGCAAGAACCAAGGCCAATTCACATTGCATATTGGAAAGGTATCCTCTCGCATAGATTTCTTGGTAACTACGGAGAAGCTGTTTCATGACCATGTGGTATATAGGACAGAAGATGGGACGCTGGGTGACCATAAGCGCATTTGTGAATTATTTAATTTTGATAGATCTTGTCTTCCCAGTAATTTGTTTGTCCAGAGGCAGAGATAAACTGACTTGTTCCCCGACAAACATGAGGTTTAAAGCATCCATTTTTAACATCCAGGGGCCCATGGAGGGAAGGACAAGGTCAGGCATGTTAAATCCTAGGACCTTTCTTAGTTGTATTATAAGCAACCTGAAGATCCTGGCGAATACGAATAAAAGGGGGCCGGAAATAAGGCGAGCTTTTAATAGTGATATCCAGGAAGCAAAACGAAAACCTCAGTAGATCCATGAGGTGGGCCAGGAAGCACTGTCCAGATAAAGCAAAAAAAGTGCTAGTATTAAAACAGTTAAAGTTGATTTAAAAACAAAATAAAATCTTGGCGAATCGACATCCACCAGGCGGATGGAGAAAGAATTTTGGCCTATATCATGAAGAAATCCATTGTCGGAGGCTAGAGGTTGATAAATCAGGGTGATAACTTCCAGTCCTTGGTGCAAGTGAACTCTTTTGAAGAGAGTAGATGGATTGCCCACTTTGCAAAGCTCTATGAAGAGGTGAAAGACAAATTGGCCCCTCACACGTTGAAGACCGAGGAGAACTGGTCTCTTTTGTGTACTCCTGACCAAATTGAAACTTTGATTGTAAAGAGCAGCAAATCAAAGGACCCGGGTCTGAACAGACTGTAATTTAGCCCTGAAAACCAGTCCAAAAATGTGGGCCAACTAACTGTGTGACCTATTTCAGATAATTATTAATATGAGGCAATCTCCATATACCTGGAAGCAGTTGCATGTTGTACCCATCTTTAAAAAGGGATGCCAGTTGACCCCATCGAATTACCGTCCGATATCCCTGCTGGACGTGGACGTTGACCACAAAATCTTTGCTTGTCTCTTGCTACAGGAAATGCCTGCTTGGCGGATGAAAAACATTTTTTTTGGTCCAAACCAAGTTGGCTTTAGTGCTGGAGTGGGCACAACCTGTGCAGGATATGTGGTAGACAAGGTTTAGGAGTCAGTTTGGGGCCCTGTCGATATGAACATCGTTGCTGCCACCATAGACCTCCTATTGGCATTCGATTGGGCCAACCGGGGTATTCTCTGGACAAAATTAAGGGATCTGGGATTGCCGAGTTGCCTACTATTAACCCACCTCCATACAAATGCATCCATTAGGGCTCGATTAAATTTGGAGGGGGGCTTCACCCGCCCGAGAAATCCCCACTGTGAGAGGTCTGCACCGAGGATGTATCCTGGCCCCTGCGCATCTTGGTAGGATCATTAGTGAATCCTCCTTAATCTTGCCAAACATCAAGGGGGCCAGAATCCCCTGGATATCCTATGCGGATGACATTGTGCTGATGGACCGAACTCTTGTTGGGTTGCAAAGACTGCTGAGGCCACTTGAATGACCTACTGATAAATACTACTAAAACCAAGGTTGTATCCTTTGCTAAAGGGCGAAAGAAAAATCTTTGTGATGAATAAAGGGACAGCAAATAGAGGTGGTCAATGGGTTTAAGTACCTTGGTTTCCACATTTCAGCCCAGCCAAGTAAAACTGGTTTGATTACCTTCTATAGGTAGAACGCTATTAACTTGGCTATACAGATGAAACGTCTTAACAATAAGTATGGACAATTCTTGTTACCTGTACGGAAATTTGATGAGGCCAAAGTGTTTCCAGTTTATATCAATGGCATTGAGATCCATCATCTACTGGCTGATCAAGACTTTTCTATCTTGGAAGGTTTTTGGGAAAAGATCCTTTCCTTGCCAGCCTTAGTCCCCATGATAGTAATCCGATTTGAGTTGGGGTTAGTCTCTTTGAATGCAAGGATACTCTGGAAAGAAATCTCGCTGTGTAGAAAGTTGGAATTTCCACCGGCCTCTTCCTTGTTTGCTGCCTTTTCAAGAGAGACGCAAGACCCTATAGATTGCCACATTGCCAAATTGCAGAGCATTGCTAGATTCATACGGTTTAAATTATGAGAGGGTAATGGCAAACCCAGGGGCATTGAGAAAAGAAAGAAAAAACACCGATGAGCGCATTGGTGACCTGTGAGGGCATCTTCACATATAAAAGACTCCATGCCTTGAGAATGGGGTCTTTTATAAGAGGGTAGATACTTGCACCCCTTATCCTGTCCAATTTCTGTTTAGGACATTTTGCAATATGCCTTTGCGATTGACGCTTAATATACACTTAACAAAAGAAAATGATTTTATGGCATAAGGAGGGGTTTGTAGATAACATCCGTCGGTTCTGTGAGACTGAAGTAGAAACGCTCAAGCACTGTGTTCTCGAATGTCCTCACTTACTACATAAAACGTAGGTCTTGTTTTGCACCCAATATGGGAGAATTTAGCATCTCTTCAGAAATCTGCTGCCTACATTTGCAGAACCTTTCTATTCGGAAGATTCGAAACAGCTTGTATCCGTTTTTAACTGAGCATTAACTGACTAATTTTATATAAACTTGGCGCCTAATAAGAGCAAGTCGTTCAGTTATAGTGGATTGGGAGGGATCAGAGGGCTGCTTTCCTTTCTTTTAAATAATCTTTAGGGAATCAAATGAATTGCTATTTAAAAATGCCAATGCATGTGTCCGTCTGCAAAGAGACGTTTCTTACCCTCCCGCTGCCTTTACTCTCCCTTTTCGTCTTTGCTTTCCCATTATCCTTCTTCTTTTCCACTACTTTTAAGGATGGCAGATGAAATGATTGTTGTATTAAGGAATTGCCAATAATATGATAGTTTATGTATATTTTATTGATTTTGGATTTTATGCAAGGTTTTACATTGGTAAACTTTATGAACAATAAAACAAACAAAACATTTCTAATGTGCACTCTGAATGGAGGTTTGTTGGCACTGAATACAAATTGGACCCATATATAGTCTCCAATGTGCCCAGACCCCATCTCTGTGCCTTTTTGCCCACTGCACTTCTCTTTAGCACCCTGTTTCCACAACTTTTGCTCACTTGTGTGTCTCCCACATTTTCCTAGTTCCCTACTATCACCCCACCCACCCCTGCATGTTTGTTTGGTCTCTGAGTCCACTTTAACCCAATATAGTGCCCCACAGTCCATGCTCCTATTTTCCCACCATCCATGCTCCGCTTTAGCCCCCATGCTTGCTCTGGCGTCAATACCTCCTCTGCATGCTTTTATGCCCCTGCCTCCATGCGGATTCCTCCCTGTGCACAGATTATTGTACAGATGAGGCAGAGGATGTAGACAGAAATGTCTTAGTGGTGGAGGATAGTAGAGAGAAAAGGCGAGGGTCAAAGGAACGGTTAGGTTGGCAAGAATTACTTTTGGCTGCTTTTAATAGAAAATCTATGCAATTGTCTGTGGGGGGGCAGAAACTATATTTTTACTCAAGGCGTGGCTCAGTATAAAAAGGTTTGAATACCACAGGGCTACGGGGAGGTGGGGAGTGGAGAAAGGAAGTTTTTGGGGGTATGTGGGAGAGGACTTAAAGGGTGAGAAAGGAACAGTAGGAATGAGGCAGGAAAAAGGGTAAAGGGACTGGGTGAAGTAAGATGAGGCGACGAGGTAGGGATGTGTACGGTATGCAGCCGGCTGGGGCTGCACGCTGGTTGAATGGTGTTTGAGTGGTAGATGGACTCAAAAGAAACAGATGACAATGTAATTCTGGCCTGCTAACCGCTCTTTAGTGGTCCCATCCCATTTGCGAAAGGTAGGTCCAGTTCTTGGTTTAGTCTTTGGATTCTGGTACTTTGTGGTAATTTTTCTAGTTAAAAATACAAAACTATAAATCCCAGAATATATTTTTAAGATGAGCTCTTCGCTTTGAAGCAGTTTTTCATAATTTGGTGTTTGTCCCCAAAAAGTCCTTTCTAATACTGGACTAAATCCGTACTTGATGTATATATAATTGTGTCGCTCCAATACGAATGTTGCCACAAATTGTTTTTCAGATACCTTTTGTGAACCTCTTTGAACTTGTTTCAAAACATAGAGAAGTTAATACACCTCTCACGGAAGGGGACGCTACTCAAGAAGAGGTCAAACGCCAGCATATAGTTCCTCAAAATTACTCCATCAAACAACGACAATATCCTTCAAATATCCAGCTTTATTATAGGCACCAAATGTAGATTAAACACGTTCTTTGAACTTGTGTTTGATGTTTTTCCCTATTTTCCATAGTCTTTGTGATTTTGCTGTATAACATGGTGTCCAGTCAACTGGTCGACAACAAACTGGTCGACTGCAATTTGGTCGACACCATTTGGTCGAATGCCAAATGGTCGATTTTTTTTTTTTTATATATATATATATATATATGTGTGTTTTGTGGGTTTTCGTGTGGGGGAAAAAAAAAAAAAAAAAAGGGGGTTGGGGGGGACCCCCCCCAAAAAACCAAAAAACGGGTAAAAAAAAAAAAAATTCGACCATTTGGCATTCGACCAAATGGTGTCGACCAATTGTCCTGTCGACCAAATGTTTTCGACCATTTGACTGGTAACCGTATAACATGTAGTACAGGGGGGCAAATAGTTTTGCCATGTTGTCCTAAATTGCTAATGTATGTTTTTGAAGATTTGTGTTTTTTCCCTTCCTGCCTGGTGATGAAGTCCCAAGTGTTGTTTGGCCGTGGGCAATGCCAGAGCAAAGGCCAACACTTACTAATTTAAGTGGTGTGCGAAATCAAGGGGGTTGCTCTGACAATGTGCATAGCCTACCGGAACAGCATGCGGCTAGGGTATGGGCCCCTTCTCCTTTTGTTAATAATGGCGTTGACCCCCCACCAGACCTCCCCTTAACTAAAGAGATGAAGTGATCGTCCGCGCACTGGTCACCTGGCAACCCTCTGAACTCGGGCATAGGCTCCTGCATGTCCAGTTGACCTTGCACTGCCTCTGGGCTCCCCAGCACTTAAGGGTCTGTATCTGCAACCCTACAGTCCCTTCTCTCTGCACTTATGAGCCACCAGCTGGATGCACTTGTGAGTTAATTGCACTCCCCCCCCCAACCCCCAGACCTTTCTCCCCTTCCCTCTTCCCGCATTTGCGTGATCTGAATGACGCAAGGCCTAGTAAGATCGTTATTTTGTCCTCCCTTTGTTTCCACCTCGTCTTGTCGCGCTTAGAAACACATGTGTAGAGGCGCGTTATAAATGCCACTTCATATCATATCATTACCCTCGCGCCCGTCCCATTAGTTGAGGGGATGCCTGGCGGGGCTCACCCTGCTTCCTACTCAACAGTCGACACTGCTACAAGCCAAGGCATTTTTTCTGAAGCCGGAATCTCTCACACATACAGAGAAAATCAGATTGGGCTGATATGTCTCCCATGTTTGCGAGACGTTTGAGGCAATAAAATAAAAATGCTTTGGATAGTAGCAGCCTTATTGGCTCGGGCAACTAGAGGACTTCACTGCCAGGCTATTATGCAAGTCTATGCAAAAAGGACGAGCATACTTATTCTTGGCACTTAAGGGGTTAAGGATCCCTGGCAGTGCCTCGTTTCAGAAGCACTTTCCATAGAGAGCTCTGCCGTGGCTAGCTCTGGCCCATTTTAAGTCCTACCGACAATGGTAGTTGAGTCCCATTTTTTTTATAGCCAAACTCGCAGAATACATATTTCGGTTCTATGTTCTTCCTTGGCCCTGAACACCGAGTAGTCCAATTTTGAATCATCGCTTATACATTTGGTAGATTTGAAATCTCGGGCAAGGTATATTTTCAACGGATGTGTCTTCAGTCTGTTGAGCCTTGTGATGAAAGAGTTCCAAGTGACCCTGAGCACGTGCTAGGAGAGAATTGGCAACACCGCTGCCGTTCTCGTGCTCTGCTGCCCGGGTCCATCGCTTGTGAACTTCGAACAGTAGCGAAGTCGACTCTTTCTGACCCAGAGCGTCAGGAAAAATGTGTTTTGGCCCTTGACACCTACCCTCTTAAGAAATGATCTGCACTTGGTCCAACACTGGATAAGAAGGCCAATTTAAAAGCGTTCTGCATAGAAGAGACACTGCTGGAAATAATGACTGTAAAAATAGCGTGTTTAACCGAGAACAGATGATTTTCCATTAGTGCTTTCATTGAGGCGTTGCATTTCTGCAGCCTCCAGTGCTGCACAAGCGAGAACATGTGCACGTGCCACACCAGCAGGGCACGCGATTACGACCCCCCCAGAGCATCAGGCGCCCGCCCTCCCCGGGACATTCTTCCTCGATCAGAGGACATCGCACAGTATTACATGACTAATGGACATCTTATATGCATGACAGTGAAGAGGCGGCGCTATGCCGCAAGCGAGCGGGCCTCTGCCTTGAGGCAGCAGGGCGCATGGGGAGGGGTGGGGGGGTTGCATTGTGCAGTGAGGCCATATGAAGCAAACCTTCAGAAATGCACTTCGATACCTACTAAGTCAATTTACCAGAAAAAAGGTCAAGTCACGTGCACATTTTTAAAACCTTTTCATCCTGGATTCTTAAAATCTGCCCATAGCCATCTCCTTGATGCAGCCAATGTCTTACTACTCCGCTTAGAGTTTTCTTAAGAAGGCTTCCTTCTCCAATGTTAGCATCTTTTTCTGAAACTAAACCTGCTTCAACAGCCTACAAACTGTGATCATTTCTGCATGGCACTGGCATGCCAGAATGGAGGGCTGCGTTGTACTAAATGTGTTGTGTATTTTATTTTTGCTGGCATAATCAACAAGGCACAGACTGGCTGCAGAAATAGGTGGTTGTGTGAGCGGGGGTGGAAGAACAAAGTAAATGGTTAAAGGAAAGCATACTATGAAGAGAGGAGGAATTGGCATTCAATTATGGTCTTGTAACAGGTGACTTTCTTGAGTGACTCCATGTCATCTGAACACAGCTGGGGCTTCCTCTGACAAATCCTAGTTTTCTGGTATGTTAATCAAGTTGAAACACAAAAAAACTACACCTCCCAGAATGCATTAATCTGTTACATGAAAGCCCAGGAGTGGATAACATGTGCTCAGGTGAGATGGATTCACATTGCCAAAATATACTATTAACTGGTAAATAGAGGGGTTGGGGGAAGCAACCGTTTTACTAGCTATGTTTGTTGCTGCCCTTTAAGTTTTAGTGAAGGGGCCAGGAGTTGGAAAAATTGAAGGTTTGAAAGATGAAAGGATTGCGCATTAAATGTATGACTTCCTGATATTGAAGACGGTGGTCCAAGTATGGCTCTCATGACCCCTACACAAATCTCAGCCCGAAAACTGAGACACAACAGATGCACCTCACTCTTGGGCCCTTCACCGCCATCGGCGATGCATCACAGATGTGAGAAACGTTACTCTCTCAGACAAGCAATCAGGTCATGGCCTGTCAATGATATGGAGGAAATGGAGATGCCATGAACAAGTCCACTGACTGCAAATCAAGAAATCAACTAAGTCATGACTGACATCACAACGTAGCCACACGTAGACAGAAGTACATAGCCATCAATTCACAAAGTTACATGAACATTCACTAACATATTGCATGTAGACACAAAACACATGCTTAGGACTCAGGCAGGTAGATGACAGACACATACATATCTCTATATCTAGAAACATTCTTTGCCAAAGCTGAACTGCAAGACGCCAAAGTATACGTATACCAAGCTTGCACATGCTTAACTGCCACTAACATGGAAAAGCCATAAGGACAAATATGGAAGCTATAGGCCCACTGAAGTGAATGAGGAAGGGAGAGAGGCTTCAAGTACATGGAAGGGCTGGCATGAGAATGATGCACCCAGCCAAAGACGAGTGGAGATGGAAATTTCCAGTTATCAAGACGATAAGCCACCTGTGAGAAATTCAGACTAAAATATTCCTTATAGGCAAGAGAGCTCCATTTTGTGTTATCAACACACGTGACCCAGCAGAACAGGACAATGCCTATTCCCACCAAATCAGAGGTGGAAAGATACAAGCGTTGCTCACCAACAGCCAACTGAATCCACTGTCCCAGGCTTGGGTGATCAGAGATGGCAACATTAGAAAACATGAAGCGCCTCCATGTTCATTCTCATTGCCTTCAAAAGGTACACTCGGCCTGGTAACCGGAGTCCCAGGGCTGGGAGGACACATGCTGCCCAATCTAGAGTCACTTTTCACATGACGATATAATATGTTGCAGGAGCCAATGGTCTCCCCACGACCCTGCAAAATTGCAGATTGAAACATGCAGAGGTGGTCCCAGGAGGAGCCACCGGATATGGCTATTCAATAGTAGAACTAACCCCTATAGAACATATACTTAGTTTGCCTAAACGGACCAATGTGAATGCCCGATAGGTTTCGGGGACGGAGCTTGGTTTTGTGACATCACACCTGGATAAAACGGGGTGATACACGCTCGGAAGATGAGAACCCTGGGGAATTCATGTTTTGTTAGTGTGATCCCTGACGTTTGTTAGATATAAAGACAGTAAACTTTGCCCCATGGCTGAGTCTTCTGTTCTTGCGGTGGGGAGTTTTTGATGGGCCAGAGTGTCTCCCTGCTGATAATAGGGGTGACTGTTATAGAACCCTGCCGCTGCTACAATACTTTGTGTGCAGAAGCAATTTTGTGTGTTCAAACAATCACGAAAACCGCCAACAGTTTGACTAGTGTAGTGAAAAGGTTTTCTTCGTTGCTAGTGTGGGTATGAGGATCACGTGCCCATGCACCTTCATGATTTGCCTACTGTTACAATCACTTGCCCAAGTTATCATCATTTTGATAGGTTTTCCCAGGGTGTGTTAAACAACCTATTACACGTATTGTCATCATACAGTAAGGCACTCATCATTGCCAGGTTCTCACACAAATGGGAAGCTTTTCTCATCCGACAAGAGCAAGTAGTATGATTCATTTACAAGACATTTCAATATGCTGGGATTTTACTTGCATCATAGAATTATAATTTGGGAATAATGTTTTTTAATTTTGGTTTTGTACTGCTTCATATAGGTGGGCCACTTCTAAGTTCTGTATTAATCAGTGTTATTACCCACTGATGGTTCTCGATGCATCACCCTCTGAATGACGGGCGTAGTCCGCGCAGCCAGACTTTCAAAAGCGTCTCATGGCATTGAGCCATTTACAAAATAAGCATGTGGCACATGAGCTATCCATCTACCATGCAGCTGTTTGCCACAAATTAACATGTACAGCGCTCTGCTGCTCTCGAGCTTGGTCCGCGCTTTAATCAATAAAATAATTGATATGCCCCGCGAACGTGCACCATTAAGCAGCTATTGCTATTACAAACATAAGTACCAATTCTGTTTTCTAGATATTACAATCCTATATTTAGATACTCTCAGAATATACCAGGTTTTCAAAATTAAATGCTTATGCACTCGCACCATTTGCCAGGTATTTGTACACTTCGTATAGGTACTCGGATCATATGGAAACAGGACTGCTTCACCGCATAGCCTACCTACTTCTCTGGTCTTCTCCTATTGTGCTTTGAAGTAGTTTCAAGGCACTCCCTTTATTCCAACCATATTTAATATAGTGGGGTACAGCTTCCATTTTCTCCCCCTACCAAACTCTTTCCCTTTTTTTTTTTAAACCCATCTTCCATTCTTCCGCTGGAGCATTTAGACTACTCTCTGAGCGCTGTGTTCACCAACTGAAGAGAACTATCGGCTCATTTAATCTTTCAATTGAGAGCCTAACCTTTGGAAAACTAGATTATTGTTGCTGCGTAGACACTTTTGCTGCTGCAAAATTTAGGAGAGGGACCTTCATTTAGACAAACATGGGATAATGAAAATGAAATCCTGTTTCTAATATTGTATACATTGGGTCTTGTTACGGGTCCGGCGGTAAACCGTGCTGGTGCTCCCGTCAGGTTGCCGCATGACCCGTCCGGCCCCGCAGGTCTGATTTGCTGGGCGGGAGGGCACCCGCCCGGCAGAGTTGTAGTGTGCCGGTCCGGAAAAAATGGTGCCGGTGGGTTTACTGGCACCCTTGTTTCCGGACTGGCACACTTATAATGATGCCCATTGTCTACTTATTAGTTTGAAGTAAAAGTCATTAAAATGAGATTTGAATTGCAATGACTTAATGAGTTTGGAGCGTGATTCAGTGCGGGGTAGCAGCAGAGGGTCAATATGGCAGCATATTCTATTTTACTCTAGGTGCAATATTCTCTAGAAACTGCCCTGAATGCTGTAAACCACTTTCCAGATCCATCCATGTTATTCTTTTACAGACATACATGCTGCACTGCATGAGCTTATCGCTGTTGCAGTCAATGAAGCACTGGAACGTATACATGCGGCTCTGACCGCGTATGCCACCCCCGATGTACAGCCCTCCTGCTATTCAGTGGACCAAGTGGGCAGGAGCGGCTGGGAGTGGTGCTCCTATAATTTTTTTTAATTAAGTTTTTGTGTTCCTATACTTTTATTTTAAAAATAAACCTTTGCGGAATGGTTTTGTTTTAAAATAAGTGTATGAAGAAGTTGAAACGTGCACTGCACTGCAAGTTCCCTTAAACGGCAGGCGCATTTGTTTGAGGGTTTGTATTGTGCATGACAATGGGGTTTGTGGGGAGTGGGTGCAGGCCACTGCTGCTGTTCCATTGCTAGAGTCAACCACAACTCTGCCAAAGGACTTTATCTTTTCCCATGGAGCCCCTTAGCATTCCACTACTGCTAAAAGACCCATTTCCCAGGGTGCACCTGAATTCAGCCAAGCAGCAGGTGTGCCCAGCATACAGACTATCACAAAACTCTACCAATGAACAATCCTTGCTAAACTGCAACATGCACCTCAGTCCTGCCATTCACTGTCCCTGCTATTCATATTTTGTCATGGGTAGACAGTACTGTCAATTTACTTCAATCATTACCTACATCAAATCCTGCTATACAGATATTGGGACAAAAACAGATCTACCACTTACCCCAATCATGCCCCACAGTGCTCTTTCTCTCTCCCTCTCTCCCTCTCTTTTACTCTCTCTTACAAACTGCAAAGGCTCCATGGGCTGAGGTGTCACAGGGCGCTGTAGTAATCGACTCGTGGTACTGCTGTGCCAGTGGGTACCAAGGGCGCACACACAGGCAGTTACGTGGTGACGTGGAAAGGAGGCACCATGCAAATAAAGATAGGAAGGCCGAGCGCACAGGGGCAGCAGCATCCACCTTCACTTGTGGGCTGCCTTTTAATAGTGGCAGAGCTGCTGTGTGAAAGCTCTTGAATCTGCTGTAAGCCAGTGAGTGTTGTGAACACTGCCTACCCTGATACAGGCGATGTAGGATGCTCTGGTAGACTACGACACTGTCACACATCGATTACCAACTTGAAGACAGAGCTTGTGGTGGATGCTAGCGCTCATGGCTTGCGTGCGGTGCTGACTCTGAGGATTCCGAATGATGAGGTGTTGCTGATCACGTACACTAGCAGAGCTTTGAAGCAGCCCAAAGCCAGGTATTTTCAGATCAAGAAGAAGGCGATTGCCGTCCTATGGGGCTGCCGGAATTTTTACCTCTACCTGTCTGGACGGTCATTCAAGGTGTTGTCAGTCCACAAGCCCCTGATCCAATATTTAATGGCTCACCGCCTCATCCTCAGATAGAGAAATGAACACTACAGCTACAAGAGTATGATTTTACCATTGTGCACCATCCAGGGGCTGGCAATCCTGCGGACTTGTAGCGTCATCCGAGAGAGGCAACTCCGAGGAAATTCAAGATAGTGGGTACGCTGGAGGAACATGTTTATTTGGTGGCAGCAGAACAGCTGAAGGCCCTCTCAATCGAGGAGGTGAGGGACGCCTCTCTCTGGGATTAGTGCTTTGGAGTTATGAAAGGGGTGCTAAGTTCTGGACACTGGAAGAACCTTTTGCTCGAACAACGACACATGATGGAATCAGCTCAGCGCTGGCTGCCTGTTTCCCAGACGAGAGGAGCTGTCAATTTCCCCATATGGGCTACTGCTGAGAAGCTCCAGGAGAGTGATTCCAACCGAACTGACTAACAAGGTGGTCGTGTTGGCACATGTGGGGCCCACAGGGTGCCTGGAAGACAGTCGCACCTCGGGAGGAGGGTATGGTTCCCGTTGCTGGAACCCACCGTGGAAGCCGTTGTATCCAGATACATCCCTCTGTGCCTCGAGGAGAACGTCCTTGGGAACGAGCAATCGTGGATTGTGGATCCCTGCCTGATGGACGATCCAGCCTAGTGGTTCTGGATGAATTCTTGCACTATCCCGTGGTAGAGCTTGTCGAATTGACAGAGGCTTATGAAGGTGACGAACGGAGAGCACAGCAAGTGGAGGAGGCACCCCGATAACCGGGGCAGGGGCCTTCCTCCTGGACGCTCTCTTGCCCCTCCCCTCCAGGGGCAGGGGAGTGGGCGGCAAAGGAGCCAGAGGAGAGGGCGACAAGAGCCCGGGAAAGCCCGCGAAGGGCAACAAAGGAAGGAGGCGGGGCTTGGGACATAAAAGCGGCGGGCGCCCGGCGCAGGGGCACTTGCAGCTCTTCCAGCAGCTGGGCGCCCGCCAAAAGTGGAGGACTTCGTTTTCGGTTGCTGTTTGTGAGTCTGTGATCCCGCGATGCTGTGGCTGCAGGAGTGCTTTTTTCGACCCAGAAAGACGAAGAGTGGCGATGTTGGGGCAATTTCCAGTGAAGGAGTGGATGGTGTTCCAGCAAGGAGATTTCCAGTGAAGGAGTGGATGGTGTTCCAGCAAGGAGTATGCGTCGGGTAAGGAGCGGGGTGGATATAGCGCCATATATGCGCTGTTGTCGCTTCAGAAGTAGCTGGGTGCGCTCTCCGTATTAATAGGAGAGTAAGGGAGCGGGTCGGCGATCGAGGTTAGGTGGGTTGCTGCAGGGGTTTAAGTTTTAGCGCTTTTGAAGCGGCGGCGGGCGCATATGGGGTTAATTCCGTGACGATCGGTCTCCTCAGTTCATAACCCCTGTGCTACTGAAAAAAAAGTGTTCCTGTATTCAGAGGAAAAGGGCTGGAATTTTAGAAACGTTTGGCAATGGGAACATCCACTCGAGAAGAAACGCGTCGTAAAGTATCTGTTTCAAGTGGCACAGCGAGTAGAACGCTCGCTTTGACATCGGTGCAGAGTCTGCTAACGCAGGTTCGAATCCCGGCGGGGCCAAACTCAGCCTTTCATCCTTCCGAGGTCGATAAATGAGCACCACACACCATGGGTAATAATAAGAAGCGCTCAGATACCTGAGGGTTCGTAGCGCTATATAAGTGCCAAATTATTGTTTTCTTCGCGGGCACATAGAGCAGAAGCAGGCTGCCCTCATTACTCGAGTTACCCGTCGTTATGTTTCCAGGTGCAGCGTCAGCGGTTTGGATGGCCTCTTCATTATGTGGGTCCTAGTGGGGTCGTGTGGCGACGAGCCCGATTGATTTTTTGTGCTGCAACACAGCAAACCTAAATGTTACTCGGGCTTGGTTTTGGGTCATGACATCTCCGCGCTGGGTCTACGTCACTCCGGGGTGTCTGTCCCCTCGGGGTACGCGCTCGTATTAAACGACAATAAGGGAGCTGGTCGGCGGTCGATCTTATGGGAATTGCCGCAGGGGTTTAAGGTTTTAGGTGCTTTTGATGCAGGGTGTCCAGTCCAACAGCTCAGTCGGGCGAAGCTGCGTTAGGGCAATCGTTGTGGAACTAAGTAGGAGTATACAACTAAGGAATAATTGTGGGAGTAGTGGTCCGATTTCGCACATTAATAAGCACTGCAGCAGAACTTGCGGAGTAAATTACATATGGCACCTTAGGGGTCGGACGTGGGTACCGATCTAATGCCCACCCAGGTGACACATTTTAGGAAAGTTGGAGTTGGGAGCTGAGGTTGTCCGCAACACGCAGATCAGGCGGGTGGTTTCTGTTAACACAGCACTGGGTGGGTTGTCACACACGAGTGGTCCCGGTGGCCTAATGGATAAGAAACTGTTCTCCTAAACCGGCGGTGGTTCGGGGCAATTTGGTTTTAAGGCGGCATTCTTACTTTATAAGGAGGAGGATAGCTCAAGGGGTAACGTGCTCACCTTGGGAGCATGACGGTACAAAGCACTCCAGGTTCGTTCCGCGCATAGAAGCCCCTGGGTATTAAACACGGTATGAGTAACCTAACATAATTCATACACAATTATTAAGAGGTTCTAGAAAGGCGGGCATGAATTCTTCCATTGCGGTTGTGCGGGCAGTAGTAGTTGTGGTCAACTGGTTTAGTATTGCAGGCACGGGAGGGGCGTCACGAAAGTGACAATGCGTAGAAGCTACTATGGTGTGTTACTTCACTGTGCGCCTAGCAGTTTTGACCAGTTACTGTACGGTAGTCGTTAAATTGCACAATTTACGACACATGTTACTGTCAAACGCCTCCTTGGGAACTATTTAAACTGTCGGTACGAAAAGGAAAGATCTGACGTTTGCAACGGCGGGACAAGCAGATACGACTCTTCCCAAGGGATGGGGGAGGCCTCTGGGCAGGGACTACAAAAGGGCACTATAAACAGTATTGAATGACGCCTTACATTATGTGTGGGAGCACCACGAGGCAGGTAGCACCCAGTTGCGCTGCAAGGATTATGGCATGCCTCTTTCCAACGTTAGGGGGTGCATCACGAGGCAGCGGGGACAAAATGTTGTTATTAAGCATTCTGGCTGGACTCTGGTGTCGGAGCACCACGAGGTAAGATGGTAGGACTGAGTTGCATGATGGTGCGACATGGGCACAAATGTGGGCTAAGAAGTATAGCATGGACGTAATAGCAAAGTGCGGGGGAATTTTATGATAGGCCAGTTGTAGCGCACCGGTACGCTAGTGTTTTTAAGGCGCGATTTTGCGTTTAGGGGTGGCCTCTCCCCCCTTGTTTCTGTAGCTCAGGGGATCAACAAAGATATTGGGGTTGTAATATAACTGGTCAGTTCGCTACTTACAGCGGTATAAGCAGGTGTGATGTGCATTTGGGACAAAACAGGGCGAGCTTTTCACTTACGAGGGTTCGCTTAGGGTCAATGGGCAATGCACAGTATGGTATAGGCGCAGTGTTCGCTGGTATGGTTGGAGGCCGTGATTGCATAAGGAACGGATAACCCCTAAGGTTGGTGTGGCAATGTTGTGCCTTTACAAGTGAGGTCCAGGTACGGGCACAGCTTTAAAGAACTGCTGCAATACTTGCGGGCTGAAATGAAATGGGGTCAGTGGCCGTGTTTAGGAGTTTGCGTTTAAGGTTTTGAGCCCATTTTGGTGCATTATGGGAATGGTA